>NC_090748.1:70020659-70195659 GCF_036898095.1 Palaemon carinicauda
TCATCAGTAAACCAGGTCTAAATGAAAAATTGTAACATTCTATGACAATTTTTCATTTTGGTTTTTCTTATTTAGTGACTTGTATTAATAGCAGAGATGACTATTTTGCAAGAATGGTATTTCAATGTAATTTTTGATAGTGCAAATAGAAATTATGAATTAATTAAATTTTGTACATTTACAAAATGTGAAGAAACTACAGTAATTATTTGCCAACCTCAGTACTGGGCTCTACATCCTTTTGAATTTAATTTTGTTTTTAATGTTTAAACATGCTTTAGAAATTATGATTATGGTATCCAACTTGAAAATAAGACCAGAACCAGCATTACATCATATTTTCCGAAAAGAACTTACTGTGGACAATGACAGAAAACTATGTAACATCTGAAGCTGACAAATGTTAAGCCAAAACTGCGTCTTGCGTAAATGACGTTTGACCCCCCCCCCCCCCAAGAAAAAGAAAAAATTAAGAAGATTGTGTAAATGGTAAAGAGGTGCTGACTGTTTTAGAAAACTAATCATTAGCATATTATCTACAGATCAGTGCTAAAAGTGGGCGCTGTAGTTTACCTGAAATCTTAAATACTTCTCTGTACCTATAGAAAAAAAAAAAACTATTTGCTCTGAGGTTTATTGAGGTTCATGAAAGTTTTCCTTAATATAGACGATTGGCTGCTGGGTTTACTTTGAACTTAACATTGTCTGTGTATGTAACATTTACAGTACTTTGTGGTTTTGAATTTCAAAATTTTTCATAATTCTGTCCATCTTTAGCATTCAAATTTTCCCACTCTGTACCGTCTACTACATAGTACAAGGTATGCAGTTAATACTTACAATCATGCATATTCTTTCTTGGTGCTTAATACTATACATATTCCCAAAGTTAACACTTCTTTTCATCTGGATGTATTATTTTTTTCTTATCTTTTTTACTTTTAGTTTATTCTCCGTCTCTCTGTTTATTGTTCATACTGCACAATACCTTGAGCTTGTAGCATTTTGCTTTTCCCTCTGGGGTTGCAGCTTGTCTAGAGATATTGTAATAGCACAGTAATAATAATACATCAATAGTTAAATGCTGGTTTGATTCTAATTTGACAGGAAGTTGCTTTTAAATACAGAAAAAATTTATGTACAGTATATACTTGCCTTGACATTGTAATAACTTGTGTGATTGAAGATGAAGTTGTCACTTAACTCTAGTGAGGTATAGAAAGAAATAAACTTCTTTCTCTTTACATGAAATTTGAGCTTTTTAGCCCTTTCACCCCCAATGGACGTACTGGTACGTTCTTGCAAAACACTGTTATTTACATGTTTTTGCATATTTTTGAAAGCTTTATGAGAAACTTCAGGCATTTTCCAGAAGAATGAGACCAACCTGACCTCCCTATACCTTGGGGGTAAAAGGGTTAATGAGTTTTCATTGGTAATTTGCTACTAACTGATCTTTCAGAATTGCAAATAATTATAGAGTAACTATTCTAGTTAAGGTAGATATTTTATTCTATAACTGGAAGATTGCAAAGTATTTACAGCTCAGTAATTTTGGCAGTTACACCACAATAAACAATTGTAGTTTAAGTTAGAACTAATCAGAAAAATTTACTAGAACAAGGGTAAAAGAGATTTGTATGCAGTGTTTGTTAGGAAGTACTGTACTGTAATGTAAATAATGTACTCATATACTCCATGCTATCATATACTGAAAACTTTTAAGATAAATTTTGTTTGTTTTGTTTGGTTATAGTTGAGTAGCATACTGAGAAGGGGATGTGGTGATTGGGGTGAAAAGACTCAAGCATTTTTTATGTGCACCCAAATGCTAAAAATTTTTTTTTTTAAAACTAAAGTTGTTTTTTCTAGGAAAATGTTGCTTTTGTAGGGCATTATTGCTGATATAGAATTTTTAGAAACAAATCATAGTATTTTCAATGCACATTATAGTCTGACCTCCTTGTCTGAAGATTCATCAAGCATGGATTAACTTGTTCATGATTGACCTTGTTAGTCCCACTATCTAGCAGGGTTGGCTGCTTGAGACAACTTTCTTGATATGTTTTTATTACTTGCATCTACTTCAGTGTCTATACTGGCAGGGGGTCAATCCTTGGAGATTTCATGCTTTCAGTGGATTTAAAGAATTTGTACTTCCAAGTACTGTACCTGTTCATCCGAAGTACTCTAGGACAGCGTTTTTCAAAAAAAAATATTTACTCCTTCCTACAGGAAGAACCACAGTTTGCATTGCAACCCATAATACTTATGTGTAGAAAGACAAACTCTGTTCATTAAGTTCTAATCGGCATCATAAATTTATATGTATAATTTTTATGATCTGCACCTTGTTTTACTTATTTGTATGAATAAAATATTAATTTTAGAAAAACAAATATGTAGGAAATTCCAACACAAAGGTAAAGTACATAATTTTAATAATAATAAAAAAAAACATTTATTGAGATGGATATCCTTGTTTGTTCATGAATGGCTGTTTCAATATGGAACAGAGGAAGACAATGCTACATGCATATCAAATGCAGTGTTGAGCCTGTTTCTGTCCTTAGTCTTTAATTAAGTTAATGTGAAAAATCTCAGTTCACACAAGTAGGTAGTTGTTAAAGGTAATAGTAATGGAATATCCTTTTTACATAGTAGTGGAAATTCCCTTTTGTTCTTAACCCAAATTGAACATAAATTTAATTTTCAATATTAAACTTACCCGATAATCATGTAGCTGTCAACTCCGTTGCCCGACAGAATTCTATGGAGGGATACGCCAGCTATCACAATACTAGAAGGGGGTGTACTTACCAGCGCCACCTGTGGCCAGGTACTCAAGTACTTCTTGTTGACACCTCCTCAATTATTCCTCTGTCGTGCTTCCGGCAAGACGTTCTGGGATACGCTTATGTTCTTGGAGTATTTTCACGACTTTGGTGAAGTATTTCTCTTTGATTTCGGCTGTCGCTTTACTGGAAACTTCTATATTAGCTTAGTTAGCTTTTGGAATTAATTTGATTAATTATGGTGACGAAGAGAGTATGAACTCTCTTTCACCTTTAAATGGCCGACCCTTCCCTTAGACGGAAGTGTTGGTGTCTAAGAGAGTATAGACTTTCTTTCTTAATTTTGCTTAACAAAAGTTATAGATTTATTTTATATCTCTCCGCCTCTTATAGGCCTCTTCGATTAACTTCTTTTTTTATAAACTTATTAAAATTAATTTTTATATTTGTTTATATTCGACCTTCCTAATAGTAGGCGGTCTTTTCTTGGTACCGAAGTTAATTAACATTGAGCCCGTCATTTCGGTTTTACCTGTTAACATATTATGCTATTTTAATGTCTTTGAAAGAATTTCTTTGATAGTCTAGTACTGTTTTCAAAGTTGAACTAACGTTTTGTTTTGTCTCTGCAGTTGTTGACGTTCAGAACGTTCAACTTGCACTCTATCGTTACGATAGAGAAAGAATTTTCACGGTTTCACATTGCAGTAAGAGTAACCGTGTCTAGCGTTTTGTTCATTCTTTCTTAACTTAATGGTTTTAATCCTAATAAAGGAACTTTTCATTTTGGGAAATATTTCAGTTTTTTCTTTTAACAATAATATGTTTTAACGATATATATGATTGGGCTCTTCTCTCAGGTTCTAAGTCAAGAGAGAGAGAGAGAGAGAGAGAGAGAGATAGAGACGGAGGGAGAAAGAGGAGGATAAACGTTTCATTCAAGCCTGCCAGGCGTACGAGTAACGTTGTTATCGTGTTTGCTCTTCTCCCTAGTCTCTTTAGGGGAAGAAAGTAAACGTTTCTAGAGTGATCTAGTGTTTAGTCTCTTTCCAGCCACTGAATTATTTATCTTTCATTAGATTTTTCTGTTACATTGTAATTCTGTTTTCGCAATTACTAACTTTTGAGAAAGGATAGAATTGCGTGTTTCAGGTACAAACCACTTAAAGTTTCGAGTTCAGTGAAATAAGTGCAAACAGAAAATCAAAGTGATAAAGGATTAGCACAAAGTGTGTCAGTGTTGTGCGTGAGGGTACTTCTGTGCGCGCCAGTCGTTCTCCCAGTCCGGGACCTCTTGCAAGCTCCCAAGCCCAGGGGAGAAGCAATGTCGAAGGACAAAAGGGTTCAGCAGGCCTTGATCGGCGCACAGAAGTATCCTCGGTGGTTGTGGGCGTGTCTTACCGAGACCGTCACTCCCACCCGCAGACGATTGAGCCCTTATTTTGCTCGTCTGCAGAAGAAATTTAGGGGAGAAAACGCTGGTCTCAGGTCTCAAGACCTCTTAAACATAAAGTCCAGACCTATGCCAGACGTACGAAGTTAGAGTTCAACAACCCGGATGCAGTCATTGGGTTAGCTCTGACTCTCCTCAGTCATCAGTTGAATGCACTCCGCCTAAGAGGAGTAAGGTTCTGCCGCAACAGATCTCTGCTGTTAAGGCTTTACCTCAGCAGACCTTAGTGTCTGCCGACCCCAAGTTGACTCTACTGCAGTCCATGCAGTCACAACTTTCGGTCTTGATGCGTGAGTGTCGGGCTGAGAGTGTTGCGCCTCCGCCTCCGCCTACACTCCCTCCGCCTGCGCTCGCTCCGCCTGATCGCAGTACCACCTGCCAGGCGTACGATGTTGAGCCACGTTCTGAGTTGGCTGTTCCCAGTGGTGCTCAGCCTCCGCCTTCTTTAAGGCAACCTTTACAATGGGATCAGGAGGATTATACCTCTCTTCCTCCGCCTCCACTTGCTGCTCCACCAGTGATGCAACACTCGGTTGAGGTACAACAACCTCTCCCGTCCTTGAGTCAGTCTCCTCAGCTCTCGCTGCAGTGAGCTCAACCCTCCACAAGGCAAGCACCACTACACCTTAGCCTTGCGCCTCAGGAGCCTCAGCTTGCGAGACATTTACCTTGTTCTGCGCAGCCTCTACCTCATCGCGCTCCGCTCACACCACAGGAACAGGAACTTGCTACTCCGCTTCCGCCAACCGCTCAGCTAGCGCAACCCTTGGGTTCAGCCACTCATGCCAGGAGTCAGCCTCCTCCACCCATGCGCCTACCTTCTGCTACTTCCTTTGATCAGCCTTTGCAGACTGAGCCTCAGGTGTTCCCTCAACAGAGTCTTGAAGAGGAAACCACAACTATTGTTGTTCCAGCTCGTTCTGACTCTGCTGTTCAGCATACCTTACCTCCATTTTCAAACCTTATGATAATGGAGGTTATTTGTATTACTTATAAAAATATATTTGTATTCCTTGCAATATATTTTTAACAATATCGCAGAATATGGCAAAAATATGAATCATGAGTTATGAATGTAAGGTAAATATTATGTTGATATTTAAACCCATGCAAGCATGCATAAAGCACTCTAGCACTGGTCATGGAATTTCTGAGAAATGTTAAACGCCATGCACACGCTCTGCTTACCTTACAGCATGCTCTACATACAGCATGCTCTGCTTACAGCATGCTCTGCATACTACATGCTCTGCATACAGCATGCTCTGCATTCAGCATGCTCTGCATACAACATGCTCTACATACAGCATGCTCTGCATACAGCATGCTCTGCATACAACATGCTCTGCATACAGCATGCTCTGCATTCAGCATGCTCTGCATACAACATGCTCTGCATACAGCATGCTCTGCATTCAGCATGCTCTGCATACAACATGCTCTACATTCAGCATGCTCTGCATACAGCATACTCTGCATACAACATGCTCTGCATACCTTACCGCATGCTTCTCAGTCACACATCTTTGGTTGTTGCCAACTCACTAGACTGTCAAGCAGTTTCATAACGTTGCCTTCTAGTCTGCTGCTTTTGCACCAGTGAACCCTCACTGAGAGAACTTAGCTTTTCTAGGATATGGTCCCTGTAGATGAGAAAGTTCTTTTCTCCCTCCTTCTGATATTCCCTTGAGGACTCTGTCATTTGGAGGGAGCCTTTAGCTGCATAGCCTCCTATGGACTTTTATTTAAGCGTAACATGCTTCCAGGGAAGGTAATGGTTCCACTTCAGTCGCTAATCCCGTCTGTTACCACACCTGCTCCCATAGACCTTGAGCTGTGTTGCAAGACATGCAGTCCAAGCTTAGTCCTTGTTAGAGGATTTTTTGTTTACGGAGTCAATGTGTCACGGAGAAGACGTTCAACAACCAACAGAAGTGACTTGTTGTGACGCAGTGCGGCAACCTCAGCAACCCGATAAGGAGTTGTCTGTACGACCCAGACAGTCTAGACAGATTCGGGTTGTCACTGTACTTCCTCGCTTGCCCATGATTGACAGTTCACAGACTGTGCAGCAGTACCATGATCTTGTGTCCGGCTCCGTCAGACGACTGGCTTTTAAGAGCTCCCACAAGTCGTCGCTGTCTGGAGATTTTCAAATGGACTATGGATCTGACCAAGGAACTGGGCCTCCTGGTCAATTTTGAGGAGTCTCAGCTCGTTCCATCCCAGACCATTGTCTCCTTGGGTATGGATCTTCAGAGTCGAGCTTTTCGGACTTTTCCGTCGGCCCCAAGGATCTTCCAAGCCCTAGAATGCATCCAGAGCATGCTGAGAAGGAACCGATGCTCAGTCAGGTAGTGGATGAGTCTAACAGGGACACTTTCATCGCTGGCCCTGTTCATCGTGTTAGGGAGACTCCACCTCCCCCCCCTTCAGTATCATCTAGCTGCTCACTGGATAAAGGACATGACGCTAGAGACGGTCTCAGTTCCTGTTTCCGAAGAGAGGAGGTCTTCTCTCGCGTGGTGTAAGAACAGCTTTCTTCTCAAGGAAGTCTACCTTTGGCTGTTCAGAAACACGACCGCCGTCTCCTCTCGGACGCATCAGACACGGGCTGGGGTGCGACTTTGGACGGACAAGAATGCGGAACATGGAATCAGGAGCAAAGGACACTTCACATCAATTGCAAGGAGTTGTTGGCGGTTTTTCTGGCCTTGATAAACTTCAAGTCCCTCCAGCTTAACAAAGTGGTGGAGGTGGACTCTGACAACACCACAGCCCTGGCTTACATCTTCAAGCAGGGAGGGACTCTTTCGTGGAAGTTGTTCTAGATCGCAAGGGACCTACTCATCTGGTCTAAAGATCGAAAGCTAACTGGTAACGAGGTTCATTCAGGGCGGTATGAATGTCATGGCAGATCACCTCAGACGGAAGGGTCAGGTCATCCCCACAGAGTGGACCCTTCTCAAGAATGTTTGCAACAGACTTTGGGCCCTGTGGGGTCAGCCAACCATAGATCTGTTCACTACCTCGATAACCTAGAGACTCCTGTTGTATTGTTCTCCGATTCCAGACCCAGCAGCAGTTCACGTGGATGCTTTTCTGCTGGATTGGTTCCATCTCGACCTGTATGCATTCCCGCCGTTCAAGATTGTCAACAGGGTACTTCAGAAGTTCTCCTCTCACAAAGGGACACGGCTGACGTTGGTTGGCTCCGCTCTGGTCCGCGAGAGAATGGTTCTTAGAGGTACTGCAATGGCTGGTCGACATTCCCAGGACTCTTCCTCTAGGAGTGAACCTTCTAAGTCTACCTCACGTAAAGAAGGTACACCCAATCCTCCACGCTCTTCGTCTGACTGCCTTCAGACTTTCGAAAGACTCTCAAGAGCTAGGGGCTTTTCGAAGGAGGCAGCCAGAGCGATTGCCAAAGCAAGGAGAACATCCACTCTCAGAATCTATCAGTCTCAAGGGGAAGTCTTCCGTAGCTGGTACAAGACCAATGCAGTTTCCTCAACCAGTACCACTGTAACCCAGATTGCTGACTTCCTGTTATATCTAAGGAAAGTAAGATCCCTTTCAGCTCCTACGATCAAGGGTTACAGAAGTATGTTGGCAGCGGTTTTCCGCCACAGAGGCTTGGATCTTTCCACCAACAAAGATCTACAGGACCTCCCTAGGTCTTTTGAGACCTCAAAGGAACGTCGGTTGTCCACTCCAGGCTGGGATCTAGACGTGGTCCTAAGGTTCCTTATGTCATCAAGATTTGAACCTCTCCAATCAGCCTCTTTTTAGGACCTCACATTAAAAACTCTTTTCCTCGTGTGCTTGACAACAGCTAAAAGAGTAAGTGAGATCCACGCCTTCAGCAGGATCATTGTTTTCACATCTGAAACGGCTACATGTTCCTTGCAGCTCGGTTTTTGCTAAACGAGCTTCCTTCACGTCCTTGGCCTAAGTCGTTCGAGATCCCAAGCCTGTCCAACTTGGTGGGGAATGATCTGAAGAGAGTACTTTGCCCAGTTAGAACTCTTAGGTACTATCTAAAAAGGTCTTAACCTTTACAAGGACAATCAGGAGCCTTATAGTGTGCTATCAAGAAACCTTCTTTTCCAAGTTCTAAGAACTCAGTTTCTTACTATTCAGGCTTCTGATTAGAGAAACACATTCTCATCTGAAGGAAGAAGACCTTGCTTTGCTGAAGGTAAGGTCACATGAAGTGGGAGCTGTGGCTACTTCAGTGGCCTTCAAACAGAACCATTCTCTGCAGAGTGTTATGGATGCAACCTATTGGAGAAGCAAGTCAGTGTTCGCATCATTCTATCTCAAAGATGTCCAGTCTCTTTACGAGTACTGCTACACCCTGGGACCATTCGTGGCAACGAATGCAGTAGTAGGCGAGGGCTCAGCCACTACATTCCCATAATCCCATAACCTTTTAACCTTTCTCTTGAATACTTTTTATGGGTTGTACGGTCGGCTAAGAAGCCTTCCACATCCTTGTTGATTTGGCGGGTGGTCAATTCTTTCTTGAGAAGCGCCGAGGTTAAAGGTTGTGATGAGGTCCTTTAGTATGGGTTGCAGCCCTGTATACTTTAGCACCTTTGAGTTGATTCAGCCTCCCAAGAGGAACGCTGCGCTCAGTAAGGAAGACGATCTTATTAAAGGCAGAGTAACGGTTCAAGTCGACTTCCTTACCAGGTACTTATTATTTCATTGTTATTGTGGATAACTGATTATATGAAATACGGGATACTTAGCTATCCTTTAGTCTTGTACACTGGTTTTTCACCCACCCCCCTGGGTGTGAATCAGCTACATGATTATCGGGTAAGTTTAATATTGAAAAATGTTATTTTTATTAGTAAAATAAATTTTTGAATATACTTACCCGATAATCATGATTTAATCGACCCTCCCTTCCTCCCCATAGAGAACCAGTGGACCGAGGAATAATTGAGGAGGTGTCAACAAGAAGTACTTGAGTACCTGGCCACAGGTGGCGCTGGTAAGTACACCCCCTTCTAGTATTGTGATAGCTGGCGTATCCCTCCATAGAATTCTGTCGGGCAACGGAGTTGACAGCTACATGATTATCGGGTAAGTATATTCAAAAATTTATTTTACTAATAAAAATAACATTTTTCCAAAATTGTCTTTTTAAGTGTAAAGGAGCAGCTAAGATGCAGCAATTCAGCTTCTTCTTCAGGTTATAAGTTTAACTCAGTTATTAATTCAGGACTTTGGAAACCAAATAGATTTTTTATTCAGTCTTTTCTTAAATGGTTAAAATTTCACTTCAGGAAAATAATTATTAAAGCTTTGAGACAGGAAACTGAGATGTGACAAAATTTATAGTTTTACAGTAACTCTGAATATGTGGTTGTTCCTACACTAAATACAAACCCTCATTTTTTACTATAGGAGATATTCTAGCGTGAGCTGGAAAATACGGCAGAAAAACCTTAACAAGGTCGTTAACGACCGGATAGGTAATTACTCACCTGTCAGTGGTGGGGGACCGCCGGTCGGTAGCTGCTGTTTACCTCCAATCGAATTCTAGCCGTCGCAGTGGTAACACCTCTGCTCCTGCTTTATTTGCTAGCAGACTAGCCTTTCTTTTTTTTTTTTAGTTTTGATTAATCCTTTTTCTTTTTCTTTGTAGATGATGTCCTCTATTTGAGGAAGTGTTCATGACGCCTTTATGTCACCGCTGGATGTGGATCCTCTTTGCCTATGCCCCGTTACGGAGGTCATGTGTGTTCTGCTACCCTGCGGAGGATGGGTTCCCCTGCCAAGTATGTAGATGAGGTCTTCACATTTCCTTCTCCTCCTCCTCCTCCACTTCATTGTCCTCCCCTCTTCGGAGGCTAGGAGGGAGAGATAGAGAAGAGGAAAAGGAGAGATCGCACTCCTTTGCCCATAGGTTCTCTCCGGAATCACAGGCGACATAGGAGGAGACATAATCGTTCTTGCTCTTCCTCGCCTTCTGTCTCTTCACGAGATGTCTCGCCGTTAATCTAAGCACTCTCGTCACAAACTTAAAAGCGCTTCCTTCTTACCCTAACATAGGGCATAAAGAGCGTATGCGCCAACATGCGCATACGCTCCAACATGCGCATACGTTCCAACAAGAGCATAGCTCCATCTCATGCCATGCTCTCACCTGCGCACAAACTCCTACGCGCCACCAATCTTCTGCGCAATGGCACTCTCCTGCACCTGCACGTGCGCATACGCGCCCAACACCATCCTACGCGACAGGTAAAACCTGCGCGTCAACTTTCTACTGTTAGAAGGTCTTCTGACAAGGCAGCCATGCTGCCTTCTCCCACAGCGCCAGTGCTTACCAACTCGCTAGCGCTTTGCAACACGCCAACGCTTATCAACGCGCCAGCACTTACCAGCGCACCAGCCTTCTCCCGCATCCGCAAGGATATGCGCGCACTCCCGCACACCCATATGATTCCACTATGGGGAATTTTCTCCCTATGGTTGGCACAGACGTGCGAGATAACTCTCCCGCACGCCCGTGTAAGACTTCACCTAGATATTCTCACCGAAGAGACAGGCGAAATAGGAAGAGATGTTATCATGCTCGCCCTTTCTCGCCTTCTGTCTCTCTCCGAGACTTCCTGCCTCGAGATTATATACTCTCGTGCCACAAACCTGAGATGAACGATCCCTCTCGTCATCGTTCCGCGTCGCTGTCATCGTCGTGCGAGGAATCACCTAAGAAAACAGGAGAGAGGCCAAGGGCAAAGCACGTCCTAACCTCGAACCCTCTTCTTCGCATATTAGTTTTGAGGGTTTCCGTCCGCTCTAGAAAAAGTCAGATAAAGCGCTTCTCCTTGCTTTTCTCTCTATCTTCAGAGAGATCGCTCTCGCCTTTGAATTAGCGATCTCTGACCCTTTGGGGTCTCGTGACAAGGAAACCTCGGTTTCCCGGTGCACTATCCCTTCGTTTGCTCACAGCTAGTTGCTGAAACCTTGGGTTTTCGTGCATTTAGTCTCGCTGACACCTCGGTGTCTCGTGACAAGGGAGACTTCCGTTTTCCCGTTGTTCTAGCCCTTCTGGTTCTCGCAACACAAACTCTAGGGGCACGTACGTTCACGCTGAACCTTCAAGTTCTCGCAACACAACCTCTAGGGGCACGCACGATCACGCTGAACCTTCGGGTTCTCGTGACACAAATCATCAAGAGCGTTACTCTTATGTCAGAGAGTCTTCGGACTCTTGTCACGAGGAGTGTTCGCGTACGCCCATCCAACACTACGCCCATAACGATCAGGAGTTTTACTCTTATGGCAGAGTCTTCAGACCCCAGTCACGCAGGTTTTCGCACGCAATTAGCGCTACACACGCAAATCTCCGATCATACACTCGCGGGGTCAATCCCTCGTTCCCGTGTTTCAGACAGGACAACCTCCCTAATTCCTTTGCTCCCTGTTGAGTTAAGGATTCGAGTCTCTCGGAAACCTCGAAAGAAGATGCAGGGGTTCGCCCCCTTCTTCTCTTCGGTTGAGAGCAGAAGGGAAAAGTCAGGTGGCAGCTCATGAGCTGCCCATGTTGCGAGGTAACACTCGTCAACCTGCAACTTGATCAACTTATCAGGAAACTCAGATTGCTGACAGGAGGTTTGCCTCCAGGGATTAGAGATCCTTCCTTTACGAGGGAGTGATAACCTTCCTCGGAATTGGACTGCATGAAAGATCCATTCCCTTTCCGAGGGAAAGCTTTCCAACTTCAGACAGTCAGCAACCTTCCCTCCTTCGTAAGTAGTTGCGAACAGCTCAATGAGTTTCACCTCTGTTATCTCGTCTCCGAAGACTGTGCTTTCTCCCCTGGAGCTGGGGAAAAGCAAGTCTACGGCTTATGCCTCCTTCGGGGGGAACTTCTCCCTGGGAGTATGCTGGGCTCAGGCGATGTCCTTCTTCGGGAGGATTTCTCTGTCGTTCACGAGAGGAGATTTTTTCGCCTATGTTTTTTCCGTAAAACTGGGAGAAAACTTGCCTTAGGCGATGCCCTCCTTCAGAAGATCTTTTCTCTCATTCGCGAGAGAGAGATTGTTACGCTTTTGCTTTTTTCCCATAGAACTGGGGGAAAGCTTGTCTTAGGCAATGTTCTCCTTCGGGAGAACTTCTCTCTCGTTCGCGAGAGTGAGATTATTATTATGCCTTCGCTTTTTTCCCATAGTACTGGGGGAAAGCTTGTCTTAGGCAATGTTCTCCTTCGGGAGAAATTCTCTCTCGCTCGCGAGAGAGAGATTATTTAGCCTATGCTTTTTTCCCCATGAATTGGGAGAAAGCTTGTCTTAGGCCAAGTCCCCCTTCGGGAGGACTCCTTTCTCGTTCACGAGAGGGATTTTTTTTTACTCGAGAGGGAGATTTTTACGCCTATGTTTTTTCCCTAGAACTAGGAGAAAACTTGTCTTAAGCGACGTCCTCCTTTGGGAGAACTTCTCTCGTGTCCGCGAGAGAGAGATTATTACGCCTATGCTTTTTTCCCATAGATCTGGGAGAAAGTTTGCCTTAGGCGATGTCCTCCTTCGGGAGGACTTCTCCCTCGTTCGCGAGAGAGAAATCATTAAACCTACACTTTTCCCCATAGAGAGGGGAGAAATCTTGCCTTTGGCAATCCTTCCTTCGGGAAAACTTTTCCCTCGTTGAGAGAGAAAAGTTAATACGCCTACGCTTTTCCCCATAGGGCAGGGAGAAAGCTTGTTTTAGGCGATCTCCTTAGGGAGAACCTTCCTACCTTCACGAGAGAAACTTGTAGGAGTTTACTGATCTACGCTCCTCCCTCTTACGCCTTTTGGTTCTCCTCCAGGGGCGGAGCGAGAGCCTTGTATTAAGCGACATTCTCCTTCGGGAGAACAAATCTACCCTGCGGAGGAGTTATTTTCATCCCTGACGTTCTCCCCCTCGTGCTGGTAGGAGGCGTCTTTATGATCCTACTGGTTCCCCTCACGTTGACCCCTCGGGGTCTCGTGACGATCACCCCTTCGCCGGGCGTGATCGGGAGCCTTTAAACTTTCGTCATGTTTATCCTACGGGTTCTCATGACCTTAAGAGTCCTTCGGGCCTCTGTCGCGTTGGACTTTCGTCATGTTTATCCTACGGGTTCTCATGACCTTAGGAGTCCTTCGGGCCTCTGTCGCGTTGGACTTTCGAGTTCACACGACTTGGAACCTTCAAGTTTCAGTTATGCAAGTAGTCGGGCTCTGGTAACAATTAGCAGAGTATCCGTACATGCACGCAATTAGCGCTATGCACGCGATCATCGTCATTAAGAGTTTACTCTTATAACAAAGCCTTCCGACTCTCGTCAGCGGTCTTCGCCAATACCTCCAGACACTCCGACTTCTACCATTCTTCCCTTTTCGATAAGAAAGATACGAGGGGTAAGATATAAGGTTTGTCTGCTACCCGCGTCTCCACTTTTTCCTGTAATACACACGAGGAATTATCGCAGCCTGAGGATCCCTCGTGAGTGCTGCCGTCGAGGGACTTAGAATCCTCCTATTTAAGGACTCTAAGAACTGTGTTATATCTCATGCCTCGGCGATTTGCATCTGTCTCCTCGACCCGTTGACTCTCCAGCCTTAGACAGGCTATGTATTGACAGTCTGGGGTTCGAGCCCCGCCCAGACTCGTTAGAGCCTTCAGTGCCTACAACCTTACCATCCTTGTAAGCTAAGGTTGGGGGAAGCCTATAGTTCTATCTGCTGAGTCTTCAGCAGCCACTGCCTGGCCTTCCCTGGTCCTAGCTGGGATGGAGAGGAGGCTTGGTCGTTGACCATATATAGTCAGTCTCTAGGACATTGTCCTAACGGCTAGTGCAATGTCACTATCCCTCGCCTCTGCCTTTTTTGAGTGACCTTTAAACCTGGTCTGTTCTCCGAGTTCAGAGACGTCAACCTTCTCCTCTGATCTTAGATCCCTTCACGGCGAGGCTCACACCAGGCTAATCCTCGAAGAGACACTCAACTCTTCCAGGCTCTTCCAGGCTCTTCTCAGTCACAGAAGCCTCGGCAAGGGAAGCGACTTCAATGTCCCTTCTGGCTTGCATGTGGTCTGATACAGTCGGCTACCTTGCGAGCCACGAGGACTTGTCAAACCAAACTCTAGGCAGACCCTACAAGAAGTCCTAACTGCTGGGGCTAAGACAATGGACTTCTTAACTGCTACAACAGCGACAATGTGAAGCACTTGGATCCTCAAAAGGAAGGATCAGTAGTTCCCAGACTTCCTTTTGTTCCTC
Source organism: Palaemon carinicauda (assembly GCF_036898095.1). Lineage (NCBI taxonomy): Eukaryota > Metazoa > Arthropoda > Malacostraca > Decapoda > Palaemonidae > Palaemon > Palaemon carinicauda. Next base: position 70,035,169 of record NC_090748.1, read on the forward strand.
AGTGAGGAAAGCATCTCTCAGTCTCGGCGATTAAGGGCTATTGCGCAGCCTTGAGCCTCATCTGTAGACGGAGAAGGGGTTGACCTCTCCGCCTCAGAAGACATCACCTTGGTTGTTTAGGTGTTGGAGTGATCTTGCCCCCCACTTGAAATTAGACCATCTCCTTGAGACGTGTCTTACGTTCGCTGAAGGGTCTGCCCTATGTGCCCTTAAGGGCCTCAGACCCTCTCTGAACCTTAAGATCGTCTTCCTCGTACCTCTGTCCTCCGCTAAAAGGGTCAGTGAGCAACATGGTCTCTTACGCCACCCACTCTAAGAGATGGGGGGGGGGGCGCGAGTGTCTCGCAGCTTCGTACCAGGCTTGGTGGCTAGACTCACAATCCTTCATCTACCGATGGGAGATTTCGAGAATATCCACTCTCAATAGGTAACACAGGATGCAGTCCAGTCGTTACTATGCCCAATCAGGGCGTCAAAGAAATATCTGAGGTGCAACAGACTTTTCAGACCACGTCTCCGTCATCTCTTCCTTGTTCCAACAGGGTAAAGAAGAGAATCTCTCGCAACACCATCTCTTTCTGACTTAAGAAAGTTATTGCAAGGTCTTTTCACGGAGACCCAGAGGCAGCACATCCCAGAGCCCATCAAGTTAGGGGAGTGGCTGCCTCTCTGGCGTTTAAGAGATTTTTCTCAGTCTCCCAAGTCTTAAGTGTTGGGGTCTGGAAACACCAATCTACATTCACTGCTCACTATTTGAGCGACGTGACACATAGGTCTCTAGACACCCTTTTTATAGGGCCTATTGTGACAGGTCAACAGATGCTGTTACTACCTTACGCCCTTTCAGGGGACAGTAACCATTGGTTGAGGATTCTGGGTTACACTAGGTTTTAAGAAGGACATTCTTCGATCTTCTTCGTCTCCTTCTCCCCCATTTCTGGGGATCCTAGCCTGTATCCAGTTTCAGCTGGACTCGCCAATGGAAATAGGGTATGATACTCATCTGATTCCTCTCACAGAGTATAAGTTATACTCGTGGTCACGAGGTACCCCTTGGCAAGGTCGGGGGAATCCTAAGTTTGAAGGGGTCCGAGTCGAATGTTCCTGACCCACTTCATCCTGAAACATTTGCTTCCATGAAGTTGCAAACCTTCAGTCGTACTGAGATTCTGGGGATCTACAAAGAAAGAAGATAACGGAAGATTGTTGCTTCAAAAGAGTCTAGTCTGAGGACTATCTTCCCTAAAGATAGGCAACTCCTTGGCCACCCTGGCCTCAAGACTAAGTCTCCTATAGTAAAGAATGAGGGTTTGTATTTAGTGTAGGAACAAATGACAAACTTATAACAGAGTTTGTATTTTTCCTAACATACAAACCCAAATTCTTTACACAAATCTTCCCTCCATCACCGCCCCCTAGGATAGTCCTATCTAGAATCCGATTGAAGGTAAACAGCAGTTACCGACCAGCGGTCCCCCACCACTGACAGGTGGGTAATTACCTATCCGGTCGTTAACGACCTTGTTAAGGTTTTTCTGCCATATTTTCCAGCTCGCGCTAGAATATCTCCTATAATAAAGAATTCAGGTTTGTATGTTAGGAAAAATACAAACTCTGTTATAAGTTTGTCATTTTTCGACAACATTCTCAGCAATGTGTTGTAACAATGTTGGAAAGATATAATAGGTATGATGATCATCTTTAAGTCTACCTTGCTATACCCTCTCACACGTACACACACACAAACAGAGAGAGAGAGAGAGAGAGAGAGAGATATATTTTGTCCCTAGTCTGTGGCAAAACCTTGAAATTGTTTTGACTGCAATAACATTCATTTTGTATTTGCATAATGCATTCATTATATACTGTACTATTGTGTTTGATTAGTAAAGACTGCCTTGTCATGGGAGAAATCAGGGAAAACCTAGCAACGATTTATGAGTGTTATGTAATATTTAAAGTTGTTTATATTCTTCACTTTGCTCTTATTTTCATTTATTTTATTTACTTAGTTTTTCGTCACAACCCATTTTATTTTTCATGCGACCCACTGAAGGGTCGGGATCCACAGTTTGAAAAACGCTGCTCTAGGAGTTACCTCCTGTTCTTCCTCAATGGAATTGTATTCCAGTTCTAGACTCTGTGTTTCAGACTGTGAACTGCTCTTCTGGTGTTCATTCTGATGGCGTCCTGGGTCCCACTCATACGGGATATGTTGTTTGATGTATCTGGAGAATTTGTTGATCCTGGCTTCATCAGAGAGGTAATTGCTTAGGATCAAGGGGGCCTTTTGTTGGATCTAGGCCTACTCATAGACACGGTAGTATTGAGGCTTTCCATCAGGTCATTGCATCATCAAGATCAGAAAGTTGGTGCGACCGTTCTGTCCAAGACAGATTCCTCATTCTATCTTGTTCCAGCGGGATGATGAAAACTTCACAATTCCTTACCTCCAGACATGAAACTGGTTTCAAATCCATTAAAGGAGGGGTGATGCTATTATCTGGGTAATGTGGTCACTTACAGGTGTGTGGTCAACTGAAAAAATTAATTTGCATCATCATTTTGGAGATAGAACAAACATTCCAAGAACATTAGAGAAAGCATTTGGTGTTGTTCCTATATCCTTGCATTGCAGAAAGGCCTCTTACCTGGTGGGACTCTGGTAATTGACCTATTCATCCCACAACTAAACTAGCAGCTCCCTGTTTTTTTCTTGTTCCAAATCCATGGGTAGTGTTAGAGGGTGCTTTCCAATATCCATGGAATTATCTGGATGCCTTTGCCTTTCCCTTGCTCAGTCTGATTCACCAAGTGGCCTATGAGTGTTGATCACACCAAGTCTCAGAAGAACATTGATCACACCAAGTCTCAGAAGAACATGGTTGATCCCAGATGGCCATAAGACGAGTGGTACCCTGATCTGTCAGCATCTCTAGCACAAATTTTGGACTTGCTCATTGATCATCCCCTAAATCTACCTCTCAGTTGCAACTGTAAAATGATGATGATCTGCATTAAGCCTTGTCTTCCAACTGAAGAGCATACAGCTCCTCATGGGAATTGCCTATGCTTGTGAAGAGCTTCGAGTAGTCTTGCCCACCTCATTGCTTCAGGCCCCCAGAATGGGACTTGTTTTCTCAAGTTTCTTTCGCATCCCCTCTATGAGCCGTTGAGAAGGTCATCAGACAGAGATCTCTAACTCTCTGAAGACTGTCTTTTGCTAGCCATAGCATCGATGAAAAGAGTTGGTGAGTTGCACAGACACTTGCTTTGGTGTTTGGTGAGGACTCTGCTGTGTTATCTGAAGAGGACTTGAGAGCTCAGGCTTGAGTGCTCATGACTTCCTTATCACTGAAAGAACCAAGAAAGGTTTCAAAGAACACAGTTTCAACTTTCTGGGTGATAGTCTAATAGCATATGCTTCTACCTTGGAGGGAATCAAGGTACCAACTCTACCAAAGCGCATGAAGCCCTGGGTATTGGTCCCACTCTAGCCTTCCGAGAAACATTACAGATAGACAGGCGATGAAGGAATTTGGAAGTGCTAAACATTTTCAGCCTTTTATTCAAGGCAGTATACCCACAAGTCCTTGAGTACTATTAATCTTGGCCCCAGGGTGACTTCTCAAGTAGTTGTGTAGCCAGTGCAGGTCCTACAGAAGAAAAAGCATCTTGTCTATATGAACATGTTCTATGTAAGTGTATGAAAATTAGAATGACTTCTTGTTCTGCTGCTTCTTTCTTATCCCTCACTTGGTGTTGATGCAATCGTACTGTCATGCACTAGATTTGATATTGATGCTGATAAGCTACATTTCTGAGCACCTCTCATCAGAATAGATCTGTCAGAAGTAGTTCTCCCCCATCCTCCCTTATCAAGGGAGAGGAAGGTGTAATAAATACTAACACATTTGCCATCATGCACCGGGTATTTAATTCCAGACTGCGTCTCCCCTAGGCGAGAGAAAGACAATACATTAACGTAGTACCTGGTGCATAACCAGATACTGGCCGGATCCTATGAGAATATTCATCTGGTTTTAGTGGGCTTATTATGAACCAATATGTGAATCTCCCTATTTTAAATGACAAAAGGTTTGTATATACTTAAAAACAATAACAGATTTTAAAAGTAATTTTTCCTTTTAAGTTAACTTCCCACCTTAAGCACCCCTCTCGGTTTTGAGCCGGAGGTAAAAGAGGAAGTCTTTGGCTGGAGTGGGTGGGGTTACTTTACCACGGGTCATTAACTACCTCATTTACATTTTCAAGGCCCATTCCAGCTCCACTGTAGATATTCCCTGTTTTTTATAGCTAGAAAAAATTACAAATTAGTTTTAAACCTTTTATACTTTTATGCAAAAAGTTCAATTACTGTACTGTGTGTAGTAGATTGAAAATATAATGCTGAATTTCTTTTTAAATGTATTTCTGTTGGTGTTAAATAGGAATTTTATATTATGATGAGCTTTCAGCATTCAATACATTATGTCCTATGGTGCTGTGCATAATACTGTATTGAAATATTTAGTCTGAATGATAATGAAAAAAAAAACTTTTAGTTATCAATACCTAGTTTAAAATTTAAGCATTGTCTTTTTTTTTCTGAGTCTACATAATTGAACTACTTAAAACTGAAGCCATTTAAAATTAATTAGATTTCATGATAGTATTAAAAAAGATCATTAATATGTGTGTATCCTTCCATAAATTTTGAGAAATCTTGGCATTTGGTGTTTGTCTGCTAATTTAATGTACATTAAAATAATTGATTACATCATCATTCTTACTGATGTTCATCCTTTCAGCATCTTTATCAGTGACTTGTGATGGAAAGATGCAATATATCGAACTTATTTTCTTTTATTTACAGTAAAATTGTTGATAAGATTGATGTGGACAACGATAATGTCGTAACTGAAGAAGAACTTCAGAATTGGATTGAATTCACTCAGAAACGCTACATAACTGATGATGTTAAACGACAGTGGAATTCTAATAACCCTGAAAATAAAGACAAATTAGACTGGCAGGATTATAAAACAATGGTTTATGGATTTATGGAACGTAAGTTGTTTTCTTGTACTAAATTATATGATGGTCATTACAGTATTGCTTTAGCTGCACCAACATTTCTAAGTGCTGAATAGCCTCTCAGGAACAAATGCAGGATTCAATAAATCATTAAGCCTAAGAGCATAAGGGCTAATAGAGATTACATAAAATTCTAAACCAGTAGTATAGGTTATCATTGTAAAAGTTAAAAATTGTGAGCCTAACTTTATCTTCTGCAGAGAATCAAGTAACTTATTGGGCAGATCCAGTGTTTCCTGAAGATTATATTTATTCATCATCATCATCATTTCCTCCTGCCTATTAACGCAAATGGCCTCGTTTACATTTCGCCAGTTGTCTCTATCTTGAGCTTTTAATTCAATACTTCTCCGTTCATCATCTCCTACTTCACGCTTCTTAGTCTCAGCCATGTAGTGCCTTGTGGAGCCTAGCTGAACGTTTGATGAGCTAATCCCTTTTGGGGAGTGCGAAGAGCATGCCCAAACCATCTCCATCTACCCCTCATCATGATCTCATCCACATATGGCACTCAAGTAATCTCATAGTTTCATTTCTAATCCTGTCCTGCTATTTAACTCCCAATATCCTTCAGAGGGCTTTGTTCTCAAATGTACTAAATCTATAGGATTGAACCTGGAGCTAGGCAGATAGAGTTCCCATCTTAAAGTTTGCCATGGTGAACAAAGGCATGTGAAAAACAAAGACATATTCAAGAAGAGTGTTGGAGTCTGGTCAGATGTAATTAGACAAACTATTTTAAAAAGAACTGTTGATTTTGGCTTCTAAAAGTGAAATAATCTTAGTTGAAAAATTACTTCAAAGACCCTGTAAGTGTTTTAGTAACATTACTTGTGATGCTGAGTTAGATTTCTATGATTAATTTAGTAGGGAAGGATTCTTACACCCTGACCTTCCATAGTTTACTGTGGATAGTACTAATGGTTCTTTGAAGTATATACTCTTTTAGCCCATAGCTTTGATATTTATCTTTTTCAATATTAATCTTACCCGATGATCATGTAGCTGTCAACTCTGTTGCCCGACAGAAATCTACGGTCGGGATACGCCAGCGATCGCTATACAGGTGGGGGTGTACACAACAGCGCCATCTGTGAGTAGGTACTCAAGTACTTCTTGTCAACAAGAACTCAATTTTTCCTCTGTCGTGCCACCGGCAAGACCTACTAATACGCCGTCCCTAACTGGATTTGTTTTCACAACTTTTTGGTGAAGTACACTATTCCAGTTTTGAGCTTTCGCTATGCAGGGGTTTTATCTTCATTTCAAAACTTGAACTCGTTTTGGATAGATTTAATTATGGTGACGAAGAGAGTATGGACTCTCTTTCACTTTTAAATGGCCGACCCTTCCCTTAGACGGAAGTGTTGGTGTCGAAGAGAGTTTAGACTCTCTTTCACTTTTAATGACCGACCCTTCCCTTAGACGGAAGTGTGTTTAGGTTTTTGGTAATTTTGCTTAACAAAGTTATAGATTTATTTTATATCTCTCCGCCATTTATAGGCCTCCTCGATTAACTTTCCATTTATTATAAACTTATAAAAATTAATTTTTATGTTTGTTTATATGCGACCTTTCCTAATAGTAGGCGGTCCTTACTTGGAACCGAAGTTAATTAACATTGAGCCCGTCATATCGTATTTCCTGTTAAGAATTTATGCTATTTTAATTTTAATGTTTTTGAAAGAATTTCTTTGATAGTCTCGTACTGTTTTCAAAGATGAACTAACGTTTAGTTTAGTCTCCGCAGTTGTTGACGTTCAGAACGTTCAACATGCGCTCTATCGTTACGATAGAGAGAGAGTTTTTCACGGTTTCACGTTGCAGTAAGAGTAAACCGATTCTAGCGTTTCGTTCATTCTTTCTTAGCTTAAATGGTTTTAATTCTAATAATGGAACTTTTTATTTGGGAAACCTTTCAGTTTTTTTCCTTTAACAAATAATATGTTTTAACGATATATAATTGGGCTCATCTCTCAGGTTCTAGTCAAGAGAGAGAGAGAGAGAGAGATAGAGACGGAGGGAGAGAGAGGAGGATAAACGTTTCGTTCAAGCGGGTAACGTTGTTCTCGTTTTTTACTCTTCTCCCTAGTCGCTATAGGGGAAGAAGGTAAAACGTTTCTAGAGTTTTATTCTTGTTCCCAGGCTTTATGCGGTGAGAGATTTTAAACGTAGTTTATTTGATCTAGTGTTTAGTCTCTTTTCCAGTCACTGAATTCTTTATCTTTCATTATGTTTTTCTGTTACATTGTAATACTGTTTTCGCAATTACTACCTTTTAATGAAGGATAGGATTGCGTGTTTCAGGTACAAATCACTTAAAGTTTCGAGTTCAGTGAAATAAGTGCAAACAGAAAATCAAAAGTGATAAAGTGATATGCGCAAAGTGTTACAGTGTTGCGTTCGAGGGTTCGTTTGTTCGTGCCAGTTGTTCACCTAGTCCGATACCTCTTACAAGCTCCCAAGCCCAGGGGAGAAGTAATGTCGAAGGACTTATGGGTTCCACAGGTCTTTATCGACGAACAGACGTTTCCCTCCGTGGTTTCGGGTGTATCTACACACGTTGCCGACGTGATCACCCCACCCACACAAAGACGAGAGAGCCCATTTATTCCTCGTCTGCGGAAGAGGTTTCTCGCAGAAACCATGGACCAAATCTTGCAGCTTTTAAGTGCAAGTCGGTCCCTTCCGCGCAAGTCCAACGGCCTAGGTGTAGCCACTGGGTCAGTTCGGACTCGCTCCAGTCATCCGACGACTGCACACCTCCCAAGAGAGGCAAGGCGGTACCGCAACAGGCAGTAACTCCGTCTGTTGCCGCACCAGCTGTTTTAGACCCTCAGTCACAACGGACAATAGCTCCGTTTGTTGTCGTCTTTCATAGACCCTAGTGGTCCATGCTGCAGACTATACAGTCTCAGCTTGCTCCTTCATGCAGGAGTTTCGTGCTGGAAGGTTGACAATGCACCTGTTAATCTACAACCTTCCACGGTTGTGCGCTCAGCAGATACTGCGGCTGCCTGCTCCCACACTCCACCTGTGAGAGCTCCACCACCGATGCGCAGTCCACCCTGCCAGACGCATGTTCTTGCTGCACCATCCGTTGACATGCGTGAGCTACCGCATCAGCAGTGGGAAGGTGCTGTAGAGCTGCCGGGTTCCAGTACTATGCGGCTTTCTCCGCAACCCGTGCGGCATGCTCCGCATACCATACAGCATGCTCCGCATACCATACAGCATGCTCTGCAATCCACCGCAGCCCCTCCCACGCACCAACACTCAGCTTTTGTTGTTGCCAGCTCCCACACTCCGACTGCGGAGAAGGTTGACGATGCACCCGTGGGCCTATACCTCCCACGGTTGTGCGCCCGGCATGGCTTCCTGCTCTCACACTCTTGTTGTGAGAGCTCCTCCACCCATGCACAGTCAACCCTGCCAGATGTATGATGACTCCCACACACAGAGCACTCCGTTGCCGTGCGTGAGCTACCACAAGCTGCCGTGTTTTGACACGGTGTGTCAGCCTCCGCTACACACTGTGGTTACCGCCACTCGCCCGCAGCAAACTAGTCTGTCAGGAGTTGAGGCTTCCCCACACAACTTTGGTTGTTGCCAACTCACAGACTGTCAAACAGTTACATGACGTTGCCTTCTGGTCTGCTACTTATACACCAGTGCTGTATGTCCTCACGCTCCTGTTGTGGTTGACAGTTCAGTTTTTGACAGTTCACAGACTGTCAAGCAGTTTCATAACGTTGCCTTCTGGTCTGCTGCTTTTGCACCAGTGAAACCCTCACTGAGAGAACCTAGCTTTTCTCGAACATGGTTCCTGTAGATGAGAAAGTGCTGTTCTCCCTCCTTCTGATATTCCCTTGAGGACTCTGTCATTTGGAGAGGAGCCTTAAGCTGCTTAGCCTCCTTTGTACTTTAATTTAAGCATAACATGCTTCCAGGGAGGGTAAATGGTTCCGCTTCAGTCGCTAACCCCGTCTGTTGCCACACCTGCTCCCATAGACCTTGGGCTTTGTTGCAAGACATGCAGTCCAAGCTTAGTCCTTGATAGAGGATTTTTTACGGAGAAGAACCTTCTTGCCAACGACCTTCCTACCGGTTGGTTGTACGCCCTGTTGACGCTGAGGTATCCTACTCACGTCCGCCAGTTGAGATGGTTCCTCCACCGGTGCGACCCAGTGTGGGTTGCCAGTCGCACGTTGACGTTAAGCTACTCTCGGAGGTGGTTGTGGACGTTCAGTGTGTCACTGGGAAGACGTTCAACAACCAGCAGAGGTGACTTGTTGTGACGCAGTGCGGCAACCTCAGCAACCCGATAAGGGGTTGTCTGTACTACCCAGACAGTCTAGACAGTTTCGGGTTGTCGCTGTACTTCCTCGCATCCCCATGGTTGACAGTTCACAGACTGTGCAGCAGTACCATGATCTGGTGTCCGGCTCCGTCACGCATCCACCAGTGCGACCGGATTCAGCGAGTCAGACGTTGCCCACTCCGTTGCCGTTTCCTCATCAGTTTCGGATGAGGAACCCTCTGATGAGGACATGGCTGAACAAGAAAATCAATCCCCAGCTCTGCTATCCATCCAGAAGATGCTGAAGAAGGAATACGGCCCTGTCAGGCTGTGGATGAGTCTGGTTAGGACACTGTCATCCGTGGTTCAATTGGTGTCACTTGGAAGACTACACCTCCGTCCTCTTCGGTTTCATCTAGCTCTTCACTGGAAAAGGACAAGACGCTAGAAGCGGTCTCGATCCCGGTTTCCGGAAGATAAGTCTGGTCTAACCTGAGGAAAGGACTTTATCAACCTTTTATAGGGTCTTCCCCTGACTGTTCAGACTCCCAACCACGTTCTCTTCACAGACGCATCGGACGTAGGCTGGGGTGCGACCTTAGGCGGTAGGGAATGCTCGGGATTATGCTCTCGAGTCAAAGGACAATGCATTTTAACAGCAAGAAGCTTCTGGCAGTACGTCTGACCTGGAAAAGCTTCAGGTCTCTCCTTCAAGACAAAGTAATGGAGGTCAACACGGACAACTCCCTGCTTTGATGTTCATCTCCTAGCAAGGAGGGACCTACTCTCTGACATGGTGCGAGTTCGCTAGTGACCTCCTCTCCTGTTCAACAGGTCTAGACTTTTCACTAGTAACAAGTTTCTTCCAAGGCAACTTGAATGTCTTAGCGGTTTGTCTCAGTAGGAAGGGACAATAATTCCAACATATTGGACCCTCCACAGAGATGTATGCAAGAGACTTTGGGTCACCTGGGGCCAGCCTACCATAGTTCTCTTCGCAACCTCGATGTCCAAGAGGCTCTCAATACTTTGCTCACCTATCCCGGACCCAGCAGTGGTTCTTTTAGATGCCTTTCTACTAGATTAGTCTCATCTAGATTTATATGCATTCCCTCCGTTCTAGATTGTCAACAAGGTACTGCAGAAGTTCGCCTCTCACGATGGGACAAAGTTGACACTAGTTGCTTCCCTCTGGCCCGCGAGAGAATAACTTACCGAGGTACTTCGATGGCTAGTAGACGTTCCCAGAACTCTTCCCCTAAGGGTGGACCTGCTACGTCTGCCACGCGTAAGAAGGTACTCCAAGGCCTCCACGCTCTTCGTCTCACTGCCTTCAGAGTATCGAAAGACTCGAGAACTAGAGGTTTTTCGAAGGAGGCAACCAGAGCGATTGTTAGAGCAAGGAGAACATCCACCCTTAGAGTCTACCAATCGAAGTGGGAAATCTTCCTAAACTGGTGCAAGTCAGTATCCGTATCCTCGACCAGTACCTCTGTAACTCAAATAGCTGACTTCCTCTTATATCTGAGGAAAGAGCGATCTCTTTCAGCTCCCACTTTCAAGGGTTACAGAAGCATGTTGGCATCAGTCTTCCGTCACAGAGGCTTAGATCTTTCCAACAATAAAGATCTACAGGACCTCCTTAAGTCTTTTGAGACCACGAAGGAGCGTCGTTTGGTTACACCTGGTTGGAATTTAGACGTGGTTCTAAGATTCCTTATGTTAGACAGGTTTGAACCACTTCAATCAGCCTCCCTGTAAGATCTCACCTTTAAGACTCTTTTCCTGATATGCTTAACCACAGCTAAAAGAGTCAGTGAGATTCATGCCTTCAGCAAGAACATCGGATTTTCATCCGAAACGGCTACATGTTCTACATCTTGGTTTTCTAGCCAAACACGAGCTGCCTTCTCGGCCTTGACCAATATCGTTCGTTATTCCAAACTTAGCGTATGGTTGGAAATGAACTAGAAAGAGTATTATGTCCTGTAAGAGCTCTTAAGTTCTATTTTAAAAACCTTTACGAGGCCCGTCTGAAGCTTTATGGTGTTCAGTTAAGAATTCATCTTTGCCTATGTCAGAGAATTCTTTATCCTATTATTTTCAGACTGTTAATACGAGAAGCTCATTCCCTTCTGAATGAGGAAGACCAAGCTTGGCTGAAGGTAAGGACACACGAAGTTAGAGCTGTCACAACTTCCGTGACCTTTAAATAAAATAGATCTCTGCAAAATATTTTCGACGCAGCCTTTTGGAAAAGCTAATCAGTGTTCGCGTCTTTTATCTTAAGAATGTCCAGTCTCTTTACGAGAACTGCTACACTCTGGGACCATTCGTAGCAACGAGTGCAGTAGTGGTGGGGGCTCCACCACTACATTTCCCTAATTCCAGAACCTTTTTAATCTTTCTCTTGAAATATTTCTGGGTTGTCCGGAAGGCTAAGAAGCCTTCCGCATCCTGGTTGATTTGGCGGGTGGTCAAATTCTTTCTTGAGAAGCGCCTAGATTAGAGGTTGTGATGAGGTCCTTTAGTATGGGTTGCAGCCCTTCATACTTCAGCACCTAGGAGTCGCTCAGCATCCTAAGAGGATCGCTAGGCTCAGTAAGGAAGACGTACTTAAAAAGGCAGAGTAATGGTTCAAGTCGACTTCCTTACCAGGTACTTATTTATTTTATGTTTGTTATTTTGAATAACGGCTAAAATAAGATACGGGATACTTAGCTTCTTTGTTAACATGTATGGTGGTCTCCACCCACCACCCTGGGTGTGAATCAGCTACATGATCATCGGGTAAGATTAATATTGAAAAATGTTATTTTCATTAGTAAAATAAATTTTTGAATATACTTACCCGATGATCATGAATTTAAGGACCCGCCCTTCCTCCCCATAGAGAACCAGTGGACCGAGGAGAAAATTGAGTTCTTGTTGACAAGAAGTACTTGAGTACCTACTCACAGATGGCGCTGTTGTGTACACCCCCACCTGTATAGCGATCGCTGGCGTATCCCGACCGTAGATTTCTGTCGGGCAACAGAGTTGACAGCTACATGATCATCGGGTAAGTATATTCAAAAATTTATTTTACTAATGAAAATAACATTTTTAGTTCATAATTAGACATTCAGCTTCTTGAACTTTACCTTGCTGGAAGTGTAGGTCTTATTCAAGAAAAATTCCTTTATTTGAGCATCTAAATGTCTAGAACTGTTGCACAGTATTCTCATTAAAGTAAATCAGAGGTTGTCCATCTCATTGTAGGACCGCACACTTACCAACAGCGGAAACTCTGTTTTAGTGTCTCTTCTAGGAGGACACTCCAAAATCAAACTATTGTTCTCTAGTCTTGGATAGTGCTTAGCCCCTGTACTATGGTCTTCTATTGTCTTAGGTTAGAGCTCTCTTTCTTGAGGGTACACTCGGGTACACTATTCTATCTATCATTGTTTTCTTTCCTCACTGAGCTATTTCCTTGTTGGAGCATTTGGGGGTTATGGCATCCTGCTTTGCCAACTAAGGTTGTAGCTTATCTTGTAATAATAATACTACTACAGTACATAGCTTTTGTGTTATATTTATGGCCTGCATTTTTTACTTCATTTTACAGTACATGTACTCATCATATTTCACTGTATGGAGGTGTGAACATGAAAAGCAAATAAATTATCAATTCTTCATATTTTCAGAATGGGAAATTCTTTTCCTTCTTTTTCATTATGTGAAATATTTAACAACCTTTTAAAAGGTGTATTTCATCACATAGAAAGAATAGATCACGTAAGAAAGTACAAAATTTTTTTTATTTGCAATCTAAAAAAATAAAACAGCGTTATACACATTTTTATCACATTCTAGTCACAATTTAATCAAGAGCTTGCTGATTTTGTTTATAACTATAGTACCTTTTTATACTTATTTTTGTTCAGATATGGATCCTACTGAAGCTGATGATGAGGAAGAAGGAATGACTTATGCAGATATGGTGAAGAGGGATCAGAGACGATGGGAAATTGCTGATGCAGATAATGATGGTGCTCTTACTTTTGAGGAATTTACTAATTTCATACATCCAGAAGAAGCTGAACATATGAGATCTGTAGTTGTTTTGGAAACTATTGAAGATATTGATAAGGATAAAGATGGAAAGATTTCTCTTGATGAATATATTGGTATGTATTGCTTAAAGATCACATGTTTGTTTTTATGATTATTGGCTGTGAAATTATCTCAAGCAAAATAATTTCAAGAAAGATTTTAAACCTTCACTATATACATATTAACCCTTTTATCCCCAGGCTATTTGGAACTTTCCAATCCTTAACCCCCAGGGTTTTTTTTCAAGCACATTTTGCTATATATGTTTTTTAAATTTCTCTAACAGCCTTAATTTTTGTCATAGAGAGGTCAGGTTGGTCTCATTCTTTAGGAAAATGCTTGAAGTTTCTCAAAAGGTTATAAAAAATATGCAAAAACATGTAAATAGCAGTTTTTTGCAAGGATGTACCAGTACATCCATGGGGGTAAAGGGATGAGTTTTGTGAAACGTACCAGTACGTCCTTTTGGGGTAAAAGGGTTAAGGTCTGTTGTGTGTCTCAGTTTAAATTATTTTCTTCCATATTTGTCAGCTTTAAGAGATCCAAATGGCTGACTTGAATTGTCAAAATCTAGACCGAAGCAATACCTGAGCCTAACTTCTACTAGCCTACCTCCAAACCTTAGTCTAACCTTGTAATTTTTCATAGCCTGCCCTGTGTAAACACAGTCCAGGTCACTAAACTCTACCCTGTGCTAACACTTGCTATGTCAGTAAAACCTGTAGAATCTATGAAAGCAAGAACAAAGTTCCAGAGCTCTGTCAAATAAAAGATTTTTAATACATAAAATCATATTTTACTTGATCAACGATGTAATTTTTACAAGAAATTATAGGTGAAAAAGAAAAAGCAGGAGATAAATGATATTTCATTCAATAAAGATCTCTTGACATCTTATAAGTGTAAAATATAGAAGAATAGTGAAGTAATAGTGTAAACCCTGAATACAGTAATTGCAAACCTAGTTGTAGGACCAGGTAGTGGGTTGAATCTTATTTATTATTTATTATTTTTATTATTATTATTATTATTAATATTAATATTATTATTATTATTATTATTATTATTATTATTATTATTGAATTATTATTACTACTATTACTAAATAATAATGCTTGGTCAATGATTGAAACTAATAGATGAGAGGGATCATGAATGGGAGGTGAATCAGTTGTTATTTGCAGAGTCTACTGTATTGGTTGCAGACTCAAAGTTGTGCCGATTAGTTACAGGGTTTGGAGGGATATGTGAGAGAGGGAAGCTGAGAGTTAATGTAGGTAAAAGTAAGGCTAGGAGAAGAACAAGAAGGGAGGATGGTGCTAGATTGAATGTGGAGTGGTAGCAGATGTATGTCAGAGAGTGAACAAAGGATATAAAGTGTTGGGGTCAGTGAAGGGATTAATGAAGAATAGAGGGTTGGGGATGAATGTAAAGAGCGTTCTAGATCAGAAAGTGATTGTGCCCACTGATGTAAGGATCAGTGTTGTGGGGAATGAAAGTGACGGAGAGACAGAAATTGAATGTGTTTCAGATGAAGTGTCTGAGGAGTATGGCTGGTGTATCTCAATTGGATAGGGTTAGGAATGAAGTAGTGAGGGGGAGAACAGGTGTGAGAAATGAATTAGCAGCTAGAATGGATATGAATCTGTTGAGGTGGTTTGGCCATATAGAGAGGATGGAAAATGGTCATCTACTGAAGATGGTGATGAATGCAAGAGTTGATGGGAGAAGCGTAAGAGGAAGGCCAAGGTTTGGGTGGAGAGATGGAATGAAGAAAGCCCTAGGTAACAGGAGGATGGATGTGAGAGAGGCAAAAGAGCGTGCTAGAAATGGGAATGAATGGTGAGTGATGACATACAGTTCTGATAGGCCCTGCTTACTACCTTGGATCATCTTGGTGAATGCTGAGATAGCAGCAGTTGTGGAGTTAGCATATGAAGCTTATCTGTGGTGGAAAATGGGGGCAGATGGTCTGTGGCAGCCTAGCCATACTAACCAAACTCAGATGATTCATTCATCAGGCAGGGAGGAACAATAAGGAGAAAAATCCCTTTTTGTTCTTTATGTCGGCTACCTCCCAAAATTGGGGGAAGGGCCATGGCAGATAGATGGACTATTATTATTATTGTTGATATTATAATTGGAATTATTATTAATTTTACTATTATTATCAGAATTATTATTATTATTATTATTATTATTATTATTAATTTGTTCCTTAAATAACAATACAAACCTTTAAAAATAAGTGTTATAACTGGTTCCTTAACATGACAAGTCTAAACATGAGTGTATGTGTGTATTTATGGATATGTGGAACTCATCAAGTGAATGTCCATAAATTTTTATGGGAAATATTATATTTGTTTACAAGCATTTTGGGTTGTGAGCTCACTCTTGAATGGATTAGAATCCTTGTTTTTTAATTGAAGTGTATTTAATTCACTTACCATGTTTTTGTTACGATTATTAAAAGTATATTAATAAGGTCTTATTTGTACAGGTGACATGTACAGAGGCGATCCTGATGATTTAGAGCCAGCTTGGGTTAGTAATGAGCGGGAGCAATTTAGACAGTTTCGTGATAAGGATGATGATGGCTACCTTGACAAAGAAGAAGTAAGTTTCTTATCTTATTCCATTTGATTACAAAAGTTTTTTTTTCCATACAATAGACTGACTTAGTTTTTGCTTTATCTGCATATGACAATAATAATGAAGGAGGGAGAAGTTTTGAGTGCCATGCTTCAGAGAAGTACTTGTCATATTTTTTTGGTATCTTTCATTTTATCTAGAGTATAGCATTGTGATTTAAAGTTACTCTTCTAGACAAGGAATTTGGAGCCAGTGTAAACCACTTCATTAATTGTGTATCTATAAATTAAGGGTTTGATCTTTACATTTATCTCAAATACTTTCTGTTTTTCATCACTAAAGTTGTTTACCATGTGTAAATATTGTAGAGTAAATTGTATAATCTTATTATTTTCTTACCTTGTCTTTTAAAATTGCTCAGAATTTTGAAAATTCAAATTATTGCATTATTGGCTAGGCAATCATCTGTGTTTCATGTTTTAAATAGTTTTTTAAAGTAAAATATTTGTTTTATTGTTAAAATTTCATTTTATTTATTTAGTTTAGTATCATATAATTCAACAATTTTTCTAACTTACTGCAGAATGAATTATGCATTTTTCTTATACCGTATACAGTATTTAGCCGTGTTAATCACAAGGCCCTTGTTTTCAAACTCAAACAGTTGGGAGTAGGTGTGTCATTTCTTAGCATTACTGTATTATTGAATTTTTAAGTAATAGAATGCAAAGAGTTATTGTTGGTGACCACCATAGTGAGTATAGGAATGTGATATCTGGTGTTCCTCAGGGTAGTGTTCTTGGCCCATTACTTTTCATACTATATACACATGACTTGTGGTTTGGCTTAGAAAACAAGCTTGTTGCATATGTAGATGATGCTACACTCTTTGCATCAATTCCATCTCATGAATGTAGATCTGGGGTTGCTGAAACCCTTAATAGAGATTTAGCTAAAATTAGTGCATGGTGCAAATTATGGGGTATGAAATTGAATCCTAACAAAACTCAAAGTATGATTGTAATTAGGTTAAGGACAGTGGCTCCTCAACACCTAGATCTCGGCATTGATAATGTTTCTTTAACTCCATGACTTAAGATTTTAGGTGTGATTCTTGATAGCAAATTTACTTTTGAGGAACACATTAGGTCTGTGTCTTCTTCAATTGCACAAACAATTGGCTTATTTAAAGTCTTTTAAGATTTTTGGTGATTAATCTATTCTGAAGAAGGGTTTTAATTCTTTCAATCTACCTTGTTTCAAGTATTGTTCTCCTGTCTGGTCTTCAGCTGCTGATTCTTATCTTAATTTGTTGGGCAGAGATTTATGGTCTATTAAATTTCTTATTCCTGATCTAGATATTAATCTTTGGCACCGTCGTTCAATTAGTTCATTATGCATGTTGCCTAAGACTTCTCATAATTCTGATCATCCTTTACATTTAGATTTTCCTGGACAGTTCCGTCATGTTCTTAATACTAGGCATGCTGTTAATTCTAATAGTCAGGCCTTCTCCATCATGAGGCTCAATACTATACAGTATCCTAGAAGTTTTATTCCAGCTGCGACCAAGTTGTGGAATGATCTTCCTAATCTGGTAGTTGAATCGGTAAAACTTCAAAAGTTAAAACTTGCAGCAAATGTTTTTATGTTGAAAGACTGATATACGTCTTTTTATAATTTTTATATGAAATATCTGTTTGTTCCGACACGAATACTTTACCTCGAATTACCTCTTCGGAGGGTCCTTGGACCTCTCTCAATCTCGACCAAGATTTCCCGTGCTACCCCCCCCTATCTCGCTCCCGATAGTTCCTACCCCCGCCGCCAGGATAATTCCTGCGGCCCGGATTAGGGTAGGTCACTGCTTTTCCCGGGACAGGATCCCATTAAGTCCTTGGTCGTGAGATGCGAATCATCTCACTCTCTCGATCCTTTGGCGCGTTGTGATCCCACGTGTTCCCAGTGTACGGACTTGTGTTTTTTCGCAGTGTACCTCCCAAGTGTTCCTGTGCGTTCACTTTTCAACCGTGTCCTTACCCGGTGTTTAATTCATTCCCTTAGTGCTTGTGTCGTGCGTTGTGTGCGTTATGGAACTGTATTCCTTGATTTTCTTCAAGGAATTGATAGCTGAAAGGAAAACTTTTTACAAGAAATCGTTCTTCCTCCCCTTATCCTCGGTGTTGCCGTGTAGGGGCAGCTTATGTTCCTCTTCAACCACGTGTCAGGACTACTGGTCCTGGAACGTAGTGCAGTGAGTTCACTTCGGCACTAAAAGGAAGAATACATCCAAGAGGCTCGTAGGAAGACGAGCCTCTCTACGCCAACTTAATTCCCGATGCCTCGTCGAATAGAGATTCTTATACAGCCATCTTCCCCTACCCAGAGTAGGGGACGAGGTAAGTCAGTTGCGGGGAAGTGCCCATTGCTCTTCCCCAAGAATTTGAGTGGGTGCGGTATAGCACCAAGAGGAAGTGGGCGACGAAGGGTTCGCCTAAGAAGACTAGCGCCGGGCGTCCCGCCGGGCTGAGCTTCCCTACCACCCTCTCCTACCCAGAGTAGGAGACGAGGTTGGTTTATTGTGTAGAAGGTAACTCTTAAGAAGTAGTTCGAGGTAAGTACTACTTTCGGGAGTGTGTGGGGAGACGGAGTCCTGGTGCAAGCAGGCCACGTCTCCTCTGATGACCCCATGTGGGGGAAAATGTCTCTAATTCTTCTCCAGTCTCTTAGCGTATTTTTCAGTCTCTTCTGCAGCCGAGGGCCTCGCCGAGAAAGAGCCCCCCAGGTCTGTCTTGCAGCGTCCCCCGGACCGACAACCCAGGGTTTTTTCTCACCACGAAGGCCATCCTCCAGACGCAGATATAACCCTCGCAGGGAGAAATGCGAGAAGGCCTCTTCAGGCAGGCGTAAGACCGCGAAGCCTCCGGTTCACCCCGCCAACGGGTGTAACCGAGCTTCTTTACGGGCAGCCTGGCCGAATCAGCACAGCTGGTTCGGCCCTCGGACTTAAAAGGAACGGTTCCCTCCGTCGGGTCAGCCCACGAGGATCCGAGTCCGCGTCCCCCAGCCCGCCCGCAGGTGTAAGCGGGCTTATTTACGGGCAGCCTGGCCGAATCAGCACAGCTGGCTCGGCCCTCGGACGTAAAAGGAACGGTTCCCTCCGTCGGGTCAGCCCACGAGGATCCGCGTCCGTGTCCCCCAGCCCGCCCGCAGGTGTAAGTGGGCTTATTTACGGGCAGCCTGGCCGAATCAGCACAGCTGGCTCGGCCCTCGGACGTAAAAGGAACGGTTCCCTCCGTCGGGTCAGCCCACGGGGATCCGCGTCCGCGTCCCCCAGCCCGCCCGCAGGTGTAAGCGGGCTTATTTACGGGCAGCCTGGCCGAATCAGCACAGATGGCTCGGCCCTCGGACTTAAAAGGAACGGTTCCCTCCGTCGGGTCAGCCCACGGGGATCCGCGTCCGCGTCCCCCAGCCCGCCCGCAGGTGTAAGCGGGCTTATTTACGGGCAGCCTGGCCGAATCAGCGCAGCTGGTTCGGCCCTCGGACTTAAAAGGAACGGTTCCCTCCGTTGGGGCAGCCCACGAGGATCCGCGTCCGCGTCCCCCGGAGAGAATACACGAACAGTAGTCCTCGACGGTGCGGCGTTGCCGGTTCTGACCCCGAACCGGGTGCGGAGCTCCCCGCCGGGGAAACCGGTACCACCGCAAGGGAGTGCCTGGGATTCCAGAACCGAAGCGACCGGGGAGTGCCCTATTGGAATCGATTAAAAAAAAAAAAAAAAAAAAAAAAGACGGAAACCCATTCATGTTTTATATTGAGATAATCATCTTTTTCTTTTACATGATTGCCAGGTGTGTCCTTTACACGAATGTGTCTACTCTTCATGTTCTTTCAGGTATTACACTTGAAAGGATATCGATCGTCATGAGCAATAAATCTCTTAGGAATTGACATTATTAGACATCTAGAATATTTCTTAACGAGAAGCCCAGACTTCAGGGACCCTGATAGTCGTGAAGATAAATAGTCTGCAATAAGTTATTATTGTTATTATTATTGTTGTTGTTGTTATTATTATTACTTGCTAAACTACAACCCTAGTAGGAAAAGCAGGATGCTATAAGTCCCGGGGCCGTAACAAGGAAAATAGCCCAGCGAGGAAAGGAAACAAGGAAAAATAAAATATAAGAACAGTAACAACATTAAATAAATCTTTCATATATAAATTATAAAACTATAAGTCCAGCAAGGCCTTCAACCCTTAGGTTAGTGACTTTTCAGTCTCTCACACTAACAGCTAACTGGGTGTTCTGGAAGGGAAACACTGTTCTGGCGTAAGTGTCTTGGTAGGCACCAGACAGGGGGACGCGACCCATCGCAGCTTTCCCTTGGGGGGAGAATCTCTGTTTCCTCGGAAGGAACGAGAAACCATAGTGGAGAAGGTCTTGAAATAGAAGGAGGCTAACATCCCCAGACCTACGACTCCTAGGAGACCACCCTAGAAGAGATCTGTCTCGGATAGTGCCGCGACACCCCAAGCATCTACCAGCACTACGAGGAGAGAAGCCCTCGTCCTCCTGGTCCGCAATGCCTCAGCCCCTCCACAGGGGAGCTCCAGCGCCTTCTAGCTCCTTCAGGTCGGGTTACCCCGCCTCTAGGGGAGGCAGGTCAGGCCTCCCCTCTAGAAGAAGGGAAGAGTGGGAGGCTCCCTATCCCCACCCAACCTTCGGGTTGGAGGATGACTCAGGCGTCATTGGCAAGCATGGAGGGCTCAAGGAGCGGAACCTTGGACAGTGTCCTTACTAAAGAAGGGCTACGGACTTCCATTCCTAACGGAACCACCCACGCCTTTTCCGGCCAACCGGATAGATGGCTAGATCCTAAAGACCCGTTAAAGAGGACCGCCCTTCAAGAGGAGGTGTTGTCCATGCTAGAGAAGGGTACCATGGAAGAAGTTCTTCTCCCAGGACCAGGTGTCTACAGTCGACTATTCCTGGCAGAGAAAGCGACCGGGGGGGGAGGCCGGTTATAGATCTGTCAGCTCTCAACAGGTTCGTCAAGATGACGGACTTCTAAATGGACACGCAGAATTCGGTCCTGCTGTCCTTGAGGGAGAAAGATTGTAGAATTCCATCGACCCCAAGGACGCATACTTCCAGATTCCGGTCCACACCTCGGGTCGGAGGTTCCTCCGGGTGAAATAGGGTTCCCAGTTCCTGCAATTCAGGACCCCTTTTTCTTTGGTCTGTCAACAACGCCCAAAGTGTTCGTGAGAGTCCCCACGGCTGTCGCAGGGGGGCCCACGAACGAGGCATTCGCCTTAGCAGATACCTGGACGGCTGGTAGCCTCTTCCCGCCTCAAAGGTCCTCTTGGAGGAACAAGGGAGAAGTCTCCTCCAGTTTGGCAAGGATCTGGGGAACTGAATCAACCCGAAGTAGCAAAATCTATCCCCTTCCACCGGAATGAACTACTGGGGAATAACATTAGACCTTTTTTCGGGGAGAATTTTTCCCTTCGGAGAATAAGGTACGACACCTCAGGCTCATTAGTCAGACGTTCCTACTGTTCACAGACGCCTCCAACCAGAGATGGGGAGCCCTTCCCCTCGACGAAGCGGCACGAGAGACCTGGTTGGAAGGGGAGAGACAACTCCACACAATGTCCTGGAGTTGGAAGTAGTCCAGAAGGCATGCCTACACTTCGCAAGTCTGCTAAAGGGGAACTCCGTGGCGTGGATGAGCGACAACACCACGGTAATGGCATACATAAACAAGCAGGGTACTTGTAATCGAAGGAGTTGGGCGTTCTCACCATAGAGAATCTAGACTGAGTGATAGGGAATCAAGGGGTGATGTTAGCAAGGTTCTTTCCCGGAAAGTAAATCGCCCTGGCCGACGGCCTCAGCAGAATGGGCCACATAGTAGGGACAAAATGGTCCCTTCCCCCAGGAATAGCCAAGCTCATCATTCAACGATGGGGCTCCCCGGTGGTTGACCGCTTTGCAACAACCTCAACGCCCAACTCCCAGTCTATTGCCCCCCTGTACCAGACCCCGAAAGATTCCTTAGAAGACTCTTTTCAGAACAAGTGGGACAATCTGGATGTGTACGTTTTCCCCCTTTTCACGCTGATAAGACATGGGCTCAGCAGAATAAAGGTGGCTCGAAGCCTACAGATGACTTTGGTAGCGCCCTGGTGGCTAGACAGAGAGAGTAGTTCGCGGACCTAAAGACCTATCGAGTCAACCGCCGTGGCCTCTGTCCGTCAGGTCAGATCTACTGAGTCAACCGCACTTCCTCAGGTTCCACGACAACCCTCTCTCTCTTCGCCTTCACGCCTGGAGACTATCGAGCGACTCCTGAAGAAGGAGGGGTACTCCTCCTCCACAGCCAAGAGGATGTCCCTATACCTAAGAAAATCCTCTACCGTAGTCTACCAGGCGAAGTGGGCCACCTTTACGAAATGGTGCGCGACAAAACAAATAAGACCTCTCAAAGCCTCGGTCCCTGACATAGCTGATTTTCTAGTGTACCTTAGGGATAAAATAGGAATGCCAATCCCGGCTATTAAAGGAGTACGAGCAGCCTTAGGCCAAGTCTTTCTCCTGAAAGGCATCGACCTGGGGACCTCAAGACACATAGGGATGCTGATTAGAAGTTTCGAACAATCCTGCCCTCCCCAAGCCAGGAGAGTGCCTAGATGGGACCTGGCCAAGGTCCTGAAAATGTTGTGTCGTCCGACCTTTGAACCACTCAGAGATATCGGGGACAAAGGTCTCACCCTCAAGACAGTCTTCTTGCTAGCCTTAGCTTCGGCTAAGAGGGTAGGTGAGATCCACGGTCTCTCCTACGACGTGGCACACTCCAAAGGGTGGAAGGAGGTATCTTTCAAATTCGTACCCTCCTTTGTAGCAAAGACTCAGAACCCAGCAGTCTGGGACCCGAGGTTTGAAGGTTTCTCTTTTCCAGCCATCCCCAAGACAGGCAATACGGACGACCTGAAGTTATGCCCGGTCAGGACGATCAGGAAATACCTGGAAAGGACGGCCCATCTCCGTCCGGGTGCCAAGAACCTCTTCGTCTCTTCAGGCGTTAATAAGAAGCAAGTGTCCAAGAACACTATTTCCTTCTGGCTGAGACAAGTCATCACTAGGGCTTATGATGAAGACAAGGTGGCAGTACCAGGCACTCCCCGTCCCCATGACATCAGAGGCCTGAGTACTTCCTTGGCCTTTGAGAGAAATATGGCAGTGGGCCAGATCCTGCAGGCCGGCACTTGGTCACACCAGTCGACCTTCACGGCCCACTAACTCAAAGACTACTCAAGAAAGTCTTTGGATGGATTCTCCATTGGGACAGTCATCGCCGCCCTCCAAGCTGTGTAGTGGCAGGCTGGAAGACGTCCCCAACAAGTGAATAGTCTCATCCCTACTTCGTCAGGAGAAGACTCAGTAGAGAAAATGTCAAGAGGTAACCCTAAAATTATAAGCGTAAGTTTTCCCTGCTACCCCCTACCCGCTCTCTGTACCCCCGCATTACGTAGCCCTCCAGGCACCATGTGCCTAACCAAGTGGCAGAATGGCTCTCCCGCCTCCTAAAGTGTAAGTCTCCGAAGAGGTAATTCGAGGTAAAGTATTCGTGTCGGAACAAATGAAAAATTTTAAGTAATTTTTATTTTTCCTAACATACTTACCGAGAATTACCTCTGAGTAATGGCCCTCCCTTCCGTCCCCGAGTGCCATTCTTCTATTGCCGAGTCGGGCTAAACGGAGGACTTAATGAGATCCTGTCCCGGGAAAAGCAGTGACCTGCCCTAATCCGGGCCGCAGGAATTATCCTGGCGGCGGGGGTAGGAACTATCGGGAGCGAGATAGGGGGGGGTAGCACGGGAAATCTTGGTCGAGATTGAGAGAGGTCCAAGGACCCTCCGAAGAGGTAATTCTCGGTAAGTATGTTAGGAAAAATAAAAATTACTTAAAATTTTTCATTTTGATGTTATTACAGTTTTTAAAATATTCTATTTTAATTATTAATTTTTAAATATTTAACTTAGCCGGTGAATATATAGCTGCAACTCTGTTGCTCGACAGACAAACTCTACGGAAAAAACTCGCCAGCGATCGCTACGCAGGTTGCGGGTGTGCCCAACAGCGCCATCTGTCGACCAGATACCCAGCTCTTATGTAAACAAAGACTCAATTTTCTCTCTGTCGACGTGTCGACAAAACGTACTTTACTCGCTGTTGAAACCTGGAGTTTTTCCCATCATCTTTGGTGAAGTACTATATTCTGGTTTGAGCTTTCGCAGTGCAGGTGTTTTATCTTCATCTTAAATCTTGAACTCGTTTTGGATAGATTTAATTATGGTGACAAAGAGAGTATGGACTTTCTTTCACTTTTAAATGGCCGACCCTTCCCTTAGACGGAAGTGTGTTTAGGCTTTTAGTAATTATCTTATCACGTTATAAATTAATTATAGATTTTCCTCTATATATTTTATATCTCTCCGCCTTTATTAGGCCTCTTCGATTAACTTTCCATTTATTATAAACATATAAAAATAAATTTTAATGTTTTGTTTATATGCGACCTTTCCTGAGAGTAGGCGGTCCTAACTTGGAAACCGAAGTTAAACAACGTTGAGCCCTTTGCAATCGTAAATAGCTTTTAAAGAGCTAATGATTTAAAACCTTTTAAATGAATATTTTTAATAAATATTTTATGAAAGAATTTCTTTGAATAGTCTTCGTACTGTTTTCAAAGATGAACTAACGTTTAGTTTATTTATACTACGCAGTTTGCGCTCTATCGTTACGATAGAGAGAGAGAGTATCACGGTTTCACTTTGCAGAAAGAGTAAATCGATTCTGACGTTTTGTTCATTATTCTTTCAAAGCTTAAATGTTTTAAATTCTTTTTTAAAGGAACTTTTTAATTGAAAAACCTTTCAGTTTTTTCCTTTGGTCTAATAACATGTTTTTTTGACGAAATGTAATTGGGCTCTTCTCCTAGGTGCGAAATCAAGAGAGAAAGAGAGAGAGAGATAGAGACGGAGGGAGAGAGAGGAGAGAAAACGTTCCGTTCAAGTGGGTAACGTTGTTCTCGAGTTACTCTCGTCCCTAGTCTCTGTACGGGGAGAAAGGATAAAACGTTTTTAGTTTTTTATTCTCGTCCCCAGGCTATGTGCGGTGAGAGATTGAAAACGTAGTTTATATGAACTAGTGTTTAGTCTCTTCCCCAGCCACTGAAATTTTTATCTTAAAATATGTTTTCTGTTTTTTGCTGGTATTAATGAGCTTGCATTATACGACTGATTTCGCAATTACTACCTTTTGATGAAGGGTAGAATTGCGTGCTTCAGGTAGAAATCAGTAAAAGTTTCGATTTCAGTGAAATAAGTGCAAAACAGAAAATCGAAGTGATAAAGTGATATTGCGCAAAGTGTTACAGTGTTGCGTCCGAGGGTTCGTCTGTTCGTGCCTGTTGTTCACCTAGTCCGGGACCTCTTGCAAGCTCCCAAACAGGGGAGAAGTAATGTCGAACGACTTATGGGTTCGAGAGGCCTTGATCAACGAACAGACGTTTCCCTCTATGGTATCGGGTGTATCTTACCAAGATCTCCCCTACCATAAGACGAGAGAGACGTTTTTTCTCCTCGTCATCCGAAGGCTTTTCGCATAAGAAACCTGTCACAAGGTTTCGAAGCCCTTAAGCGAAAGTCAGTCCTTTCAGGACAGGTCCAGCGTCCTGGTTACAGCCATTAGGACAGCTCTGACCCTATGCAGTCATCGGATAACTGCTCGCCGCCTAACAAAAGCGTAACACAGACTCCGAGAGTCTTTTTTGTTGGCAAAGTGTTGCGGTCACAGACGTTACCCTCGTCTCTTACCACAACCATTTCCGTTGATCCTTAATGGGTTGTACGGCAAGACATGCAGAATATGCTTGCCTCCCTTATGGAAGACTATTCTGCCGATTAGTCCGTTGAGTCTAGCCGTTTATCTCATCGATATCCTGGCTTTCAGCCAACCTAACGTTCCTTTGTGCTTCCTGTTGACGTTGGCGTAGCTAAGTCACGTCAGTCAGGTTGTTTAGAACCACACTCGATGCGGTCTCGTGTGGATTTTCAGCCGCATTTGGACGTTAGGCCACTTGCTGATGCTCCTGTTGATGTTCAAGACGTTCGCTAACAATCGGAGTTGACTTGTTTTGACGCTGTGCGTCAACCTCCGCATTCTAGAGTTGTTTTGACTGCTCAGTCTAGGCAGTCAAAGCAGTCTCGAGTGGACGCTGTGCGTCCTCACGCACCTGTTGTGGTTGACAGTTCAGTTGTTGACAGTTCACAGACTGTCAAGCAGTTACATGACGTTGCGTCCTGGTCCGCTACTAATGCACCAGTGAGTGTGGACTCTGCTTGTAAAGCATTGCCACCACGGTAGGTCTCTCCCTTGCTTGAGACTCAGCTTTTATCGGAAAGGTTCCTGTAGATGAGGAAGTTGCTGTTCCCCCTCCTACTGATATTCCCTTGAGGACTCTGTCAGATGGAGAGGAGCCTAAAGCTGCTTAGCCCTCTATGGACTTTAATTAAATCATGATGATTTTTTTTTTTTAAGGATCTTTGTCCGGATCTTTTTGTAACTGCTGCTCCTCGTTCGCCTAAACGTCAGAGCTTACACTAGGCCTAGCTACTTCGAAGCCGTTGTTTATAAGCTAGTGCTCTATCGCTCTCCTAGAGAGCTTTACGTTTGCTAGGCGACTGGTTTATCACCAGGAGGAGTTTGGGGGATAAAGCCTTTGCTTTCCCTTCTTTTTAAACTGGCTTATAGAGCGAGAGTCTGATATGACACGAGAGAAGTTCTCGGCTTGGGAGTTCATGCCTCTGCCCAGATAGACTTCTCAAATCTCGTAGACTCTCCCTGGCGCCTGGCCAGGAGACGCTCCAAGTTTTTTACAGGTCAACTTCACAGCTGTTTTCGAGCCTTTGAAGTTTTGCTGTACAATTATGTCATGCATAAACAAGGCTTTCAGGGATGGAAAGTGGTACCGCCTCAGTCGCTAACCCCGTCTGTTGCCGCACCTGCTCCCGTAGACCCTAAATGGGCTTTGCTGCAAGACATGCAGTCCAAGCTTGCGTCCTTGATAGAGGACTTTAATGCGGAGAAGGTTGCTGCCGAACCTTCTGGCCAACAACCTTCCAACCGGTCGGTTGTGCGTCCTGTTGACGCTGAGGTAACCTTCTCGCGTCTGCCAGTTGAGGTGGTTCCTCCACCGATGCGACCCAGTGTGGGTTGCCAGCCGCACGTGGACGTTAAGCGACGCTCGGAGGTGGTTGTTGACGTTCAGGACGTTCAACAACCAGCAGAGGTGACTTGTTTTGACGCAGTGCGTCAACCTCAGCAACCCGGTGTGGTGTTGACTGCACAACCCAGACGGTCTAGACAGTCTCAGGTGGACGCTGTGCTTCCTCGCGCACCCATGGTTGTTGACAGTTCACAGACTGTGCAGCAGTTCCATGATGTTGCGTCCGGCTCCGTCACGCATGCACCAGTGCGACCGGACTCAGCGAGCCAGACGTTGCCCACTCCGTTGCCGTTTCCTCATCAGTTTTCGGATGAGGAACTATCTGATGAGGACGTTGCTGAACAACAAGACGATCAGCCCCCAGAATAGATCAAGCCCTGCTATCCATCCAGAAGATGCTGAAGAAGGAACGCTGCTCAGTCAGGCTGTGGATGAGTCTGGTAGGGACGCTGTCATCCGTGGAACAATTTGTGTCACTAGGAAGACTACACCTCCGTCCTCTTCAATACCATCTAGCTTTTCACTGGAAAAAGGACAAGACGCTAGAAGCGGTCTCGATCCCGATTTCCGAAAAGATAAAGTCTTGTCTGACTTGGTGGAAGGACAATATCAACCTAAGAGAGGGTCTTCCCCTGGCTGTTCAGACTCCCAACCACGTTCTCTTCTCGGACGCATCGGACGTGGGCTGGGGCGCGACACTAGACGGTCGGGAATGCTCAGGACTGTGGAACTCGAGTCAGAGGAGCATGCATATCAACTGCAAGGAGCTGTTGGCAGTACATCTGGCCTTGAAAAGCTTCAAGTCTCTCCTTCGAGGCAAAGTGGTGGAAGTAAGCTCAGACAACACCACGGCCTTGGCGTACATCTCCAAACAAGGAGGTACCCACTCACTGACGTTGTACGAGATCGCAAGGGACCTGCTCATCTGGTCAAAAGATCAAGACATCTCCCTAGTAACGAGGTTCATCCTAGGCAACTTGAATGTCATAGCAGATTGTCTCAGTCGGAAAGGGCAAGTAATTCCAACAGAATGGACCCTCCACAAGGATGTGTGCAAGAGACTTTGGGCCACTTGGGGCCAACCAACCATAGATCTCTTTGCAACCTCGCTGACCAAGAGGCTTCCAATCTATTGCTCCCCAGTCCCGAACCCAGCAGCAATACATATAGATGCCTTCCTCCTAGATTGGTCACATCTGGATCTCTACGCATTCCCACCGTTCAAGATTGTCAACAAGGTACTGCAGAAGTTCGCCTCTCACGAAGGGACAAGGTTGACGTTAGTTGCTCCCCTCTGGCCCGCGAGAGAATGGTTCACCGAGGTACTTCGATGGCTATTAGACGTTCCCAGAAGTCTTCCTCTAAGGGTGGACCTTCTACGTCAGCCTCACGTAAAGAAGGTACACCAAAGCCTCCTCGCTCTTCGTCTGACTGCCTTCAGACTATCGAAAGACTCGAGAGCTAGAGGCTTTTCGAAGGAGGCAGCCAGTGCGATTGCTAGAGCAAGGAGAGCATCCACCATTAGAGTCTACCAATCGAAGTGGGAAGTCTTCCGAGACTGGTGCAAATCAGTTTCTGTATCCTCGACCAGTACCTCTGTAGCTCAAATAGCTGATTTTCTCTTATACCTGAGAAAAGGACGATCCCTTTCAGCTCCCACTATCAAGGGCTACAGAAGCATGTTGGCATCGGTCTTCCGGCATAGAGGCTTAGATCTTTCCAACAATAAAGATCTTCAAGACCTCCTTAAGTCTTTTGAGACCACCAAGGAGCGTCGTTTGGCTACCCCTGGTTGGAATTTAGACGTGGTACTAAGATTCCTCATGTCAGACAGGTTTGAGCCGCTACAATCAGCCTCCCTGAAAGATCTCACTCTAAAGACTCTTTTCCTGGTATGCTTAGCCTCAGCTAAAAGAGTCAGTGAGATTCATGCCTTCAGCAAGAACATCGGATTTTCGTCAGAAAAAGCCACCTGTTCGCTATAACTTGGTTTTCTTGCCAAAAATGTGCTGCCTTCTCGGCCTTGGCCTAAATCTTTCGATATTCCCAGCTTATCGGAGATTGTAGGCAATGAACTAGAAAGAGTCTTATGCCCTGTGAGAGCTCTTAAGTTCTATTTAAAGCGTACCAAACCTTTACGAGGCCAATCTGAAGCTTTATGGTGTTCAGTTAAGAAACCATCTTTGCCTATGTCAAAGAATGCTTTATCATACTTTATCAGACTGTTAATACGAGAAGCTCATTCACATCTGAGTGAGGAAGACCGAGCTTTGCTTAAGGTGAAGACGCACGAAGTTAGAGCTGTTGCAACTTCCATGGCCTTTAAGCAAAATAGATCTCTGCGAAGTATAATGGACGCAACCTATTGGAGAAGCAAGTCAGTGTTCGCGTCTTTTTATCTAAAGGATGTCCAGTCTCTTTACGAGGACTGCTACACACTGGGACCATTCGTAGCAGCGAGTGCAGTAGTGGGTGAGGGCTCAACCACTACAATTCCCTAATTCCATATCCTTTTAATCTTTCTCTTGAAATGTTTTTTAATGTTGTTTTTATGGGTTGTCCGGAAGGCTAAGAAGCCTTTCGCATCCTGGTTGATTTGGCGGGTGGTCAAAGTCATTTCTTGAGAGCGCCTAGATTAGGGGTTTGATGAGGTCCTGTTGTATGAGTTGCAACCCTTGATACTTCAGCTCCTAGGGGTCGATCAGCATCCTAAGAGGATCGCGAGGCTCCGTAAGGAAGTAATTATAAGGCAGAGTAATCGTTCAAGTCGACTTCCTTACCAGGTACCTATTTATTTTGTTTTTGTTATTTTGATAACTTCTAAAATGAAATAAAAACTCTTAGCTCATAAAATGTAAACATATATTACTGGTCTCTACCCACCATCCTGGGTGTGAATCAGCTATATATTCACCGGCAAAGTTAAATATTTAAAAATGATATTTTAATTATAAAATAAATTTTTGAATATACTTACCCGGTGAATATATAAATTAAATGACCCTCCCTTCCTCCCCAATAGAGACGCAGTGGGACGAGGAGAAAATTGAGTCTTTGTTTACATAAGAGCTGGGTATCTGGTCGACAGATGGCGCTGTTGGGCACACCCGCAACCTGTGTAGCGATCGCTGGCGAGTTTTTTCCGTAGAGTTTGTCTGTCGAGCAACAGAGTTGCAGCTATATATTCACCGGGTAAGTATATTCAAAAATTTATTTTATAATTAAAATATAATTTTTCTCATATCGTTTACTTATTTCCTTATTTTCTTTCCTCACTTGGCTATTTTTCCCTGTTGGAGCCCTTGGGCTTATAGCACCTTGCTTTTTCAGCTATGGTTGTAGCTTAGCTAGTAATAATAATGATAAAAATAATAGTATATTGAGAGATGCACAAAGTTTCAGAGACGATAACCAAATAGGCCAAAAGCATATAAATTGCCAATAAAAATGGACAGACAAGAATATATTATGCTAGCCAGTCTTGCTCATGTGAGTATGTTTGGTACATTTAGACTATACTGTACTGTATACAGTCAATTCTCATTATCTGCAGTTAGTGTAATTAGTTTATGGAAACAGCCTCCTATGCCTAAATTTTGGATAACAAACCAGTTTTTCCCATAAGAATACATGATTAGTCAAATGTAGATTCTAAATCCTTAATTTTTTCATATAAGTAAATAAACTAATAACCCTTAGTTTAAGAATGGAATTGATATAAATATATTGTTAACTGTGGGTAGTAGTCAGGGGAAATTAATATCAATATATTATCTTTAGTGAGTAATTAGTGGATTCATGTCGGTGAAAGAGGGATTTAGCCAAGTGTAACTGGGTAAGTTAATGTAATGTCAACACCATTTACATTTTAATTAAATACTCTTCGTAGAAGTATTATTTTTTAGGGATAAATAATTTTATTAACCATGCATTTTTATTAATAGCGTAACCTCGAGTTTAACCCCTTTGATACGATGAGTACATTCCAAATCAAAATAAGACACATACAAGGGCTCTCTTTCTCTCTCTCTCTCTCTCTCTCTCTCTCTCTCTCTCTCTCTCTCTCTCTCTCATGTTCATATTGCTTTTCTCCAAAAGCTCCTTTTAAGGATGTTTACCTCCGAAATTTCTTAAAGAAAAAAGAACCCAATTTCTTTCCTTTCAAAAAGATACATGCCTTCAGTAAAGTAATGAGACACTCTTGCTGTTGATGGTGAGTAGCACACTGAGAGTTGCCCATTCTTTAGTTTTCTTCATTGTATTATCTCTTCAAGACTTCTATCTCCCCTTTCAGATTGTGATAATTTTTTTGTTACATTTTAATTTAGTGCCTTCTTATTTGGTTAACATTTCTACACAGGGAAAGCAATGGGTTTTAGATAACAGTTGTGAGGACTATGATATCTCACAGTTCCTCTGAAATTGTTCCGAGTTAGTCTTTATGGAACCAGAGGATAAACACTGCAGTGCTATAGGTTCTGTGTCATAAACAGAACCACTGCCATTTGTTGCTCATAACGGCCGAGGAAAGTAATTTTTAGTTCAAGGGTAATTTCAGAGAGAGTACTTTTTCATAGGATTTGATAATGATATGACATACTATCCTTGCTTACCAGCCAAGTCAGTGATTAATCTATTTGGGTTTTAACTTGCTTAATTTCCTTTGTTATTCTCAAAGGCCAGTAAACCTTCTCTTGTGGGTTGTAAGTTTGACTTGCAAGCCCAGTTGCTTACACTAACCTAACTTCTATAGTTGGGTCTAGTAGTCATCATTACAGACGCTCCCCTACTTACGAACATTCGAGTTACGAACAACGGTACATACGAACATGTTTGCGCGCGTGTCGAAAAATGTTCGGAAAGAGATGCTGTAAGTTAGATTTTGTACTGCGCGCCTTTTTCCGAGTAGTGCTTCTTTCCGCCGCTAATACCGACGCTTGGCGCTGTGAGAGCTCACCCAGCATCCACCTTCCTCTGCCCAGTTCGTTGCAGTGCGTAAGTGCGTGAACGTATCTCCAGTGCGCAAAGAACTTTTTTCATTTTTATCATTAAATATCTCGTGCATCCATTATTCATTATGGTTGGTGAAAAGCGAAAGGCTTCTAGTGAGAGTGGTAGTGCTAAGAAGAGGCAAGCCATTTCATTTGAAACGAAAGTGGCAATAATAAAGAAGCTTGATTCGGGTGAGAAAATGGTGAACGTTGCGCGGGCATACAACTTGAATCGTTCGACCGTCGGTACCATTTATAAACAGAAAGATCGTATAATGGAACATGTGAAAGGTGCAGTGCCGATGCAATCGACGATCATTAGTAAAAGAAGAGGGAAAATCATAGAAGAGATGGAGAAACTTCTCGCCATTTGGCTCGAGGATCAGCAGCAGCGGCGTATTCCTCTGAGCCTTATGCTCATTCAGGAGAAGGCCAAATCTATCTTTGCGGATGTCAAGGCTAAGGCTGGGGAAAGCGCTGCCGAAGAAACGTTTTCTGCCAGCCACGGGTGGTTTTCCCGTTTCAAGAAGAGGGCTAATCTCCACCATGTGACCGTGTCCGGAGAGGCAGCATCTGCGGACAAAGAGGCTGCCGAGCGATTCCCCCAAGTGTTGAAGGAGATCATTGAGGAGGGTGGCTATTCGGCTAAGCAGGTCTTCAATGTCGACGAAACGGGTCTTTTTTGGAAGAAAATGCCAGAGAAGACCTACATTAGCCGTGAGAAGACGATGCCCGGATTTAAAGCGGCTAAAGACCGCCTAACCTTAATGCTTGGGGCGAATGCTGAAGGGAGCTACAAGCTGAAGCCGCTGCTAGTTTACCGGGCAGCTAACCCTCGAGCCCTGAAGAACGTGACGAAAAGCTCTCTCCCCGTTATATGGATGTCAAACATGAAGGCATGGGTGACACTCGCTGTATTTGAGGACTGGTTCTTCCACCATTTCATCCCAGAAGTGAAGTTGTATTGCCGGGAAAATGGAATTCCATTCAAGATCCTGCTGGTGCTGGACAATGCCCCTGGCCACCCCCCGCACTTGGATGATTTTCATCCTGATGTCAAAGTTGTGTACCTGCCGCCAAATACAACTTCACTTCTGCAGCCGATGGACCAGGGCGTTATCGCCAATTTCAAGAAATATTACACCCGACGGACGTACAGGATGGCCTTGAAAGCAGTGGATTCTGACCCCGAGATGACCTTACGGAGCTACTGGAAGTCGTATAACATCTTTAACTGTGTAAAAAACATTGATGCATCATGGCGTGAGGTTACCGAGGTCAACCTCAACGCCGTGTGGAGGCCTCTATGCCCTCAGTTTGTCAACGACTTCCGTGGCTTTGATCAGGAGAGCATCAATAAAGAAATTCTCAGCACTCTTGTCGGCCTAAGTGACAAACTCGAGCTTGACCTGCAGGAGGAGGACTTCGAGGAATTGCTTGAGTCCCATGGGGAGGAAATGAGTAACCAAGACCTCATGGAGTTGGAGGCTCAGCAACGTGTCGAGGAGGAGGAGGAGGAAGAAACGCCTGTCCCCATGAAGAAATTCGAGACGAAACTCTTGGCCGAGGGGTTTTCGCTCATAGATAAAGCCATCGCACTCTTCGAGCAGCAAGACCCAAATATTGAACGTTGCACAAAGGTTGCAAATCAATTGAATGATGCCATACAGTGCTACCGCATCATTTATGATGAAAAAAAGAAGAAAATTGTGCAGTCGTCGTTAGATCGCTTCTTTCGGCCAGTTTCTAGTAAATCCTCCAAGGAAGATACTCATCAACCCTCATCTTCTTCTCCTCGACCCTCAACTTCTTCCTACATTGAAGTTACGGAGGAGGAAGTAACTTTTGAAGCCCATTCCAGCGATGACGATGACCCTCTCATGATATAAAATCCTCCTCTGCCCCCTCCTCCTCCTCCATCATCTCCTTAAGCATCGAGTACATCTTCCAAAAGTAAGTTAAACTTCATTTTATTTATCTTATTACGTACATGTACATACTGTGTGTGTGTCTCTCTCTCTCTCTCTCTCTCTCTCTCTCTCTCTCTCTCTCTCTCTCTCTCTCTCTCTAACATACGTAGTACAGTACTGTACGTATTCTCTCCATTTTATTAAATGTTTTTTTCAGTACAAACCAATACAGGTTACTTATACAAGCCTTAAACATACTTAAACATACTTATATAAACCTTCAATATACTTATACAGTACTGTATATGCCTTAAACATAAATTATAATACAAAATATAGCACTGAAGCAACTTACGAACAGTTTGAACTTACGAACGATCGTTCGGAACGTAACTCGTTCGTAAGTAGGGGAGCGTCTGTACATAGTGTTCCTTCAGTAATGGTTCTGAATGTTCACTGTACCTTACACAGTCAAGTTCCTCCCATATGGAATTCTTGAAGCACTTTACTCCTTCTACAGCTTGACCTTTGTGCATTAGTGCATACCGAGTCGTTCTGTATGACATCTAGATTTTGGGGCAGAAGACCGAGTTTGGTAGCTGGATCCTCTCAATTAAAAAAGCGCTCTTAAACAATATCTTTTTAATTTGGGATATAATGTTTTATATTGTAGATGCTCTTAAATTTTATTTTGATTGGTGGTGTACTAGCTCACCTGGTTGGATGCATGACAAGATCAATCCAGTACCTATTGCATTTTGGATTGCTATTAAGCTCGGCCACTAGTCATCACGGGTTTACAGTACAGTACCATATTGTTGTAATTTCTAGCATTCATATTTTTAGTACCTTTACAAGTCTGGGTGTAAAAAGGAGGTAAATATATTGGATTCTCTGTATTTAATTAAAAACTACACTTAATAATAAAAAGGTTAACTCAAATAAATCAACACTGTATCCCTTTGGAAGTGCCATTACATCCTTCGGGAGATGCCGTTGAATAGGTGTCTATCCCTTAGGAAGAGTCCTTACATATCCTATGCCTCTCAGCCACAAACCTCAACATGTGTACAGCACTAAGAAATCAGTTATAAACAAGATCAGTGTTAGGACCTAGCTTGTTATTCTGTGGTGCGGTATGGGGAAGCTGCGAGCTCGGACACAAAAGCGGCTGAAGCCTTTGTTAAGAAATTCAATGAGTTGACTCTCCAGGTAGGCTACATTCCCAAACAAGTCTTCAACTGTGACAAAACTGGGCTCTTTTGAAAAAAAAAATGCCTTGTCAGACCTACAGTATATCATGGCGGAAGAGAAGAAGCTGCTCGGGCATAAGCTTGTGAAGGACAGGCTTACCCTTGCGCTCTTTCAATGCCATTGGGGATTGTAAGGTTAAGCTCTTACTGATGTATCATTCAGAGAGTCCTCGAGCCTTCAAGTCCCACAAAGTGCTAAAGGAGAAACTTCCGGTAATGTGGAGGGCTAATACGAAAGACTGGGTAAATCTCTGTTTTGGTCTAACTGTTAAAAATTATCTGGAATAGAACCATCTCCCTCTCTCAAGCTTAGCAGGAGGTTTCGAAGCTCACCTGGAACTCTTTATAAAAGAAGCTGTGGCCTGGTGCTGTCTCCGAACAAGACTTTGTAGGATTCAACATAGGCCCAGCTGAAGGCGAAGCCGACACCAATGACAATCCTGAACTAGTTCCGCAACCTGAGTATCCACCACTGGAATTCATGAGGGGAATCCCACTAGTCTCCACCTCTGGACCTCATCAGGGGAGTCTCACCAGTCTTCACCTCTGAACCTCATCAGGGGAATCCCTCCAAAGTATCCACCTCTGAACCTCATCAAGGGATTCCCACCAGAGTATCCCCCTCTAAGTCTCATCAGGGAAGTCCCACTAGTCTCCACCTCTGAACCTCATCGGGGGAAACCCACCAAAGTATCCACATCTGAACCTCATCAAGAGACTCCCATCAGTCTCCATCTCTGAAACTGATCAGGGGCGTCCTCCCGCAGTCTTCACCTGTGAACCTCATCAGGGGTGTCCCATCAGTCTCCACCTCTCAACTTCATCAGGGGAGTGCCACTAGTCTTCACCCCTGATCCTCATCAGGGGAGTCCCACCAAAGTATCCTCCTCTGAACCTCATCAATGGAATCCTCTCACCAGTCTCCGCCTCTGAACTTCATCAGGGAAGTCCCACTAGTCACCACCTCAGGACTTCATCAGGGGAGTCTGACTAGTCTCCACATCTGAACCTCATCAGGGGACTCCCCCCAGTCTTCATCTCTAAACCTCATCAGGGGAGTCCCACCAGTCTCCACCTCTGAACCCCAGCAGGGGAGTCCCACTAGTCTCCATCCCTGAACCTCACCAGGGGACTCCCCCCAGTCTTCATCTCTAAGCCTCATCAGGGGAGTCCCCCCAAACTTCACCTCTGAACCTCGTCAAGGGAATCCCTCCAGTCTTCACCTCTAAACCTCATCACAGGAGTCCCACCAGTTTCCACCTCTGAACCTCATCACAGGAGTCCTCCCACCAGTCTTCACCTATGAACCTCATCAGGGGAGTCCCTCCAGTCTTCACCTCTGAACCTCATCACAGGAGTCCCACCAGTTTCCACCTCTGAACCTCATCACAGGAGTCCTCCCACCAGTCTTCACCTATGAACCTCATCAGGGGAGTCCCACAAGAGTATCCAACTCTAAACATCATCAGTGGAGTCCCACTAGTCTCCATCACTGAACCTCATCAGGGGAATCTCACCAGTCTCCACCTCTGAACCCCATCAGGGGAGTCTCACCAGTCTCCACCTCTGAACCCCATCAGGGGAGTCCAACCAAAGTATCTACCTCTGAACCTTATCAGGGGAGTTCTCCCACCGAAGTCTTGACCTCTTAACCTTATCAGGGGAGTCCCACTAGTCTCCACCACTGAACCTCATCAGGAGAGTCCCACTAGTGTCCATCTCTGAACCTCATCAGGGGAGTCCCACTAGTCTCCATCTCTGAACCTCATCAGGGGAGTGCCACTAGTCTCCATCTCTGAACCTCATCAGGGGAGTCTCAATAGTCTCCATCTCTGAACCTCATCAGGGGAGTCCCAATAGTCTCCACCTCTCAGCCTCACCAGGGGAGTCCCACTAGTCTCCAACTCTGAACCTCATGAGGGGAGTCCCAATTGTCTCCATCTCTGAACCTCATCAGGGGAGTCTCAATGGTCTCCAACTCTGAACCTCATCAGGGGAGTCCCAATAGTCTCCACCTCTCAACCTCACCAGGGGAGTCCCACTAGTCTTCAGCTCTGACCCTCATTAGGGGAGTCTCAATAGTCTCCATCTCTGAACCTCATCAGGGGAGTCCCAGTAGTCTTCAGCTCTGACCCTCATTAGGGGAGTCTCAATAGTCTCCATCTCTGAACCTCATTAGGGGAGTCCCAATAGTCTCCACCTCTCAACCTCACCAGGGGAATCCCATTAGTCTCCACCTCTGAACCTCATCAGGGGAGTCCCAACAGTCTCCATCTCTGAACCTCATCACAATAGTCCCACCAGTCTCAACCTCTGAACTTCATCAGAGGAGTCCTCCCACCAGTCTTCACCTCTGAACCCCATCAGGGAAGTTCCACCAATCTCCACCTCTGAACCCCATCAGGGGAGTCCCACAAGAGAATCTAATTCTAAACATCATCAGTGGAGTCCCACTAGTCTCCACCACTGAACCTCATCAGGGGAATCTCACCAGTCTCCACCTTTGAACCCCATCAGGGGAGTCCCACCAAAGTATCTACCTCTGAACCTTATCAGGGGAGTTCTCCCACCAGTCTTCACCTCTGAACCTCATCAGGGGAGTCCCACCAGTCTCCATGTTTGAACCCCATCATGAGAGTCCCACAAGATTATCCAACTCTAAACATCATCAGTGGAGTCCCACTAGTCTCCACCTCTGAACCTCTTCAGGGGAGTCTCACCAGTCTACACCTCTGAACCCCATCAGTGGAGTCCCACTAGTCTCCACCACTGAACCTAATCAGGGGAGTCTCACCAGTCTACACCTCTGAACCCCATCAGTGGAGTCCCACTAGTCTCCACCACTGAACCTCATCAGGGGAGTCTCACCAGTCTACACCTCTGAACCCCATCAGTGGAGTCCCACTAGTCTCCACCACTGAACCTCATCAGGGGAGTCTCACCAGTCTACACCTCTGAACCCCATCAGTGGATTCCCACTAGTCTCCACCATTGAACCTCATCAGGGGAGTCTCACCAGTTTCCACCTCTGAACCCCATCAGGGGATTCCAACCAAAGTATCTACCTCTGAACCTTAGCAGGGGAGTCCTCCCACTAGTCTTCACCTCTGAACCTCATCAGGGGAGTCTCACCAATCTCCACCACTGAACCTCATCAGGGAAGTCTCACCAGTCTCCACCTCTGAACCCCATCAGTGGAGTCCCACTAGTCTCCACCACTGAACCTCATCAGGGGAGTCTCACCAGTCTCTACCTCTGAACCCCATCAGGGGATTCCCACCAAAGTATCCACTTCTCAACCTCATCAGGGGAGTCCCACCAAAGTCTTCACCTCTGAACCTCATCAGGGGAGTCCCACTAGCCTCCACCTCTGAACCTCATCAGGGGAGTCCCACTAGTCTTCAGCTCTGACCCTCATTAGGGGAGTCTCAATAGTCTCCACCTCTGAACTTCATCAGGGGAGTCCCACTAGTCGCCCCTGCTGAACCTCATCAAGGGAGTCCTACTAGTCTCCACCTCTCAACCTCACCTGGGGAGTCCCACTAGTGTCCATCTCTGAACCTCATCAGGGGAGTCCCACTAGTCTCCATCTCTGAACCTCATCAGGGGAGTCCCACTAGTCTTCACCTCTGAACTTCATCAGGGGAGTCCCACTAGTCTTCAGCTCTGACCCTCATTAGGGGAGTTTCAATAGTCTCCATCTCTGAACCTCATCAGCAGAGTCCCAATAGTCTCCACCTCTCAACCTCACCAAGGAAGTCCCACTAGTCTCCATCTCTGAACCTCATCAGGGGAGTGCCACTAGTCTCCATCTCTGAACCTCATCAGGGGAGTCCAAATAGTCTCCACCTCTCAACCTCACCAGGGGAGTCCCACTAGTCTTCAGCTCTGACCCTCATTAGGGGAGTCTCAATAGTCTCCATCTCTGAACCTCATCAGGGGAGTCCCAATAGTCTCCACTTCTCAACCTCACTAGGGGAGTCCCACTAGTCTCCAACACTGAACCTCATCAGGGGAGTCCCAATAGTCTCCATCTCTGAACCTCATCAGGGGAGTCTCAATAGTCTCCAACTCTGAACCTCATCAGCGGAGTCCCAATAGTCTCCACCTCTCAACCTCACCAGGGGAGTCCCACTAGTCTCCAAATCTGAACCTCATCAGGGGAGTCCCACAAGTCTCCATCTCTGAACCTCATCAGGGGAGTCCCACAAGTCTCCATCTCTGAACCTCATCAGGGGAGTGCCACTAGTCTCCATCTCTGAACCTTATCAGGGGAATCCCACTAGCCTCCACCTCTGAACCTCATCAGGGGAGTCCCACTAGTCTTCAGCTCTGACCCTCTTTAGGGGAGTCTCAATAGTCTCCATCTCAGGACCTCATCAGGGGAGTCCCAATAGTCTCCACCTCTGAACCTCATCAGGGGAGTCCCACTAGTCTTCAGCTCTGACGCTCATTAGGGGAGTCTCAATAGTGTCCATCTCTGAACCTCATCAGGGGAGTCCCACTAGTCTCCATCTCTGAACCTCATCAGGGGAGTGCCACTAGTTTCCATCTCTGAACCTCATCAGGGGAGTGCCACTAGTCTCCAACTCTGAACCTCATCAGGGGAGTCCCACTAGTCTCCATCT
The DNA here is from genome assembly GCF_036898095.1 of Palaemon carinicauda. Classification (NCBI taxonomy): domain Eukaryota; kingdom Metazoa; phylum Arthropoda; class Malacostraca; order Decapoda; family Palaemonidae; genus Palaemon; species Palaemon carinicauda. Next base: position 70,075,339 of record NC_090748.1, read on the forward strand.
TTGAACCTCATCAGGGGAGTCCCACTAGTCTCCATCTCTGAACCTCATCAGGGGAGTGCCACTAGTCTCCAACTCTGAACCTCATCAGGGGAGTCCCACTAGTCTTCAGCTCTGACCCTCATTAGGGGAGTCTCAATAGTCTCCATCTCTGAACCTCATCAGGGGCGTCCCAATAGTCTCCACCTCTGAACTTCTTCAGGGGAGTCCCACTAGTCTCCACCTCCAAACCTCATCAGGGGAGTCCCGCTAGTCTCCATCTCTGAACCTCATCAGGGGAGTCCCACTAGTCTCCATTTCTGAACCTCATCAGGGGAGTCCCACTACTCTCCATCTCTGAACCTCATCAGGGGAGTCCCACTAGTCTCCATCTCTGAACCTCATCAGGGGAGTGCCACTAGTCTCCACCTTTTAACCTTGTCAGGGGAGTCATACTAGTCTCCACCTCTGAACCTCATCAGGGGAGTCCCACTAGTCTCCACCTCTGAACTTCATCAGGGGAGTCCCACTAGTCTTCAGGTCTGACCCTCATTAGGGGAGTCTCAATAGTCTCCATCTCTGAACCTCATCAGGGGCGTCCCAATAGTCTCCACCTCTGAACTTCTTCAGGGGAGTCCCACTAGTTGCCCCCTCTGAACCTCACCAGGGGAGTCCCACTAGTCTCCAACTCTGAACCTCATCAGGGGAGTCCCACTAGTCTCCATCTCTGAACCTCACCAGGGGAGTCCCACTAGTCTCCAACTCTGAACCTCATCAGGGGAGTCCCACTAGTCTCCATCTCTGAACCTCATCAGGGGAGTCCCACTAGTCTCCATTTCTGAACCTCATCAGGGGAGTCCTACTAGTCTCCATCTCTGAACCTCATCAGGGGAGTCATACTAGTCTCCACCTCTGAACCTCATCAGGGGAGTCCCACTAGTCTCCACCTTTTAACCTCGTCAGGAGAGTCATACTAGTCTCCACCTCTGAACCTCGTCAGGGGAGTCCCACTAGTCTCCACCTCTGAACCTCGTCAGGGGAGTCTCACTAGTCTCTACCTCTGAACCTCGTCAGGGGAGTCCCACTAGTCTCCACCTCTGAACCTCGTCAGGGGAGTCATACTAGTCTCCACCTCTGAACCTCGTCAGGGGAGTGCCACTAGTCTCCACCTCTGAACCTCGTCAGGGGAGTCTCACTAGTCTCCACCTCTGAACCTCGTCAGGGGAGTGCCACTAGTCTCCACCTCTGAACCTCGTCAGGGGAGTCTCACTAGTCTCCACCTCTGAACCTCGTCAGGGGAGTGCCACTAGTCTCCACCTCTGAACCTCGTCAGGGGAGTCTCACTAGTCTCCACCTCTGAACCTCGTCAGGGGAGTGCCACTAGTCTCCACCTCTGAACCTCGTCAGGGGAGTCTCACTAGTCTCCACCTCTGAACCTCGTCAGGGGAGTGCCACTAGTCTCCACCTCTGAACCTCGTCAGGGGAGTCTCACTAGTCTCCACCTCTGAACCTCGTCAGGGGAGTCCCACTAGTCTCCACCTCTGAACCTCGTCAGGGGAGTCTCACTAGTCTCCACCTCTGAACCTCATCAGGGGAGTCCCACTAGTCTCCACCTCTGAACCTCATCAGGGGAGTGCCACTAGTCTCCACCTCTGAACCTCATCAGGGGAGTCCCACTAGTCTCCACCTCTGAACCTCATCAGGGGAGTGCCACTAGTCTCCACCTCTGAACCTCATCAGGGGAGTCCCACTAGTCTCCACCTCTGAACCTCATCAGGGGAGTCCCACTAGTCTCCACCTCTGAACCTCATCAGGGGAGTCCCACTAGTCTCCACCTCTGAACCTCATCAGGGGAGTCCCACTAGTCTCCACCTCCGAACCCCATCAGGGGAGTCCCACTAGTCTCCACCTCTGAACCTCATCAGGGGAGTCACACTAGTCTCCACCTCCGAACCCCATCAGGGGAGTCCCACTAGTCTCCACCTCTGAACCTCATCAGGGGAGTCACACTAGTCTCCACCTCCGAACCCCATCAGGGGAGTCCCACTAGTCTCCACCTCTGAACCTCATCAGGGGAGTCCCACTAGTCTCCACCTCCGAACCCCATCAGGGGAGTCCCACTAGTCTCCACCTCTGAACCTCATCAGGGGAGTCCCACTAGTCTCCACCTCCGAACCCCATCAGGGGAGTCCCACTAGTCTCCACCTCTGAACCTCATCAGGGGAGTCCCACTAGTCTCCACCTCCGAACCCCATCAGGGGAGTCCCACTAGTCTCCACCTCTGAACCTCATCAGGGGAGTCCCACTAGTCTCCACCTCCGAACCCCATCAGGGGAGTCCCACTAGTCTCCACCTCTGAACCTCATCAGGGGAGTCCCACTAGTCTCCACCTCCGAACCCCATCAGGGGAGTCCCACTAGTCTCCATCTCTGAACCTCATCAGGGGAGTCACACTAGTCTCCACCTCCGAACCCCATCAGGGGAGTCCCACTAGTCTCCACCTCTGAACCTCATCAGGGGAGTCCCACTAGTCTCCACCTCCGAACCCCATCAGGGGAGTCCCACTAGTCTCCACCTCTGAACCTCATCAGGGGAGTCCCACTAGTCTCCACCTCCGAACCCCATCAGGGGAGTCCCACTAGTCTCCACCTCTGAACCTCATCAGGGGAGTCCCACTAGTCTCCACCTCCGAACCCCATCAGGGGAGTCCCACTAGTCTCCACCTCTGAACCTCATCAGGGGAGTCCCACTAGTCTCCACCTCCGAACCCCATCAGGGGAGTCCCACTAGTCTCCATCTCTGAACCTCATCAGGGGAGTCCCACTAGTCTCCATCTCCGAACCCCATCAGGGGAGTCCCACTAGTCTCCATCTCTGAACCTCATCAGGGGAGTCCCACTAGTCTCCATCTCCGAACCCCATCAGGGGAGTCCCACTAGTCTCCACCTCTGAACCTCATCAGGGGAGTCCCACTAGTCTCCACCTCTGAACCTCATCAGGGGAGTCCCACTAGTCTCCACCTCTGAACCTCATCAGGGGAGTCCCACTAGTCTCCATCTCTGAACCTCATCAGGGGAGTCCCACTAGTCTCCACCTCCGAACCCCATCAGGGGAGTCCCACTAGTCTCCATCTCTGAACCTCATCAGGGGAGTCCCACTAGTCTCCACCTCCAAACCCCATCAGGGGAGTCCCACTAGTCTCCACCTCCGAACCTCATCAGGGGAGTCCCACTAGTCTCCACCTCCAAACCTCATCAGGGGAGTCCCACTAGTCTCCACCTCCGAACCCCATCAGGGGAGTCCCACTAGTCTCCACCTCCAAACCTCATCAGGGGAGTCCCACTAGTCTCCACCTCCGAACCCCATCAGGGGAGTCCCACTAGTCTCCACCTCTGAACCTCATCAGGGGAGTCCCACTAGTCTCCACCTCTGAACCTCATCAGGGGAGTCCCACTAGTCTCCACCTCTGAACCTCATCAGGGGAGTCCCACTAGTCTCCACCTCTGAACCTCATCAGGGGAGTCCCACTAGTCTCCACCTCCAAACCCCATCAGGGGAGTCCCACTAGTCTCCACCTCTGAACCTCATAAGGGGAGTCCCACTAGTCTCCACCTCCAAACCTCATCAGGGGAGTCCCACTAGTCTCCACCTCCGAACCTCATCAGGGGAGTCCCACTAGTCTCCACCTCCGAACCTCATCAGGGGAGTCCCACTAGTCTCCACCTCCGAACCCCATCAGGGGAGTCCCACTAGTCTCCACCTTTGAACCCCATCAGGGGAGTCCCACCATAGTATCTACCTCTGAACCTTATCAGGGGAGTCCTCCCACCAGTCTTCACCTCTGATCCTCTTCAAGGGAGTCCCACCAGTCTCCATCACTGAACCTCATATGGGGAGTCCCACCATTTTCCACCTCTGGACCCCATCAGGGGAGTCCTACTAGTCTCCACCTCTGAACCTCATCAGGCGAGTCCCAGTAAGCGCCACCTCTAAACCACATCAGGGGAGTCTTACTAGTCTTCACATCTGAACCTCATCAGTGGAGTCCGACTAGTCTCCATCTTTGAACCTCATCAGGGGAGTCCCACCAGAGTATTCACCTTTGGGCCTCTCCTGGGGAATCCCACCAGTCTCCACCTCTGAACCCCATCAAGGGAGTCCAACCAGTCTCTATCTTTGAACCTAATAAGGAGAGTCCCACCAGAGTATCCACTCTGAACCTCATCAGGGGAGTCCCACTAGTCTCCACTGAACCTCATCAGGGGAGTCCCACCAAAGTCTCCACCTATGAACCTTATCAGGGGAGTCCCACTAGTCTCCACCTCTGAACCTTTTCAGGAGACTTGCCAAGAGTATCCACCTCTGAACCTCATCAGAGGATTCCCACCAGTCTCCACTGAACCTCATCAGGGAGTCCCACCAGTCTCCACCTCTGAACCTCATCAGGGGAGTCCCACCAGTGTCCAACCCTGAACTGCGTTATTATTATTGTTATTATTATAATTATTATTATTCTTACTATTACTTGCTAAGCTACAACCCTAGTTGGAAAAATAGGATGCTATAAGCTCAGGCGCTGCAACAGGGAAAATGGCCCAGTGAGGATAGGAAACAAGGAAAAATAAAATATTTTAAGAATATCAACATCAAAATAAGTATTTCCTATATAAACTATAAAAACTTAATAAAACAAGAGGAAGAGAAATAAGATAGAACAACGTGCCCAAGTGTACCCTCAAGCAAGAGAACCCTAACCCAAGACAGTGGAAGACCATGGTACAGAGGCTATGGCACTACCCAAGACTAGAGAACAATGGTTTGATTTTTGAGTGTCCTCCTAGAGGAGTTGCTTACCATAGCTAAAGAGTCGCTTCTACCCTTACCAAGAGGAAAATGGCCACTGAACAATTACAGTGCAGTAGTTAACTTCTTGGGTGAAGAAGAATTGTGAGGAAATCTCAGTGTTGTCAGGTGTATGAGTACAGAGGAGAATCTGTAAAGAATATGTCAGACTATTCGGTTTATGTGTAGACAAAGGGAAAGTGAATTCTACACAGAGAGAAGGATCCAATGTAGTACTGTCTGGCGGTAGTATCTCAACGGATGGTTGGTGCCCTGGCCAACCCAATAGTCTCTATCTCTGAACTTCAACAGGGGAGTCCTGCCAAAGTATCCACCTCTGGACCTCATGAGGGGAGTTCCACAGGAGTATCCATCTCTGGACCTCATGCGGGGAGGCCCACCAGAGTATCCAACTCTGGATATGTAACTTTCCTCAGGCACGTCAAAAGTTGCTTGAATTGTGTGGTTAGTGAAGTTCTACACTTAAATGCCCTGGAAATGCAAGTAGAATTCTAACTGCAAGCAACGTTAAGAATGTTTTAGTAGGCACTCTTAGTTCTGTTACAACAATACTAGTAGCCTGTATCAACAAGCAAGAGAGCGTGGTCTCATTTCCCGTACCCTCTTTGTAAGTTGACAAAGCAAATGCACATTTTGGCAGGATACCAATGCCATGGAACTGTCAGACAGTTACATTTCTGACAAGAGGAATGTACTAGCAGACAGGCTCAGTTGCAAAGAGCAAGTTGCAAGTTGGAGTGGTCCTTTCATCACTGCATATCGGTGAGGCTTCTTGACCTTCTGGAATTGCCAAGTACCGTCTTGTTCATTGCACGCCAGATTCTTGGGGAGTGTTCAAGGACTCCTCCAGCAATCATGGGATCTCCTGGACATCTTTCATTCCTTTTAGCCTATTTTGCAACCTGATCAATATTAGGCCACAGGTTGCCCCCAGATGGCCACATGCAGAATGATTCCTAATATATCAGTGTCAGTACTTCTAGAAAACTATCTTTTGACTTGTAGGGAAGATGGATATCTTTCTAGAGGTACTTCTGCAGTTGAGGATTCTGAACGACCTGAAATTTGATACCAGTGCCAGCAACTCTTCCTTAAAGTAGCCAGAACCAGGTAAGAGGTGTTGCAATACAATCTGTTTCTGACTTCGTTAGACTTTAGAGCATACACTTGAACCTTTGAGTGGCTCAGCTCAATGTATAGTTCATAAAGTCATTTTTTTGTTCCCATTTAGACTCCTAAGAATTTGCAGTCAGACAGTTGTCGGAGTTTAGAAACACCAAAACTCCATTAGCCTCTTAGAGCTGCCATGGTGGCAACTCTGTAGTTATGTAGCCAGCCCAGCTCCTTTACAGGACAGGAAGTATTTTCTCTATAGTAGTGTATTCCATATAAGTGAGAAGGAAGAGTAAAATGACTGGCTCTTATGCTTCTTTCCTTCCCCTTACATGGGGATGAAGCTTTCATAGCATTACCTGCTGGGTTTGACAGTAATTCTGGTAAGCTACATTTCTGAGCACCATTCCTATTAGACTGGATCTGTAAGCAGTAGTTCTCCCCCATCTTCCCGTTACAAGGGGTAAGTTGGTGGAATTAATACCTTTCCCCTAGCCATCTTTACGTCAGGTATTTCATTCCAAATCGCATCTTACTTTTAAGTAGAAGGTTCCTTTTATTGATGAATTACCATATACCAACCAAGTACTGGCCAGGCCCTATTAGCATGCTCATCTCTATGATGGGCTAATAGGAGGTTGCTGGAATCATTTCCCAATTTTCCTGTATAGTAGGATGAAGGAAACTGGCATTTCAATTGCAGAAAAAGATGCAACCAATTACTGTATGTAAAAGGGGGACTTCTTATATACCAATAAGTGAGTCTTCTTATTGTAAAAGATAAAAGTTTTGTTTAGTATAAAAATGTTGTATTTTTCCAAGCCATACAAATCTGAATCTTTTAAATTTAAACTTCTCACCTCAACCCTCTTCCCTCTAAGTCCTAAGATGAAGGCCAGAAGTGAGGTGTGTCTGATAGGCGGGTGGGCCAAGCACACACCACCTGCCATCATCTACCTCGTTAACAATTTAGCTACTGTTTCAGCTCTGCTGAAGACATTTTGTACTCTAAAAGACTCAAGTTTGTAAAGCTAGAAAAATTGAAACTTTTAGAATTTTGTTTCTATAGAAATGGTAACTTCTTTTGCGTGCGCTATCAAGGAAGTGGTTTTACTTTGCATATTTAGTATCGTTGCTTACTATTATTTATTACTTATTAAAGGAGATACTTGCAGACTTCAAAGAATCTGGAAAGATCATACAGTAAGCACGTATATTGTGATTTCTTTTTACTCAGGTGATACGTAAGATTACTAAATAAGAAGGATTTTCATTGATCATATATTCTAATTGCATATACATATTCCAATGATACAGATACTGTAGTTTGATAGGATTCTCTTTTGGAAGTGACTTGCTGTATGGAAGGGAATATTTTATATGAAGTTGTAGATCTTAAACAATATGAAGTACTGTACCAAACTTTTTGTTACAGGTCAAAGGTTGGATCATACCTCCTGATTACAACCATGCAGAATCAGAAGCCAAGCATCTAATATATGAGGCAGATAGTGATGGTGATAGAAAACTTACAAAAGAGGAAATCTTGAATAAATATGACGTATTCGTAGGTTCTCAAGCAACTGATTTTGGTGAAGCACTTGTTAGACATGATGAATTTTAAGTGCAGTATTTGCAACGTTTTGTACTTTTGAAGCAAATATAGACATTAGTTATAAAATAACTTCTGTTGTACCCATCGGATATTATGTTTATGTAGGCTGTAAGCATATGGAATACATATTATTTACCTAAGTTACCAGTGGTGGCAATCATACAAACAAGATTTGCTTGTTAATTGGTTTCAACGATTAATTGAGGTAAGAAATTTTAACTATCTTTGGCAACTCCTAGTAATTTAGATAGATGTTTCTTTGAGTGGATTATTTTTTCACACAAATTTCACATTAGTAAACTAACACACATGTAGCAAGCCATGCTCTTGAGAATAAAATTTAAAGTTAGTAATTTATTCTTTATATTTTGTTGAAAACCCTTTTTCTTAAGTATAAGGTTTAGTTAAAAGTATTATTAGAGATGAGGTTGGCAGTACAGTAGTGGAGAAAAATGAAGTATCAGAATATCTAGTATGGAAGCTCAAGAGCTGGCAGCTTCTGACAAATGCTAGCTTCAGTTGTCTATCTGTGAATGTAAATTCTGAAAATGGGAGATTATTGTGTGAATATGCATTTCTGTTTGTTATTTCAAACTCCATTTATCGATGCAGGACAGCTCAGAGAGTGTACAAATGAAATTGTGAGTTTTTGAATGCTTGATAGTAGTGTAGCTTAAGTATTTATTTTTTCTGTAATTTTTTATTCATCTTTATTAAGGATAAGTGCCCTTCGGTGGTACGAAAATCTGTATTGTATTATGTGAAGATTTGTATATTTTATAAAAAAAAAAATAAATATGAAGATTCTACAATCTTTTTCTGCATTACATGAGGTGCTTAAAATATAAGAAAGTTTCAGGAGTATACAGATAAAACAAAGGAAATTTATTTTTATAAGTATAATAGTAACTTTCCTTATTTTCTTTGTCAAAGGATTACAACTTTGTCTACTGGATGTAATTTAAATAGAGAGAATTGTCAGAGTTTGAGCCAATGTCTGAGTTAATTGGTGCCTTAGACTAATGTTCCATTACTAACAACATCTTGGTAAATCATTATACAGTGTTACCTTTACTATAATTTTATAAATCTGTATGGCTAAAGTCTCTTGCCTATTAGAAAACAATAGTTTGGAATTAAACTGCTATGAAAGTATCTGAAATCAGCTGATTCTTTCCCCATCAAGAAATTTAATTAGATCCCTTCACAAATATTAGTATATATATCCCACAGAAAACTATAAAATTTCTCCTCCAGTGATTAATCTTGATTCAAAACTTAATGTGAATTTATTGTTACAAGGAGGAGGCTAAGTTCAAAAAAATGGCAACTTGCTCACAATTACACCCAGTTGTTATACTGTAATTTTCTTCTGAAAGTCATCATGAAATAAATAGTATGTAAAGATATACAGAGAGAAAGTGTACTGTTAAAATCAAGCTTGAGAATTAAGTGGGCCTCTTCCCTGGTAGACTAATTTAAAATTTTCCACCTTCGAATCAAGTAAGCTCACTGTATTTTGTTAGTTATTGATAAGTCTCATCAACGATCCTAAGAACAAATATAGTGAGACTTCAGAGACCTCTGAGGAGGAACAAAAATTGTTCGGATAATCCTTTATTGAGTTACCCGAATCATATCAATTAGTGAATAATGTTGGCTGTGCAACTACTCTGGCTGGGCATACATTGGACCTAGTTTTAAGTGATAGAATGAATAACGTTGTATCTGACATAAATGTAGAAGAAAAGTGCACAAACTTATTATAGTCAGACTACCTCTATAGAAACACACAGTGGTGAAGAAAATAAACTTTAGACATAAGTCAAACTTCTCTCCTTGTGTATTTATTGAAGCAGTTACAAAGAAAATAAATGATGCTATCAATATTCCCTGCGATCATGATAACCAACATTTGTTGGGCGCTATGTGTGTTGATTGTCTTATGAGCACTTATAATAGTGTGAGTAAAGTGAGCATGATACCTTGTGTCCACGGATGGAAAAGACTATAATTGTTAAAGACTGATCTCTTTGGTTTGATGGGGAGACTTTAGAGAAAAAAAATGAGGTTAAAAAGAGTAAAGAAATAAAGTGGAATTGGTTAAAAACTGAAAGTACATGTGTAGAATCCAAAACTGTAATGTGCCAATATAGTTTACTAGCAAATAATTTTCTAGAATTCTTTTAAAACAGAATAGAAAATATAATTAGGTCATTTACAAATATTCAACATCAGATTATTGCTACGTGATAGACAGTTTAAATTAACAAGATTCAAGAATATACTGTAACATAAGACAATGTCACCAGGATTATCAAGAGAGCAAAGAAAACAAACTGTGCAATCAATCCAATGCCAATACGGTATATGAAGTAACTGGAGAAAGAACATTTTCTAGCCTTGCCAACATAATCATAAGAATAGCAAATACTGTACAAGCATTGATGAGTGTAAGTTTCCAGAATCTGAGAAAATGGCAATAGTTACACCGGTTCTGAAAAATGTTCTAGATTATCAGGAATTAAGCTTTTATAGATCTTTTTTTAATCTATCCTCTATTTCAAAACTGTTGGAATAGGTAATTCTTGAACAACTACAGTAATTAGTCTCTTGGAAGAAATTTAAGCCTTACCAGACAAAAAGACTACAGTACAGTACTTGGCTGACAGTAGTTACTGTGTGCAAATTGGAAACTCTTATTCATCATATGAACCTTTAAATCAGTGTTGGGGAACCGACAGCCTGAGGGCCGGATTCGGTCCCTGAGGTCTTTCCATCAGGCCCTTGAGTCATATACAGGTAAATCTTCTGGTCTGTCTTGCAAGTCAATATATACAAGTAGCAAAATTCGAAGAATGTCTAAATAAAATGGTCAAGTTATTGTGGCATAGCCCCATTAAACATATAATATGAAAATTCAAGAGCTATGTATGATTATATTTAGAGGGTTAATAATTCATATTCAGCTACAACGGCAAATAGACATAAGTTTTGTGTACCTGTACGTTTCCCGCCAGAGGGTGTGTGAATAAGAGGCTAATCTACAGAATATACGCGTTCGGGTCAGGTTACTTTGTATTGCAGGCGGAGTTGCAGATCACATTCAATTTAGACTACACTATAGTTACTGTTGAGCACTGCAAACTGCACATTTTTTGTGCATACATTGGAAAGGTATATCATACAAAAAATGGCAATTGTAAAAAAAAGTACAGGGGAAACCAGTGTCTCTCATCTGTAGAGAGGCATTGGCTATTTTGAAAAAAGCCAATGTGGGACAACACTGTAATTCAAAGCACGCTAAAGTACTGGAGTTACAAGGGCAATTACGTGTAGATGAAATAAATGCTCTTAAGAGGGGTTTGGAATCCCAACAAGCCCCTTTCTCAAGAAGATGTTGTGATAAAGATAAAGTTGTTCAGACTAGTTTTGTTGTAAGTGAGCTAATTTCAAAGAAGTTGGAACCTCCTGTAGAAGGAGAATTTGTAAAGGAGTGCATGGTTGCTGCTGCAGAATGGCATATACCAGAAAAGGCTAAATTGTTTAAGAGTGTTAGTTTGTCACACACAACTGTTTCTGATAAGATTGGTGGTGTGGCTAAAGACATTAGAAAAAAAACTAACAGACTATGAAAGAGATTTCCTATTTGCAGTATCTCATTGGCTTGTGATGAAACAACAGACATAACAAATACTGCTCAGCTGGCTATTTTCATTCGTGGTGTAACTGTTGAATTTTAGACAAGAGAGGAGTTGCTTTCTTTGGAACCTATGCATGGTTTTACAACTGGCAAATGAACAGATTTGGGCTAATACTTGAAAAGCTCAGTGGCCTAGTTACTGATTGACCTCCAGCCATGGTTGGCTCAAAGAAGGGGTTAGTACCGTATGTTAAAAGTGAACGGGGTCGTGTTGGTATTGACCTTAATAATTTAATTGTATGTCACTGCATTATACATCAGCAGAGTTTGTTTGCAGAGTCACTGTGGCTTAACAGGGTTATGTCAGTAGCAGTATCTTCCATTGATTTTATCAAAAACAAAGGATAAACAGCCGACAGTTTAAAGAACTACTGAATGACCTTGAGAGTGAGTATAGTGACCTTGTCTATTATTGTGAAGTTTGTTGGCTAAATCGTGGAAACATGCTCATGGAATTTTACACACTTTGGGAGGAAATAAAGCTATTCATGGAGATTAAGGGAAGACCTGTTATGGAGCTCAGTGATGATAAGTGACTGTGTGATCTCGCATTCATGGTTGACATTACAAAGTATCTCTGAGAACTAAATATTAGTCTTCAAGGGCTAAATCAGATTCTCAGTTCACTGCTTTCAAGTGTGAAATTATTTGAAGTCAAATTGAAACTGTGGGAAATGCAACTTGGAAAGAATAACACAGTACAGTACACTTCCCTACCTTGCACGCAGAAAATCCTTGTTCAACATCCGAGTATGCTGATGAATGTGTAAAATTAATTGGGCTTTTGGTGAAGGGTTCAGGGACGTTAAAAGTAAACAAGAGTTAAACATCTTTGCTACCCCCATTTTATGTGGTCCCACCAGGTATCCCGTCTAACCTACAACTTCACTTAATTCAACTGCAAAGTGATGATGAATTGAAAGCTAGGTATAACAATCTCTTGCTTATAGACTTCTATGGACGGTATATAAAGGCAGAAACTTTTCCATCTTTGAGGAACCATGCTCTGAAATATGAATCGATATTTGGAACCACATATTGTTTTGAACAATTCTTTTCAAAGCTTACTAAAACAAAGAATTATTTGCGTTCAAGTCTTGCTGATACAAATCTTAGAAACTAGCCATGAGTTGCAACATCATCACTACCACCTGACATCACCCATCTCGCCAAAGAGAAGGAGTTTCAGTCATCACATTAATCAGGTGAGTTCCATTTGTTAACATTCTTGGGTCATCAAATCAGAAGAAATGTGAAGATATTTGATAGATATTAAATAGAGGGGTACTTCAGGGTAGTCTACTGGGCCCAATCTTATTCTATCAAGGCCTATACTACTGGTATGTCAAAATAACTACATAGGCATGGAGTGAAGTTCAAACTATTTGCAGATGATACACAATTTTACTTCATAAATGATAGAGACGACACAACTGAAACTCTAAAATTTAATCCTTGCCAGTGTTAGGAAATGGATGACAATCAAACAACTAAAATTAAATGAAAATAAAACTGAGTTTATGGTGTTTGGAAATAAAAACAGCCAAAGAAACTTATGGGATATTTAAATAAACATATATAAAAACTCTGCCCCGATACCTAGTAAAGTTCGTGATCTAGGCATATCTCTTGACTGTAACTTGTCTTTCAATGCCCAAATAAGTAGTGTAGAAAAAAACTGCTGGATATCATCTTAGAAACATTGCTTTAATAAAAGAAAAAAAGTACCCAGATGAACATTCTGTAAAGAAACTTGTGATAAACTGTTAATACCAGGATTGACAACTGTAACTCCATCAACCACAATTTACTAAAAGTGCAACTTAAGAAACTGCTAAACATAATAAACAGAGGACCAAGACTCATAAAAGGTGTCCCACCCCCAAGAAATGGTCACTCCTACACATTGAATTACACTGGCTGCCTATTAAAGCAAGAATTGAATTTTATATATGTACAACAAACCATCAAGTTATAAGAACCGGACGTCCAAAATATTTAAGAGAATTGCTACATTGTGCAGCCAAAAAATCGTGTTGACACGAGTATAGTTACAGATGCTTTCAAATTATTGCAACCTAGATATGTCTACTGTAGGCTCTAGAGCCTTCAAATATGCAGCCCCAATACTAAACAAAGACATGTCTACAGTAGGCTGTAGAGCATCAGATATGCAGTCCCAAGACTATACAATAAGCTCCCACTAGATATATGAAAGACTGAAGATATTAAGGCTTTCAAGAGGAAACTGAAGGCTCTTGTTCTCCAAGTGCTTCGGTAGTGCGGATTTAACAACAAACGAGCAATATGAGGTGTGAAATGCTGAATGCCTAAGAATGCATATCATAAAATGACTGAAGGTCCTGTAGAGAGAAGGTTTCCCCTGCTGTATAGGACCAGAAAAGCAGCCCTTGAAGTAAAGTTAAAGTACAGTTTCTCTTTCTTTGCAGATCATTCTAAGCCACTTTTCTTCAAATGTGGATTTTCTTGTAGAAACTTTTTTTTTTTTTAATCGGAGACTGTCAGGGTAGAAAAGATCAAACTGAGTTTTCCTTTTTTTTTAGTGAAGTCAATGTTAAAACTCAAAATTGATATTTTACCATTGGGATGTAGTTTTCTTTTCTCTGTTTTTAATTTTTGCCTGAATTAACATCTGATCCAAACCTCCATGTATCCCTTACCTTTGGGGTTTTCTAAGACTTTTCCTTTGGTTTTTGAATGGTCGCCTTTTAATTGTTATCTTATATATAAAGAAAGGCTGGTAATTCAAGTTTCTGTTTAAAGCTTTTGAGCACTACATTTCTCAGTAATATAATTTCCTTGTAATTATGATTTTCCCAGCAAGATTACTATGAATCAACATTTTGTAGTTATAGTCAATGTTTTTTTTTTTTTTTTTTTTTTTTTTTTTTTTTTTTTTTTTTTTTTTTTTTTTTTTTTTTTTTTTTTTTTACCAGTAGACTTGCAATCTCGTTGCATTTCATGCAGACTGTCCTTTATCATTGTTGTTTTTTCAATTACTACCAAGGTAACAGAAATGTTTTACCACCTGAGATTTAGCCTACTTATCCACCACAACAAAGGTCTCTTTTCCTTCTTGGCTATTTGCTCTGATAATATTAGAACACTCAAAATCCCCATCTCCATTTACATTTTGCAATTATGAGCATCACATCTCATGTGATGTAATTTGTTACATATACAGTAGTACGGCATCTACATGGCTATTATCCCAAGTACTTTTTTCCTATCATTATTAAGCTTGCATTTATTTTCAGTCCTCTTTTCACAATTTGCACATTTTTACTTTAAAACCTTTCTACAACTTCATCAGATTCTGCAGCTAAAACTAGGTTTTCATTATTGTAACTCTCAGGAACCTTTTGTTCTGCATTCCATCCTCACTTTTTCTATTTACTTTAAAGTACATTACTGTAAAACTAAGTGAAGGACATCTATCTGCATTGGTGAATCCTTAATGGACACTAGTATTTACCTCAAATTCTTATTATGTGCTTACCTCTGTCTTTCCTCAAGATCCTCTGTTATGGCAACATCACCAGCTCATCAAGTCTTTTTGGTATCCTTTGTTTTTTAATGCATATCTGATTACTTGTTCGGTAAATGCACCACGTTAAATATTATTCTAAGATCCAGAAATATGTGGTGTCTACCTTTTGACTTTATACTTTACTTATGGGCTCCTGTTTATAATGACTGAGTCTTTTTATTCCCTGCCTCAAAGCTAAATTGACAAGTATTGATTTATTCTTTAAAAAGTTAAAATTTTTCTATCACCTTTAATGTTTTTGTAATCTTATTATTCTACTTTTCACACTACTGCATCCCATTTTCCTTTGTACATTATTCCTGTAAATTCTAATACTTTCTTCTTACTCCTCTGATACCACCCTTTAATTAACTAGCTTCGTGCTTCAGTAAACAGTCGAAATATAACTCGGCCCGACATAATTTCTCTAAACTAGATTAACTAGACTTCTCATGTTTTTGACAATAGAACATACATATAAAGGAATGTGATGAATGACATGCCTTTTCTCCCTAAAAATTCAAATAACTGATAGGTTCAATTCAGATAAAATGTGCACTTTACTGAAATGTCAAGCTGGGCGACTAGTGCAAGGTACGATCACAATGAGCTGACAACCTTCAAAACACTAGGATTATAACATTTATATAGATATAAGCCCTAGGATTGCCTTTACTTGATATAGTTTCATCTCTCCCTGAGATGTAGTTTAAGTCATTGGAAAATACCTAGATGAAACTTGATAATCTTTTAATGACAATAAATCTCATGTAAAATGGGATGTAATTGTGACAATAAATCTCATGTAAAACGGGATGTAATTGTGACAATAAATCTCATGTAAAATGGGATGTAATTGTGACAATAAATCTCATGTAAAACGGGATGTAATTGTGACAATAAATCTCATGTAAAATGGGATGTAATTGTGACAATAAATCTCATGTAAAACGGGATGTAATTGTGACAATAGATCTCATGTAAAACGGGATGTAATTGTAAACATAAGTATCGAGTTTTAACCCAACATTGATTTATTATCACTCCCTCCTTTGTTAAGACGTTATAAAGAGTCTGCTCTCCTTTTTTAAGGATTCACTGACATATTCATGTATCGACTGTTGACCAATTGGTACCAATTTCAATCATTAATTTCGGAAGTTCGCTTAATTGCGGCAAAAAAAAAGAAAAAAAAAAAGTTTTCAGGGACAGATGACCATCCATTCCCGCAGGTCGAAAGGAGAGTCCCTCTCATTCCTCTCCCCCACCCTGATACTTGTTCTTTTTAAAAACAAGGAAAATTATCTTTTAGATCTCTTATGCAACTAAAAAATGAGGCGAGTTTAACAGACTATCTAATGTTATCATTTTAGGGTATCTAAAAAGCTTTCTTTTAAAAGTGAGAATTATAAGATTACCAGATATTTGATGTAAACTAGGGTTTTCTTATTCTTAATCTAAGATATCACACTGTATACAGAAAACAAGGAACCATTTAAACCTATATTTAAACAATTGATTTTCATAACTTTCATTACTTTCAAATAGAGAGAATATCAGCTTTGTTTTTTTATTAATAATACTGTGTCTTTTATCAGGCATTTTATATTATCAAATGTTACATAAGCATATTTTTAATTGGTAATGACACAACACAACGAGTAAGTTTACACCTAACAGCTGTGCCATCGGCCCTTCTCTTAATCCTACATCCCTCAACCATTGAAATTTTGGGTTTAAAAGACAATAGTTCTCTTCAAGATCTCTAATGCTAATGAAATAGAAATGTTGAATATTTATAAGACTATCATTGAAAGAAAGAAAACATCAGAAATCTTATGAAATTCTAACCACATTATTTTTCAATTGAAATTATATACTCTATTTAAAAAGAAAACTATTTTCACTTATGACAAACAAAGAACAATTAAATTCCACTACTTACCCTTTTTTAGGGAGACTTTCGGGATTAAAGTGCTATGTAGGTTTCCAAGGACTTTCCATTTAAAGAAATATTGTTCCCCTGTTCTAGGGATAGTGTATCAACATGCAAAGCACCGACTCGGTGTGTATAGGGGAGACCTGCAAACTCAGGCTCATTTGAACTTGACTCACCAATTCAGAAGCAGAATGTCATCTGTTATGAGAAACGTCATATGTAGTGCTCCATAAAAAAAAAAAAAAAAACATCGTTTCAGTTTTCACCAGCGTACCTACTTACTCTGGATTAGCAAAAATCAGAAACAGTGAGCCAAACGACAATATTGAATATTCAAAAAAAAAAAGAAAAAAAAACTGAAAAAAAGGTTTATTGATTAGAATGTTAAAAAAAAATTGATAAAAAATTTGTTATGACTTTACCCCCTGATGTTCATATTGCTTCATCTCTAGAAGGTCAATTTATCAACATTTATCCGTAAAATCTAGATAATTTCTCTTTATCTTTCCTTTCAATAGACAAATGCCTTTTGTAAAGTGATGAAAGAAACTAGCGGTTAATGACAAGAAGCGAAGTAGTGATGCGCCAGAGTCTCTGTTATTTCAGTCTCAAAGTTGAAAGTAATTTCAATACTATTGACATCACAAGTTAGTGGGAAGAAGGGTGAACCTGTGATGAACATCAGGTAGCTATAAAGATATATATATATATATATATATATATATATATATATATATATATATATATATATATATATATATATATATATATATATATATATATATATATATATATATATATATATATATATTAGAATTCCATTTATTTCTATGAAATTCCCCAGATGTTCATATTGCTGATTCCCACACTGATGGAAGTGGGATGCCAGTAGAGGAAAGTGATGGCACATTCATAAAATAGAAATAGTAGAATATGAAATAATTAAAATTCTAGACAACTGGTCTGAATAATGATAAAAAACCATCTCGAAATACAGTTGAAACAATGGGACTCCAGATTGTTTTTCTAATGATATTTTCAATACGGGTCTCAACATTGTCTTTAAATTATATTTCATCTCTAGTTATCTATCAATATAACCCCAACGCCATACATTATAACTAAAACTAGAATTTTTTTTTTAACTAAGAAAATTGTTGATAAGCTGAACTCAAAAGTTAAGACTGCAAGGCAAAGTAAACATTCAGAACCCTTACAAAATAGGACACTATTACCACTAGACCCAATTTGAGAAGTCAGGTTAGGGTTAACAACCAGGCAGGTAAGAAAAGAATTATCACTATTAAGTGAAGGCTCACTGACCTCCTGAGATTTTACAAAGAAAGCTATATAATTTAAAAGCTTTTGAAACTCATCAGTATCAAAACTTGGCCAATTAAGTGTGTATTAGAGAACAGTGTGTTATATGGTTATTGTCATCATCCTCATTAAAACTAGCCTAGCCTACTCTATATATCACCCCTGGACTAAAAGTAAGTTTCATTTATGCTTTGTATTAAAAAAAAAAAAACTTTTCCAGGAGAGGAACAGTGATGTACAGCAGTTGTTATTGGCAGTAAATCTTAAACATCAGATCCTACGGTATTTTGGTAGGTAGCCTAATAGGTTGGCCAGAGCACCAGCCACCCGTTGAGATACGACCGCTAGAGAGTTATTGGGTCCTTTGACTGGCCAGACAGTGCTACATTAGATCCTTCTATCTGGTTACGGTTCATTATCCCTTTGCCTACATATACACCGAATAGTCTGGCCCATTCTTTACATATTCTCCTCTGACCTCATACACCTGACAGCATTGAGATT
Organism: Palaemon carinicauda; assembly: GCF_036898095.1. NCBI lineage: Eukaryota > Metazoa > Arthropoda > Malacostraca > Decapoda > Palaemonidae > Palaemon > Palaemon carinicauda. Next base: position 70,093,921 of record NC_090748.1, read on the forward strand.
ACCAAACAATTCTTCTATCAAGGGGTTGACTACTGCAGTGTAACTGTTCAGTGGCCACTTTCTTCTTGGTAAGGCTAGAAGAGAGACTTTAACTATGGTAAGCAGCTCTTCTAGAAAGACACTCCAAAATCAAACCATTGTTCTCTAGTCTTGGGTAGTGCCAGGTGGAGATACAATAGTCAATCGTGGTAATAACAGTTTATCACACGTTTCTTTACAAAATTTCCATCTGGTTACTTTTCTTTTTTTTTATAAAAGCAATGTTTCTAAGATGATATCCAGCAGTTTTTACTACATTATTTATTTGAGCATTGGAACACAAGTTACAGTCAAGAGATAGCCTACTCCTAGATCATGAACTTTACTGGATGTCGGGGCAGAGTTGTTATTTGTGATTATTTGAATATCACTCAAGTTTTTTAGGGTGTTTTTCTTTCCAACCACCATAAACTCTGATTTATTTTCATTTAATTCTAGTTGTCATCCATTCCCTAACACTGGCGCAAATTCGGTTTAGAGTTTCGGTAGTGTCGTCTATATCATTTATGGAGAAGTAAAATAGTGTATCATCTGCAAATAGTTTGAACTTCACTCCACGCCTTTGCAGTATTTTCGGCAGACCAATAGCAGCCTATAGGCCTAGATACAGAATAAGATTTGGCCCAATACACTGCCCTGAGGTACCCCTTCTATTTCAAAGGTTCATATGATGAATAAGAGTTTCCAATTTGCTCACAGTAATTTCTGTCATCCAAGTAGTCTTTTGGATATTCAAAAGCTTGATCTTCATTAGCAATGAACCGGGTATAATTTAGTTGCAGTTCAGCACAACTGTATCAGAAGCAGCACTAAGATCAAGTAATATTAAAATATCACATTTTTTTCATTCATCATTTCCAGCATATACTTTACAGCAGAACATATAGCTGTATTCGTGGGGTATGATTTTCTGTACGCAGACTGGCTGTCTGGCAAAGCTTCTAATGCTTCTAAGTGATTAATTAGTTGTTCAGGAATTACGTATTCTAGCACTTTTGAACTATAGGATAGTTTTGAAGTATGTCTATACAAGCTTAATTCCCGATCATCTAGAACACTTTTCAGAACTGGTGTGACTATAGCCATCTTCTCAGATTTGGGAAACTTACACGCATCAATGCTTATATTTGCTATTTTCGTAATTATATCAGCCAGACTAAAAAAAGTTTCTTTCTACGGTTCTTCAGATTTTGGCATTGGATCGATCGCACAGTTTGTTTTTTCTGCTCTCTTGATAATCGTGGAGACATCGTCTTGTGTTATATTATTAAATCTCGTTAACTTTATCTGTGTATCTGGTATAGCATTAATCTGATATTGAATAATTTTAAATGATCTAGCTATATTTTCTATTTTGTTTTTAAAGAATACTAGAAAATCCTTTGCTAGTTCCTGGTCACTATATCCCTCTGGTAGCCTTTTACATTTACATTTCCCATTATACCATTTAGGAAACGATTTAACTTATTTATATCTGCTGATGCTTCGAGGTCTTTCTTTTATAGTATTCATTTTTTTCCTTTTTTTAAATAATTGTCTCGGCACCTTCCAGTTTTGTGTTCTACCCCATGAAACTTTAAGATATTTGTTTTCGATTTAGCTATAAGCATTTAATAAAGCAAATGTCCTTTTGCGACATTGAGCCACGTTATGTGTATGAAATAAATTTCCAGTAGCTCAAACTATTTCAAGATACAATAAAATTCAGTTTTAATATCAAAGCATCAAGGTCTAGTGATATAATTTCACGAAATCGCACAGCTAAACAAGTTCCTTTAGATTCAGGAAAACAACTAATAGCTACGTCTTAAATATGTTATCCTTCATCTTGAAAAATGTACATTGACGACGAAGAGTTATTATTTATTTATTTATTTTTTTTTTTGTACGTACAACATTGAAGGTACACCGTTTCTTCTAAGATGGAAAGGTGTGGTTTGTACCAGTTATGCTGTATGACGTCACACGGGAATACTGTACCACCTTAAACTTTCCTGAACGCTCTATGATATGCTAGTGCAGTTTTGCGGATTATTTAATTGTTTTCGTAAATATTATACTTATTCGATCCTAAACTTGCTGATTTAAATGCATGATAACAGATATGAAAGAAAATGAACCGATTCATATCCCTTATGAACTCGACCTCTCTGCAACTCTGCCACCGAAAGCAAAGTCACTAGGACGATGGGCAAGTCTCCCATCGTCCTTGTGACTCTTCGCTTTCGGTTAAACGATTTCCTCCAACGATATAATGCAAGAAAGTACAGTTAATGGCAGTCTACCATTAACCATGTGTTTTACGGCAAATACTTTTAAGCTCCATCTTTGTGTGTACAAGGTAGGTCTACCAATCACTGTTCCGATGAAACGATTATAAACAAATATGTCCTGTTCCTCTTTTCCTGAAACCAATGGCAGTATGACTTTCTTCTGGCGTGAAGTTGAATAATATTTACACTGTGTGCTTCTCTGATTGTAGACCTAAGTAGTTAATACCGATTTTTCATGGTCTTTTATGAAAACTCTTGATGACTTGCTGTTACCTCTTAAGTGTTCTGTTATTTTTTGTAACCTGGATTATCAGGATATAAAAGGTTATTTATTGGCCTAAGTGAAGATTTTGTAATTTTACTCCATTTAGGTAGATGCGATTATGATGTCTTTAGACCTGCTTATTAATACGGCCCCTTTTCAATAATTCCTACAATAAAAATATATTGAAGGTGCTTCGACTAATCACATGAGCGCTAATGATTAAATGGGACCTTTGCAGTTAATAATTACTATAACACAATATTCCTAATGAAAATGAGAAGCGTTCCTGCTATATTTATAGGTACTTACAACCTTTCTAATGCAAATTATTGTTTAAAACCCATATTTCTAAAAGTTTAGACGTTTTAAAATTCCAAAAGTTATGACTGAAAAATACATTTTAAAGGGGACATGACGCACCACTACCCAACTTATAAGGCTCCTACACCTAACTTAACCTATCCTCACCTAGGCTAACCTAACCTGATCTCCTGACCTAGTCTAACCTAACCAAGTCTAACCTCACCTAACCTTAAGTAGGATCCGTATCATTACTTACTTACTATGATGGCTAGCCTCCCTTAGACCACTGTACTATTAACCTACCTTAAAACTAAACCCTAACTCTATGTATTCTTCCCAACTGGCTCCACTGCTAGCAAGGTAACACCAAGTCATACTATTTTACAAATCCTGAAAACTAGCTTCGTAATACTGTATTTCAGACAAAGATAAACTACATTTTCCCCATAGAGAGAATAGATTTGTCAAGTAATAAGAAAGTTAAGCCTGCTCCAATGAGCTACATACAATCAGATTAAATTACTCATCTGTAGACCTACTATATTTTTGGTGTTATTTTACTGTATTATGGGGCAATGTAACCTAGGAAAAAACTACTATTTTCTATACAAAAAAATTCCGTTCTCTTCGAAAATGACACTCGTTCCCGTCGGAAATGAATAGTTTCTGAAATATATATGTATCTATATCCTACGATAATGAGGGACCCCCAGTGGCAACTCTGGGTTTTGGGTGGGGAAAACATACTGGGGTAACGGTATATAATGGTAAAAGAAGCCTTTTCTTCTCTATACATTACCTTCTTGGATTTATAATAAACGGAGGAAAAGACAAAACAGTATAACTGAATAAACTTTGGAGGTGCCGTTGCAAAGGCTATGTCTCTTGAAAAAATACGGTAATATTGAGCTGCAGCAATGTTAGCGTAACATGGTAACATTAGCAGTGTTTTTCCATTTATTTTTTGTCATTCTGCTTGTCGGTTGTAGTCGCAATCGTTCGTTCATTGGTACACAGAAGGTTTTGACCTGTGCAAAAACCCGAGCATAGGCTCCTCCTCCACCAATAGGATTTCTTCTTCTCTAGCCATGAAATGTAACTATTCGCTTCACCCGCTTTATTCAAGTACAGTGGAACCTCTACACACGAACGTATCTACATCCGAATTTTCCAACATCCGAAGTAAAATTTGAGCAAATTTTTGACTCTACACCCGAATTTTATTTCGACACACGAAGTAAGCAATTTTCGTCGTACCGGTTGTATGGTTGTATCCGAATTTTTCGACACGCGAAGTACAATTGGAACACGTTCCGACTCTACACCCGAATGTTTTTTTCGACACCCGAAGTAAACAATACTCGTACGCGTAGTCGGTGCTCATAGCGCCTGAAGTGTTTTTTATTTCCGCCGATAGAAGGCAGCACATCGACCTCGGAGGGACGCTCAATTAGCGGGTCTTGGGTCAGTCCTCTGTTCTCGTCGGCTTCTTGCGGTTGTGCTCTGTGCGTTCTGCTATTAACTCTTGTTTTAATCGTGATTTTTTACGTGCATCCTTTAACGGTAATTTACGTAAAGTATGGGTCCTAAAAGGCTTAGTTTTGCCAGTGGTAGTGGTAGTGGTGAGAAAAGGAAGGAAATGCTTTCTTTAGAAATTAAGCAGGAAATTATTGAAAAACATGAGCGTGGCATCCGCGTGAGTGAACTTGCTAAACAGTATGGCCGTAATATGTCGACGATCTCGACAATCCTTAAACAGAAGGAAGCTATTAAAGCAGTGAAACCTTCTAAGGGGATCACTATAATTTCCAAACACCGTACCCCTATCATAGAAGAGATGGAATGACTTCTACTAGTGTCGATTAAGGATAGAGAGATCGTTGGCGACACCATCACCGAGACCGTTATCTTCGAGAAGGTGCACGCCATCTTTACGGACTTGAAGGAGGAGAGCTCTGGGGGTGATGCTGGGGAGAGTTCAACCGAGCCTTCCTCAGATGATTTCAAGGCATCTCGTGGCTGGTTCGAGAAATTTGAGAAACGGTCCGGGATTCATTCAGTTGTTTGCCACGGAGAGGCTGCTAGTGCAGACACAAAGGCTTCAGCTGACTTTGTCAAGAACTTCGAAAAGATCGTGCAGGAAGAAGGCTACGTAGTGCAGCAGGTGTTTAATTGTGATGAAACCGGGCTGTTTTGGAAGATGCCGAGTCGAACCTACATCACTGCCGAAGAGAAGAAATTGCCTGGGCATAAGCCAATGAAGGATCGGTTGACTCTTGCCCTATGTGCCAATGCTAGCGGGGACTTTAAAGTCAAGCCCTTACTGGTTTACCATTCAGAGAACCCTAGGGCCTTTAAAGCACACAAGGTCGATAAGGATCAGCTTCATGTTTTCTGGCGATCCAACTCGAAGGCCTGGGTCACTAGGCAATTCTTTGTGCAATGGGTAAACCAAGTTTTCGGCCCTTCTGTGAAGAAGTATCTTCATGAACAGAAATTGCCTTTAAAGTGCCTGCTATGCCTTGACAATGCACCCGCTCACCCCCCCGGACTTGAAGATGATATCTTCGATGAATTCAAGTTCATAAAGGTGCTGTATCTTCCACCGAATACCACCTCTATCCTCCAGCCCATGGACCAGCAAGTCATCTCTAATTTTAAGAAGCTGTACACCAAGCACTTACTTAAGCAGTGCTTTAATGTCACGCAAAGCACCAACTTACCTTTGCGTGAATTTTGTAGGGGCCACTTCAACATCGTGCACTGCTTGAAGATCATAGATCAGGCTTGGGTGGGATTAACTCGATGGACCCTGAATTCCGCTTGGAAGAAGCTTTGGCCTGATGCTGTTGCTCCCCGAGATTTCGAGGGTTTTGATCCTGAACCTGATCCCGTGGTCGGTGCAGCGGAAGCCGTAGAGGAAATCGTCTCCCTTGGCAAGTCCATGGGTCTGGAGGTCAACGCAGATGACGTTACGGAACTCGTCGCCGAACATCACGACGAACTGACGACGGATGAGCTCAAGGAACTCCATGCTATGTCGGAGCACATGAGTGATGACGAGGAAGGGAGCGAGGAGGTAGAACATATGTTAGGTTCGGCGCAAATAAAAGAGGTGTTAGGAAAATATCAAGACGTGGTCGACTTCATCGACAAATGCCATCCAAAGAAATTGCAGGTTTGTCGAGTAGTTTCTCAATTCGATGATGTTTGCCTAACTCACTTTCGAAACATTCTGAAAAGCCGTACCAAGCAATTATCTATCGATCCTTTCTTTAAAAAACTGCGAAGCGAACTCGCGATGAAGAGGATGTAAGTGAATCGAAGAAAACGGCAAAGAGTGAAGCGGTAGAAAGTGAAACACAGAAAACGGAAAAGAGTGAAGCAGAAGAAATTCAGTCAATTTTAAATGTAGAGAGTGATAGTGATTAAAATTACGTAATCATCAAAAAGAAAAAAAGAAAATGTAAAAAAAAAAATATAAAATATAAAAATAAAAAAGAAATAAGCTAAGTTATGTTAAAGTTCACTTAGTGTAAGTTAGAATAAGTTACGGTAGTGTACGTTTATCGTAGTTAACCTCTCTACCTCCTCGCCGCCCGTCCGTCTCCTCTCTGCGTAGCAAGACTAACAACACCTGCGCTGGAGTTTCTAAGGTAAAGTGACGCTAAAAACCCGTTTCTTATTCATCATTTTTTGCTAATTCTTCTTATTTACATGTCTATTCTTCTTATTTACATGTCTATTATCTAATTTAGTGTTCATTATTCTCATGGGAAAATTATGTGTAGTAGTTTATTAAGAAGTTATCATAGGTTTTTGGGCTCAACCACGGATTAATCCTATTTCAATGTATTCTTATGGGAAAATTCGTTTCTACATCCGAAGTTGGTTCTGGAACGGATTAAATTCGTATGTAGAGGTTCCACTGTATATTACTTGATCCAGTACAACTATACCATTCCTTTTATGTAGTACCCTCGTTTACATATTACGTTTGACCCAAGAATTACTCGTTTTATTATCCGATATCTTATAAAATCACCTCATTTTAAATATAAAACTTACCCGCTGGTTATATAATGGCTGAAGTCCCCGACGCCCTCGGCAGAAAATTCAAAATCTCTTGCGCAGCTTAGCGTATATATGCCAGGAGTACCCCAGCGCCCTCGCGGTACCACAGGTAGAACTATACCCAACCAATTCAGATTTTTTCTGCCGCCATTGCTGGCTGAACTATTGGAAATTCTCTCTTGTTTTCTTACTCTGTTTGGACGTTATTTGGTGATGTATTAACGTTTTTGAGTTTTGGCTTTCGCATATTTGTTTTATTTGATTTGTGATCTCGTTTTTATAACTTGAAAGGTAGGGTTGGAAGGTTTTTCAACCAATTTTAAACCTCACGAAAGCATGGGGGTGAAATGTAAACGTTTCGACCATTGATGACGTCACAGCCTCTTCCGTAGGCTAAAAGTCTGTCTTGCCTTTTACAAAGAATATAAGTGAATATGCTTTTAGGGTTTTAAGTTATGAATTAAATTAAAGGAATTATTTTGGGAAAATTTTATCCTTTTAATATTTTTCTTTAGATAATCTTCGATCTATTTGCAAAGATTAACTGTCGTTCAGTTTATTTTTGTTACGCAGTAATCAGTTTCGTTACGATGTTACATATTGTAGCGTTTTTATGAATAGTACTTTCTTCCTACTTCTCAATTTTTTAATTGTACTTTATAAAAGGAACATTTTATTTTGCGATTAATTGGTTCTTTCAGTTTTTTTCCTCATTCAGAGATTAAAGGAAGTTACGGTTCAGTTTATTTTATATGATGCAGTATTCTTTACATTTGTCGTAGCGCACGATTCTATGTATCGTTGTTACTTTGGTGGTTTTCGGAATACTAAATTGTTCGTATATTATTTGTAGATGTTCCAATGATGCGAGTGATGATTCATCTTTTATTGGAATCCCTTAATTTAAGGGTTTATTTTAATTTATAGATATTATATCTATTAAGGTAATATTTGATATTTAATATTTTGTTACTTTTATATGGGATTCGGTACTTTTGCTTTCCCATTCAAACAATTGTCCAGTGACAGAATTATAAGTCTCTCCCTACGGAGTTCATTTCCTTTGAGAGAGTATATACTTTGGTTTTCAGGTAATTATGAAACTACCTTTGTGCCAAAGAGTAAAGTGCAAATTTTTTAGTGATAGATTGTGCAGTGAATTTTATTTTGTGGAGAGTGCCTCTATTCGGACCTGTCGTTATCCTAGCCTTAGACCTCTGTCGAGCTCCCGGACCCAGGGGAGAAGCTATGTCGAACGGCGAAAGGAATCGAGAGGGTAACCAGGTGTTACAGTCTTTTAGACCCGAACTGAAGTCCTCTCGAGCTTTTTCTGTTGGTCACCAGAACGCTCATCCTCGCTATAGATGAAGCGAGGTATTAGTGTTTTCAAAGGCGCTAAGCTGAAAACAAAATTGATTTCGTTCTGCGTGTGTTACGTTTCATGCGGCGCAGACGCAGTTCCGCCACATCCGCCTGATGGGTGTCGTCTCTCGACAGTGGCAAGCGCTATGGATCAACTAAGATATGCTGAATACGTTTCGCCTAAGGTTGATCCTTGATCTTTGTAGTTAGGCATGAAACAGTATCTATCTTCGTTTATGCAGTCTTTTCAGCCTGCCGTTAACAGTGCGGTTGGGTGTCTCGATTCCGTTCTTTGACACTGACGCACAGGCGTCGTGTCTTTATCGGTGAGGACTCGTTGTCGCACAGGCGGCCTACCAACCGCAATTTTCAATGGTGGGGGAAAGTGGATGCTTTACTTCGATTACCTGCTCAACGCAAACAGACTGCTCATAGCACCTAGTATCAGTCTATACAGACTCGCCGACGTTCGCCAGGCAACAGAGTCGGCGAAGCGTCATCGGAACGGTGCGGCAACGGAAACAGAACGTCGACGGAATGGAGCGAAGCGCCACGTCAGTGTGGACGCTTTCAGTGTCAGTGTGGACGCTTTCAGTGTCAGTGTGGACGCTTTCAGTGTCAGTGTGGACACTTTCAGTGTCAGTGTGGACACTTCAGCGTCAGTATGGACGCTTCAGCACCAGTGTGGACGCTTCAACGTCAGTGTGGACGCTTCAGCGCTAGTAGGGGTGCTTCAGCATTTGTGTGGATGCTTCAGCGTCGGCGTGGACGCTTCAGCGTCGGCGTGGACGCTTCAGCGTCGGCGTGGACGCTTCAGCGTCGGCGTGGACTCTTCAGCGTCGTGGTGTACGCTTTACTACCTATGACTATAGACTTTGATGTCTATCTGACCATGAACGTCTGGTGTTAAGTTGTTATTGCTCCAGGCGCTATATTAAGAAATAAATCTTAACTAGGAAGATATTATATTCTCGGACCAAGGCCTGCTGGGCTAACTCTTGGTTGTGAGAACTAGAATTAAAACCTCTTAAGTTTTGAGGTCTGAATTCAGAAGGAGTGGATTCCTAAGAATCAAGGCTTCTCTTCCTAGGATAGAGATTGTAATAGGAAGGGAATAACTTTCAGAAACTCATGAGAATTTTTCTAAAAAGTTTCCCCTCATATTTTTTATCTGCTGCTCCTCGTTTCGACTTGAGTTTTCGCTAGTTGAGTTGATGGTGTAGCTATTTATTTTATTTTATTTGTATTACAAGCCAGCTACAACCCTAGTTGGGAAAGCAAGATGCTTTAACCCAAAGGGCTCCCTTTTGGAACGATGGCCTAGTAAATTAATGGTAAAATAAAGTAATGAATTAACATTAAATCATTCTCAGGGAAATAACAAACCTTACTGTAGAGATTGATACAGCGCTTGCAGCTGCAACAACAGAAAGGGCATTAAGGCCTTTATGAGAATAGAACGTAAAAGTATATCTCCCACTTTGGGCAGATCTTTTATGATTTAATGTTTTTTGTTTTTAAACTGCTCTTGTTAGTGACTCGTAAACATGTGCAGTGCTCTGGAGGAGGTGTTTGTTTGTTTTCACCTTGCCCATAGTCCTATATCTCTAACTTACATTCCAACCCTTGGGAGAAGGAAGGTCGGTAGGCTGAGGTTCTTCGTGGACCTTGTGCTTTAAACGTCTGTTCCGTCGAGCAATATTGTTGATGCACTCCAAGACGTTCTCTCTCCACTTTGGAATGATGAAATAATGCTCTTTTCTTCACCTATGATTGGCGAGCTATGCCATCACAACCATGTGACATAGTATCATGAAAAGAGCGAAGTTGGAATGTCTTGAAGCAATCAGTTCGTCGTCGCCATGGTATCATGGATCTTGTAACTGGTTTCTACATATTAGAATGCAGTTCCCTGACGAGAACAACATTCTACGTTTTCCCTGTCTACCAGACTAGGTAGTTACTCGTCATGTATGCACGCGAACAGAACTTACCTTCGCAGCAGTCGTGTTTTGATGCTTGAACAGGAAGCAATCGAGTGTGTTTTTTCTTCCGCGAGAGAAGCGGAAGTCAGACAAGTCGCATTCAATCCTAGTTCTTCCTCTGGAATCTGACTCTCTTTCAGGGAGGAAGGACTTTGTCTTCATCGAAGGATGCAAAACCTAGAATTGGTAGTCACCAATCGATTTGTCCAAGACCTTTCAAGAGTCGTATGTTTTCTGTTAACTTATCCTGCAGTATCTAACGTTCGCCGGAAGTTTTTCTTTTCGGAAGAAGGCGACGTGTCAGCACCAGAATCGTGTAAGACATAGTTCTTCTGGGGACAAGGTGTTGTTCACACTTCTCCTCCCCCAGTTTGGAGAAAGGTCTATTACTTTCTTCTGAGGTCTAGCGACTACTGTTGACGGTATCTCACAGCATTGGATACGTTCAGTTCGCGCACAAGGCGCGCTTGAAATGCCATAGGGACTCTCCCAGGTCGCTCACAGGACTGCGGTTGATGTTCTTTCCCGGCCTTCGCCCATGCTTGAGTTGGCGCACTCGCTACCCCGTGAGTGTAGATTTGGTCAGAGCTAAAAAAGGTCTATTTCATCTGTGTTTAGCGTTTACGATTCTCGGGGGAGAAAATTTTCTCCTAAAGAGTCTAAGGACTACCATAGATCAAAGAATTAGTTTTCCGATGAGTGTCAGAAGGCATAGTTCTCCTATGCTTAGTAACGCTTCCTCGCAGAGATATGCTCGTGTTACGAGAAGCGTTAGAGCGGGTGCTTGTAGCAGTCTGGTCTCTCTCTTACGGCAGACGTCATGCAGACACAGACGTAAGTTCTGGTCTCTTCCTCACGCAGTCCCAGACGCAGACACCAGTCTGGTCGTTTGTTGGACGCTGACAGTCAAAGTTGATCCTTTCAACAAGTTGTCCCGTTTTCGCGGTCTGCGGGACGCGTGACTATCACTCATGCGGATGCATCCTACACGTGGACAACTCTCGACAATCAGTTCTGTCTTTCCGTCAATGACCGGACGCGATGCTGTCGCCTCCACGCAACACGCTGTAGATTTACAATAAGCGGGGCACACACACAGCACTGTACCCACACGACAAGGTGAACACATACAGCACGCTGACACCTTACGGAAATGCAAGCACATGCAACATTATGGTCGCATGCTAGACGCATAGTCAAGTCTTTTTCCTACAGCAGTTTAACCATACTATTGCCTCTCCGTCGCGTCTCTCTGGCCTTGCAGCTAACGCTCCCTCGTGTCAAGCTTTGGCTTTAAGTTTGTTGAACACTCGCTGATTACACACGAATCAGGTCTTAACCTCACAGCATAAGGTCACGTGGTTGATGCTTCTTTTCAACAAGCCTAGCTTTAATATCGGTTTCTGGCGACCGATATGGACGATTTTTGGGAGGCGGTTCTAGTTCCCGATTCTCTCTCACGACATGTTGAGTGTAGGCAGGATGCTGGAACCATTCTGGACTCTTTCTGGGACCATACTGGGTGCATGCTGGAAGCATGTCCTTAGTCCTTTTCCCCCTGTCAGGATCAGGAACGTTTTATGTTAAACCGTCAAGCTTTAGGTCTAGCTGCCTCCAGTATTTCGGAAAACCCCTAAGATCTAGAGGGTTGTTCGAAGGAGACAGCCGAGACTTTCGCTTGTACAAAGGACATTGGCGTCAAGGTATTCCAACCCAATTAGAGTGCTTTATGGAGTGGTGTAGAGCTAGAGCCGGCTCTTCATAGGTAACTCTAACACAAGTGGTCTATTTTTTCATAAACTTTAGAAGAAAACACATTGTCTTTCCTCCTCGACCATCAAAGGGTACAGGAGTATGCGGGCATCTGTCTTCAGACGCAGTAGATTGGATCTATCAAATGGAGACTTATAGATCATCTCAGATCATTTGAGAGGATTTGGAGGCATCAGCAAGATGCTCCAGCCTGAAATTTAGGGTTCGTTTTCTGGAGCTTCGCGGTAGTGACAGATCCGACCCTTTACACTTGGTTTCTTTTTAAGGCCTATCTTTGGAGACTTTCTGTGTAAGTCTACCATAAGTCTAACCTGGATTCTTGGTCATTAATAAACATCTTTCTCATCCATAGCCTAAATCTTTCGGGATCACTATTCTCTCGAATTTGGTTTGGGATGGGCGGAGAAGAGTTTTTTGCCCGATTAAAACGAAGTTTTATTGGGACAAGAACAAAGAAGTTAAGAGTCTATTCATAACTCTTAGGTACACGGTCAAGAAGCCTGCGCTATCCATGTCTAAACATTCTATCATCTCGTATAGATTTTGATTACAAAGGTTCTTCCACACGGTGGGTTACAGATCATAAGATGTTGAAAGAGTAAAGACTCACGAAGTTAGAGCTGTAGAAACTAATGTAATTTTTAAACTAAACTGTTCTCTGCTAAGCATCGCGTATACAGTCTTGTGAAGGGGTAATCCTGTATTCGCCTTGCATTACTTTTACCGTGTCCAGTCTCTTTATGAAGACGTCTACGTTTTGGGATCACTTGCAACAACGAGTGCAGTAGTAGGTGAAACCTTCTCCACTACATTTCCCTAAATTCCTAGTACTCCTGTTCTTCTCTTGGAACTGTTATATTTTTATGATTGTACGTGAAGGTTGGTCGGCAATCTTCCGCAATCTTTGACCTTGTCAGGTGGTCATTTTGTTCCTAGAGAGCGCCCGGAACAAGGGTATTAGTTGAGGTCCTGTCATGTTATAGGTGGTTGTACCGTTTGACAGCTCCTAGAGATCATCAGCCCCGAGTGGATCACTGGATCTCCTAAGGATAGCAGACAAAATGAGGCAGAGCATTGCTGTCGGCTTCCTTATCAGGTTAGAACCGCTTAAGTTGTTTATGTAACGCTTAAGTTAATTTCCAATTATGCAGCTGTCTCTGACCCGCCACCAATGGGTGTCAATCAGCCATTATATAACCAGCGGGTAAGTTTTATATTTAAAAATTATATTTTCATAATAAAATAAATTTTTTAATATACTTACCCGCTGGTTATATAAGTTTTAGACGCACCCTCCTCCCCTTTAAAGACCATGGGGCATGGAAAATCTGAATTGGTTGGGTATAGTTCTACCTGTGGTACCGCGAGGGCGCTGGGGTACTCCTGGCATATACGAGTCTTTCAGTCGAGAAACATGCCAAGCGCCATTTTATTATTATCATTTTTATTATTATTATTATTATTATTATTATTATTAATATCAAAATTAAAATTATTATTATTATTACCATTATTATTATTTTTATTATTTTCATCATTATTATTATTATTATTATTATAATATATTATTATTATTATTATTATCATCATCATTATTATAATAATAATAATAATAAAGTGGCACTCGGCATGTTTCTCGACTGAAAGACTCATATATGCTAAGCTGCGCAAGAGATTTTGAATTTTCTGCCGAGGGCGTCGGGGACTTCAGCCATTATATAACCAGCGGGTAAGTATATTCAAAAATTTATTTTATTATGAAAATATCATTTTTATATTCCCATTAAATATTATTTATCATACATTCCATTTTATCTTGCTATATTACTTTCATACAATTTGTTGTTACCTTGTCACGCCCAGATTTCACATAAATACTTGCTCTGGACAAGTTTCCTATTCTGGTTCATTCATGTTTACTCTCCAGACTCCGTTGTTTTTCCGTTAGCCAATCGTGAACACATACGTATGGAAAATTTGCACAGGGGATAGTTTAATATTTCCCAAGCCCCACCTTCCAACAAACCCTTTTCTGTGGAAACCTTTGTCCAAGTCAGGTCTTTTAGTTCAAGTGATGTCTTTTTGCGCATTTTACGATGGAAGTTTTAGAAACTTGTAACGACTGCAGTAATCCATGGTTGAAAGTATTTTGGTGAATTCCAATGTTGATAATTTTCTTAAATCTCTTAATGTAATAGCCCAATGTTTACAGTGTTAAAGTGCAGTATTAAACTAAGACAAAGAAGTTAAGACATTACAGACTCACAGTCACAACACCCCGGTGACCCACAAGTTTCGTCGTTGCGGTCATAAAAGTAAGTTATTAATTTCTTTAATTTTAATGTTAGTTTTACTATTTTGTTAGCGTGCGCAGCTCAACATTACCGCTTGCCAGTGCATACAAGCTTGATGTTTTATTTTCTTGCGAGCGTAAGCGAACGAATGGCAGAACAAGAACCATTATATTTAGCGTTGCTAATGTTATCGTAACAGCTCAACATTGCGGCTTGCCAGTACATACGAGCTTGATGTTTTATTTTCCTGTGATCATAAGCGAGCCAGTGGCGGAACAAGAACCATTATATGTAGTGTTGCTAATGTTATGAACTTCTAGGTTAGGTTAGGTGGGTTTGTTAGGTTATGTACCCTTTTTGTACCTTTTTATATATTGTGTAAAGGGTATATGGAAAAATGCTTTAAAGTACACATGCTAATATTACGGTAGCATTGCTAACGTTAGCTATGACATTGTGATGTTGGTAACGCTGTGTAACATTGGTAACGTTGCTAATGTTAGCGTTCGCAGTACGTACGTGACTGAAGTGACACGGAATTTGAACAAGTCGTTATATTTAAACATTTTAACAATATATATAACAAAAGACATTATATTTAAACATTTTAACAGAAAATATGTTTTCCTGTAGAAAATAACGTGATTTAACCGGTTTTCACCTTCATTTCCCCCGTAATAACAGCAACCAGTTCGGCTACTCAAAGTTAGTCGAATTGGTTGTTCTGTTTGTTTGCAGTTGAAATGAAGGTCAAATTTGGTCAAATCACATTATTTACTACAGGAAAACATATTTGTTCCAACACAGATACAAACCTTCGCTATTTATAATAGGGTATTACTTTCGTTGCAGCTGATAGACGAGCCATGATAATTTTAGTGAGGGATAACTACCCCATTGGCTAGTTAGTGGGTGGGGGGTGGGGTAGACTGGCTACCCCACTCACACTCACCTCTTGGCTGAGTAACCACTTTACTTTTTGACTCGGTAGAGGACGGACATGCAAAGACTTCCCTTGATGTTTTTCGTATATTTCTATTTTTGGTTTTCTTGTGTGTTTTCATTTATCTTACATATATTTGAGTGTATATACAGTATATGTATTTAATGGAAATATACGTTGTTAGATACGTGTAACTTTAGTGCTGTTGACATCGTATTTAACTGCCTCCGCTGTAAGGTTGTTGTCTTTCGGCAGGTTCTCAACACTGCCGTGTGTTTGTTTCATTACAGAATTAAAGTTTATAACAGTTCAGCTCCCTTTCGAGGAATTATCTTACAAGGAAGGAAGGTGACTTATTCCCCGAATAGTGTATTTTGTGCAACGGAGCATGAATTGTAATTGATAACAACTTCCTTTTTTTTTTTCACAGGTAACAGCGATGTAGAATACATGTGGTAGCTCGTGAGCTGTCCTCATTACGAGGTAGCAGTCGCTGTCAACCTTCAACTTGATGTTCCTCCTTCGAGGGGAACTTTCTCTCTCTCTCTCTCTCTCTCTCTCTCTCTCTCTCTCTCTCTCTCTCTCTCTCTCTCTCTCTCTCTCTCTCTCTCTCTCTCTCTCTCTATCTCTATCTCTCTCTCTCTCTCTCTCTCTCTCTCTCTCTCTCTCTCTCTCGCGAGAGAGAGAGAGAGAGAGAGAGTGATTTTTGTTTACGCCTATGGTTTTTTCCCATGGAGCTGGGATAAAGCTTTACTTGTGCTATGTCCTCTTGCGGGAGGACTGAGATTTTTTACGCTTACGCTTTTTTCCCATAGAGCTGGGAGAAAGCTTGTTTTAGGCGATGTCCTCCTTCGGGAGGACTTCTCTCGCGTTCGCGGGAGAGAGTTTCTTACGCCTACGCTTTTTTCCCATAGAGCTGGGAGAAAGCTTGTTTTAGGCGATGTCCTTCTTCGGGAGGACTTCACTCTCGTTCGCGAGAGATTTTTAAGTCTACGCTTTTTTCCCATAAAGCTGGGAGAAAGTTTGTCATTGGCGATGTCCTCCTTCGGGAGGACTTCTCCCTCGTTCGCGTGAGAGATATTTTACGCCTACGCTTTATTCCCATAGAGTTGGGAGAAAGCTTGTCGTAGGCGATCTCCTTCAGGAAAACTTCCCTCTCGTTCGTGAGAAATAACTTGTAGGAGCTTGCTGATCCACCAGGGGCAGTGGCAGAGCTTTCTCTAAAGCAGGTTATCCCTACGCTTATGGTTCTCCTTCAGGGGCGGAGCGAGAGCCTTCGCTTAAGTGACTTTCTCCTTCGGGAGAACAAACCTCTTATGCGGAGGTGTTATCTTGAACCTGCTGGTTCTCCTTGATCCTTCGGGGTCTCGTTCGATCACACTTTGGGCTGGCGTGATCGTTTGAGCCTTCAGGCTCTCGTCATGTTGATCCTGCTGGTTCTCATGACAGTAGGAGTCCTTCAGGACTCCGCTCGAAACTTTCGGGTTTCAGTTACGCTGAACCTTCGGGCTCTCATAACGATGGTAACATTGAGCCTTCGGGAACTTGTGCCATCAATCACGCCGACCTTTCGGGGTCTCGTGACAGAGGAACCTCAATTCCTCGTTACGCTGACTCTTCAGGGTCTTGTAACATTAGTTATGCAGAACCGTTGGGCTCTCGTAACTTTAGTCACTCTGACACTTCGGTGTTTTGTGACAGGGAAACTTCGGTTTCTTGTTGCGCTGACCCTTCGGGGTCTCGTAACATTAGTTGCGCTGAACCCTTGGGCTCTCGTAACTTTAGTCACTCTAACACTCCGGTGTGTTGTGACAGGGAAACTGGGGTTTCTCGTTACGCTGACCCTTTGGGGTCTCACAACATCAGCTACGTTGAACCCTAGGGCTCTTGTAACTTTAGTCACTGACACTCCGGTGTTTTGTGACAAGGAAACTTTGGTTTCTCGTTACGCTGAACCTTTCGGGTCTTGTAACATTAGTTACGCAGAACCCTTAGCCTCTCGTAACTTTAGTCACTCCGACACTTCAGTGTTTAGTGACAGGGAAACTTCGGTTTCTCGTTGCGGCTGTCCCTTCGGGTTCGCGCAACACAGTTCACGCTGAACTTTCGGGTTCTCGTGACCTGAGTCATTTTTTTTTATGGCAGAGAGTTTCCAAACTCTCGTTGTGTTGATCGGTCGCGCTCACGCAACACAAGCTATCGTAAACCTTCAGGTGAGCGTAGCAGTCCGTTCTCTCACCAACTTGAGAGCTCTCGTGCGCACAGCCAAATTGGCATGCACGACCGACTTGGCGAGCACGACCGTCTTGACGCACGCAAGCAAATTGGCGATCATGGCGCTCGGGTTCATCCATTGGCGCGTCATATGCGCGAACATCCCGTTGCTCGCCATGCGCTCGAACATCCTGTGGCAATACACTGTGCGCCATGTGCGCAAGCATCCATATGCGCGCCAGGTGCGCGAACAACCTCATGCGCAAAAAAGGTGCGCGCACAGTTTGGTGCAAGAGCGCACGACCAAATGGGCGCGTACACGACCATTTTGGCGCACACGATCGGATAGGAGCAGAAGACCATATTGGCGCGTGCACATGATCGGATTGGAGCGCACGACCATATTGGCTAGCATGCACGACCAACTTGGCGCGCACGCAATCGGTTGAAGTGCACGAACAACTCTTATGACCCTTCGGGGTCTCACAACGCAGTTCACGCTGAACCTTTGGGTTCTAGTGACCATAGCCATACTTATATGACAGAGTTTTTCGGACTCTTGTTGCACGAAGTGTTCACGAGTGCACAAGAGGTTTACTCTCATGACAGAGTTTTTGAACTCTCGTCCTGTGAATTGTTCTCTCGCGCCCATCATCATCAAGAGTTTTACTCTGATGACAGAGGGATGCCTGCTGCCTAAGGGTTTACGAATCTCTACAGATAAGTAAGCGGTCGATGGCAATTATATCTGGCCTTCTTGAAGCAAAACCCCACATACGAGACTTCACCCTTTTTCGGGAGACTCGTTCCTGAGAAGTTTTTACAAAACATCAATGGGTGTTAAAACCTCATGAAGGCCGTAAGCCTTCCCGGAGCAAGCACTCTAATCAAGACAAAACCGCGAGGTTATTGTCTTAAACTCGGTTCTACCGTTTGATGAAGGCAGCCTCCCCCGTCATTGTACCGTGGGTATAACGACTTGCCTTTTTACATGATAGTCTTCCGAGACTTTTTATTTTATCCTTACAGGGTTATTGTTTCGAATAATTAGTCCCGAAGGAACATTGTTAGCTAACGTTAAAGAACGATAGCAACATCTTGGGCATCTTTTCATTACGTTACGAACGTTTCAAACCCCTCCCACGGGTAAACAGACATCCGTTTCTGTGTGATGAACCCTGGCTAGCCCCTCACATAAAGAGGAGGGGTAACCCAAAAGGGAAATGATCGCATCAATAACTGTATATTTTGTTTGAGAACATATTCGCTCTCATTCAAGAAAATATTACAGTTAGTGTACGATCAAAAATTTTTTTGGCAATGATGTTGCGATTTGTCGCATGTACATTATTCCCGCAACGGGATTCGTTTCATACGTTTTCTGGAGGCAGAGAATACGCATGCGCTAGCGCAAATGGACAAGTACATATATGCGTGCAAGCGATCTTTCTGCCAATAAGGGCTATATACATCTTCCAATTAGGACTCAATTTTAAATATTCAACTTAGCCGGTGGATACATATGTAGCTTATGTCTCTGACGGTCGACAGATTCAAAAAACTCGCGAGCGATCACCGTGGTGGTTGCTGGGTGTGACCACTAGCGCCGACTGCCGGCCAGGTACCGCATATATTTTCCCAGGAATTCAGTTCTTCTCTGTCGATGGAAACGACAACATTGATTCCGCTGCGCTTAACCTCAAAGTTTTCAACTAATTGGTGAAGTACTTTTTTCATGGTTTTATGGCTTTCGCCGTGTTGGATTATTCTCAAACAATACGATCTTCAAAAGAAATTCTTTTGAAAGGAGAGACAAATTTTTTTTACCCTTTCTTTTTTAATCTCTCTGGACATTCCATAGAGAGAAGATGGCCGACCCTTCCCTCAGTGTACGGAAGTGTGTTAAAGGCTTTTAGTTTTTAGTAATTATTTTATCACTTTATAAATTATTGTTGATATTTATAGAATTACCTCTATATTTTTTATATTTCACCCGCCTTTATTAGGCCTCTTCGATTCTCTTTCCATTTATACTAAACACCGAGATAAATTTTATAATTTTTATAAGCGACCTATGCCTATTCTTTGTAGGCGGTACTGACTTGGAAAACGAAGTCAAGCAACGTTGAGCCCATTCAACTTTTATATTTTATATTTGTTTAGATTGATGAGATGAACATTTTTAGAAAATATTTTAAGTGATTTTTTTTTTGTCTTTTTAAATTTATTCTTTGAATAGTCTTCGTGCTGTTTTCAAAGATGAACTAACGTTTAGTTTATTTATGCTACGCAGTTTGCACTCTATCGTTACGTTAGAGAAAGAGAGAATCACGGTTTCACTTTGCAGAAAGAGTTAATCGATTTTGACATTTTGTTCATTCTTCTTACAAACTGAAGTTTTTTAAATACTAATTAAAAGGAACATTTTAATTTTCAATTTCTTAGTCCTTTTAGTATTTTCCTTTAGTCAAATAACCTTTTATTGACGAAGAGTGAGTGAGCCATTCTCTTGTGAGTGACAAGAGAGAGAGAGAGAGAGAGAACAATCCAGATCTTTATTCTCGTCCCAAGTCTCTATACAGGGAGTTTGGGAGTGAGTAACGTTGTTCTTCTCGATTCAGATATTTTCTCTCGTCCCAAGTCTCTGTACAGGGAGTGAGAGAGAGAGAGAGAGAGAGAGAGAGAGAGAGAGAGAGAGAGAGAGAGAGAGAATAAAACGTAGTCCTTCACGTTCTAGTTTTTTTTTTCTCATCCCAAGGCACTGTACAGTGAGAGTTTGAAAACGTAGTCCTTAGCGATCTAGTTTTTTAGTCTCCTCCCAAGTCACTGATCTTTTCAACTTTATATATTTCCATTTTATTCTATATATATGTCTGTTTATTAATTTTCGCATGTGTGATACATTATGTACTAATGAGCTTACATTATACGTCATTTTTCGCAATTCTAATCTTTTGATTTAAGGGAGAATTGCTTGCTTCAGATAGAAATCAGCTTTATTCATGTCTAATGTGAAATTATTAAAAAATGAGAGTGTCCGTGAAGAAAGTGCGAAAAACATGTTCAGTGTTGCGGAGAGTTCGTCTGTTCTTGCTTGTCGCTTGCCTACTCCGAGACCTCTTTCAGGCTCTCCTACCCGTGGGAGAAGGAATGATGTAGGACCTAAGGGAGCGAGAGGCTTTAACCAATGAACATCCGTTCCCTCAAAGGTATCAGACGTTGCTCCTTAAGCACGTCCTTACCATAAGATAGGAGAGACTAAGTTCTCCTCGTCTTCTGATGACTCGTTTCTTAAAAAATCTTGGCATAAGGTTTCGAGACCGTTGAAACGTAAATTAGTTCCTTCAGAACAAGATCAACGTCCTAGCTGTAGTCATCATGAGAGTCCCGTTCATAGCGATGACGTTCAAGGACAGACGTTACCGATGTCACGATCTATATCGAGTGCGGTTGGTCCGAAGTTAAGTGTTTTGCAAGATATGCAGTTAAAGCTTTCTTCTTTAATGAAAGCTTACGATCCTGATCCTGTGCGAAAGGATCCTTTGCTTGTTGTACGTCACGGTTCTGGAATACGTGATTCAGGTCTTCAACCTTCTAAACCAGATTTGTTACGTCACGCTGACGTTATCCCTAGTGTCAGCTTTGCTGTTAAACGAGATGCAGAGCATAAATCTCGATGTAACTTTGATCGACAGTCAGTTAAGTCGAGTCATAACTTTGATCAGCAGTCACTGCAGTTCCGCCGAGACTTTGAATGTCAGCCACCGCAGTCACAACGTGATGTTGAGCTGCAGACACCGCAGACACGACGTGACGTCGAGCGGCAGACACGACGTGACGTCGAGCGGCAGACACGACGTGACGTCGAGCGGCAGACACGACGTGACGTCGAGCGGCAGACACGACGTGACGTCGAGCGGCAGACACGACGTGACGTCGAGCGGCAGACACGACGTGACGTCGAGCGGCAGACACGACGTGACGTCGAGCGGCAGACACGACGTGACGTCGAGCGGCAGACACGACGTGACGTCGAGCGGCAGACACGACGTGACGTCGAGCGGCAGACACGACGTGACGTCGAGCGGCAGACACGACGTGACGTCGAGCGGCAGACACGACGTGACGTCGAGCGGCAGACACGACGTGACGTCGAGCGGCAGACACGACGTGACGTCGAGCGGCAGACACGACGTGACGTCGAGCGGCAGACACGACGTGACGTCGAGCGGCAGACACGACGTGACGTCGAGCGGCAGACACGACGTGACGTCGAGCGGCAGACACGACGTGACGTCGAGCGGCAGACACGACGTGACGTCGAGCGGCAGACACGACGTGACGTCGAGCGGCAGACACGACGTGACGTCGAGCGGCAGACACGACGTGACGTCGAGCGGCAGACACGACGTGACGTCGAGCGGCAGTCACCGAAGTCACAATATAGCATCGAACAGCAGTCATCGCTGTTACTACGTGACGTTGAACGTCAGTCACTTCAGTCACGACGTGTAGTAGAACACCATTCTCTGCAGTCACAACGTGACATCGACCCTCCAACTTTAACTTCTGTTCATATACAAGTTGATGTAGCCTGTCAGGCTTTACCTTCACGTCATTCTGAATATAAATCTCCTTCTCACAAGACTTTAGATTTATCAGATGATGTGCCTTCTGAAGAATAAGTTGATGACCCCCTTTCAACTAATGTACCTTTGGGGATTCATTCGGAAGAGGAGCAACCTAGGGTTGTCCAACAATCCCTTGATTTAAAAAAAAAAAAATTATGAATTTCTTCAGGGAAATTTTTCCTACTCATTTTGTAACGGCTGCTCCACGTTCTCCGCCGTCTGAGTTTACTCTTGGCATGACTTTCTTCGACTCCTACATATACGAAGTCAGTTCTCTCTCGTTCTTCCAAGAGAGCCATGCGCTTACTGGGAGACTGGTTGGAATCCAGGAGAAGTTTAGGAAAGTCTGCTTTTGCTTTTCCTCCTTCTAAATTAGCTTCTCGCTCGAGCGTCTGGTATGACACAGGAGAAGTTCTCGGCTTGGGAGTACCTGCCTCTGCCCAGGGAGTCTTCTCAAGCCTAGTGGACTCTCCTCGTCGTCTAGCCATGAGACGCTCCAAGATTTTATGGTCTTCTTCAGAGCTAGACCATCTCCTGAAAGGATTTTTTTTTTTTTCGAGCGTTTGAAGTATTTAATTTTTTGGATTGGTCCCTGGGAGCCTTAAGTAAGAAGGTCTCTCCAGCGGACAATGATATTGCTGTACAAATTATGTCATGCATGAACAAGGCCATAAGGGATGGCTCCAATGAACTGGCAGCCACGTTCACTGCAGGAGTACTTAAGATGTAAGTGCACTCAATGTGTTCATTGTCAAGACAAAGTTCACGATGGAGACTACCAAATCTGTCTTGGCAGCAGTAAGGGAAGGTGACTGGATGGTCTCTCTCGACCTTCAGGGTGCATACTTCCACATCCCGATTCATCCAAACTTTCAATAATATCTGAGTTTTGTAGACGGGAAAGTAGTGTACCAATTCAGAGCACTGTGCTTCGGCCTCAGTCCTGCTCCTCTTGTTTTTACAAGGTTCATGTGAAATGTAGCAAGCTTTCTACATTTTTCAAGGATCAGAGCCTCCCTTTATTTGGACGACTGGCTAATCAGGGCGTCGTCATTAAATCACTGTCTGGAGAACCTCAAATGGACATTAGACCTAACCAAGGAGCTAGGTCTCATAGTGAACGTAGAGAAGTCGCAACTTACTCCATCCCAGACTATTCTTTATTTGGGGATGGAGATACAGTGTCGAATTTTTCAGGCTTTTCCGTCTCCCACAAGAATGGAACAAGCCCTGTTAAAAGTCCGTCACTTGCAAGAGAAAAACAGTTGCTCAGTAAGAGTTTGAACGAGCCTCGTGGGAACTCTTTCATCGCTGGAGCAGTTTATCTCTCTGGGGAGACTCAACCTTTGCCCGCTCCAATTTCACCTAAACCATTGGAACAAGGAGAAGGGCTTAGAGACGATCTCTATCCCAATCTCCAACTCAGTCAAGACATGTCTGACTTGGTGGGACAGCAACATCAGACTTCGAGAAGGTCTTTCTCTTGCGATCAAGAACCCAAACCATGTGTTGTATTAAGTGGTAGAGGTGAATGCAGACAATACCACGGCCTTAGCGTATATCTCAAAACAAGGAGGGACTCGATCTCACTCCCTTTTTGTCACCGCAAGGGACCTCATTTGGTCAAAGGCAAGAAACATTTCTCTTTTGAAGAGATTCGTGCAAGGAGAAATGAATGTCTTGGCGGACTGCCTCAGCAGAAGAGGACAAGTCATCTCCATGGAGTGGACGTTGCACAAGACTGTGTGCGAGAAGCTATGGATGACATGGGGTCAACCCACCATAGATCTATTTGCGACTTCACTGACAAAGAGGCTCCCAACTTGCTGCTCTCCAGTTCCAGATCCAGAGGCAGCCCACATAGACGCTTTCCTGCTGGACTGGTCTCACCTAGACATCTATGCCTTCCCACCATTCAGGATCCTAAACAAGGTTCTTCAGAAGTTCACTTATCACGAAGGGACCAGGTTGACGTTGGTTGCTCCCCTCTTGCCGTCGAGAGAATGGTTCACAGAGGTTATTCTATGGCCGGTGGACATTCCAAGAAGTTTACCGTTACGGATGGATCTCCTGCGTCAGCCTCTTGTAAAAAGATTTCATCAAAGTCTCCCCGCGCTTCGTCTAACTGCCTTCATTTTATCGAAAGACTCTCTAGAGCTCGTGGGTTTTCGAAGGAGGCAGCTAGAGCAATCGCAAGAGCTAGAAGGTCCTCTACCATCAAGATCTACCAATCCAAATGGGAGGTATTTAGAGACTGGTGCAAGTCCTCCTCTATTTCCTCTTCCAATACCACTGTAGCACAGATTGCAGACTTTCTACTTTATCTTAGAAATGATCGCATCCTTTCTGCCTGAACTATTAAAGGCTACAGAAGCATTTTAGCTTCAGTTTTTAGACATAGAAATTTAGATCTGTCTAATAATAAAGATCTTCAAGACCTTCTCAAGTCTTTTGAGACTTCCAAGGAGCGTCAGATCACTACTCCTGCTTGGAATTTGGACGTGGTCCTAAAGTTCCTTATGTCTGAAAGGTTTGAGCCGTTGAATTCAACATCACTCAAAGATCTTACACTTAAAACTCTCTTTTTAGTGAGCTTGGCTACCGCAAAGAGTTAGTGAAGTATATGCCTTCAGCAAAAATATCGGCTTCTGCTCTAATAAAGCAGTATGCTCGCTTCAACTTGGTTTTTTAGCCAAAAGAGAACAGCCATCTCGTCCATGGCCTAAGTCGTTTGAACTTCCCAGTCTATCTGAAATTGTTGGGAATGAAATTGAAAGACTCCTGTGCCCTGTAAGAGCTCTTAAATTTTATTTAAATAGAACCAAAACGCTGCGAGGCAATTCAGAGGCTTTATGGTGTTCGGTTAAAAAGACCTCCTTACCGATGTCGAAAAATGCGTTGTCATATTTTATTAGACTTTTAATTAGAGAGGCTCACTCTCATTTAAGTGATAATGAAGTTAGAGCGGTGGCAACTTCAGTAGCATTCAAACAAAATAGATCCCTTAGAAGCATTATGGACGCAACCTTTTGGAGGAGTAAATCTGTGTTCGCTTCACATTATTTTAAAAAATGTCCAGACTCTTTATGAGGACTGCTACATGTTGGGACCATTCGTAGCAGCGAGTGCAGTAGTGGGTGAAGGTTCTACCACTACATTCCCTTAATCCCAATATCCTTTTTCTTCTCTTGAAACTTTAATTTTTTTGGGTTGTACTTGGAGACTAAGAAGTCTTCCGCAATCTTTTGATTTGGCGGGTGGTCAAGCTTGTTTCTTGAGAGCGCCCAGATCAAGGGTATTGATGAGGTCCTGTTATAGGGGTGTTCACCCTAAATATAACAGCTCCTAGAAGTCTTTCAGCACCCTGAGTGGAACGCTGGGCTTCATAAGGATAGCGGACTAATGAGAGTAATCATCAGAGTCAGCTTCCTTATCAGGTACATATACTTGAGTTTGTTTTTTCGATAATTGTCAAAAACTCTTGAGCTTATATTCCTTTAATGTTTTAATACTGGTCTCTACCCTCCACCAAAGGTGTGAATCAGCTACATATATATCCACCGGCTAAGTTAAATATTTAAAAATTATATTTTCAATTTAAAATAAATTTTTGAATATACTTACCCGGTGGATATATATAATTAAAGGCCCCCCCTTCCTCCCCGATAGAGACCCTACGGACTGAGAAGAACTGAATTCCTGGGGAAATATATGCGGTACCTGGCCGGCAGTCGGCGCTATTGGTCACACCCAGCAACCACCACGGCGATCGCTCGCGAGTTTTTTTAATCTGTCGACCATCAGAGACGTAAGCTACATATATATCCACCGGGTAAGTATATTCAAAAATTTATTTTAAATTGAAAATATCATTTTTATTAAGTTGTATATTTATATACCTTACTGAAACCAGGTTATTCAGTACATTACCTGGCTACTTTCCTGTAACCAGACATACGGCATCTACGTTCTGCCTCCTTATAGGCATTTTTTCCTTTCCCCCGATCGATCGGAAGTCTTAGTCTCCTACAAACGCTTTGGCTGGAAACTTCTCATAAGCATATCTGTTCCCTAGTAGGGAACATCTAATATAAATGCTAGTTTACCGATCGGAGACGGAGAAGTACGAACGTTTTTTTTGTCCTTAGAACGGGAAACCTCCATTACGAACGTTTCCAAAGTTCTCCATCTGAGTTCCGGACACGTCTTTTAAGTCGAACTACGTATGTATGCTTGTCATGCGCACAGTTCGGTGTTACTACTCCGTAGTAGGCTTATGCTCTTTACCCACCCAACAATAGATTGAAAATATGTCTCAATCCCCTCTTTGGTTTGGTTGGATGCGTTTGGTGATTACCATACAGTCTCTTGTCCGGAAAGCGATCTCTATGGAGATTCGCTATTATAACATAAGCTGTACTTATTAACTGGTTTACCGTTTGGTATTGGTCTTATTCGGCCAACCACACTGGATTAGTGGCAGTTGGAGGGAGAACAGGCTGTTCCCCGTTGTTGCAAGATCATGCAATTACCGTATTTCCCGTGTGATAAGTCGCTACAAGTGGTAAGACGCACCCTTTAATTAGGAAAGCAGTTTTAGAAAAAAAAAATGAAGATTTTAGAAACTTCTTAGCAGAAATCCATGGTCAGCGACTCTTGCGTGATTATTGTCTGGCACAGTAACTTTTTGGGTGTATTATGAAATGTTCAAGTTAATATTTACTAGCTATATGCCGATTATCTCAATTCTATTACATATTCTTATAAGAAACAAATAAATCAGTCGTAGTTTCCACCACAACTACACGTTTACTCATGTGCTTGAAGTTTCAAGTGTTGTTTACATGAAAGCAGCGTTGCCAAAGGTTCTTTATAAAATTTTGGTAAAGATGTAAAATTCTATTGATATTTCCAAAATTCCTCATATACCCTTTAATATTCACAAAAAATGTAGTTATTGATTATAGAAATCTATAAATTCTTTTAGGTGGAATACTTTCGCTGCTGTTTATGTGATTCTGGGTCTAGTTACTTTTCTGCTAACTTAGTAATACTGCACTCAACTAACAGAATTTTTTTTTCCCAAGGACATATTCAGCAACTGTCTGTTTGTATTATTTCGGAATTCGGGCAACAAAGTCATTATCAATATATTGCTTTATTACAATATATCAATAAAATATGAGGAAATAGATATATACTCAATAAACAACTATGTCATAGTATGTTGTCTGCTACGAGACCACTAGTTGGCATGTTTACTTGTGGAAGGGGGTTAGCGAGTCATCAGCTGATTATCAAAAAAAAAAATAATAATAATAATAATTTGCTACTGTGCTTCATTAAATGAAGTGCAATATAAAAATGAATAATTTTATATTATATGAATGATAATTGTAGGTTTATATTCTATCTCTCGTGAGTTTGTGTGCTTTCAAGTCGATAGTTTGGTGTTTGAGGTGTGTCAAACTCCCCTCTACAACTATTTTTTAGTGTTAAGACGCAGGGTGATTTTGGGGGAAATTTTTCGTGAAAAAAGGTGCATCTTATGACAAGGGAAGTACGGTAGTTACACGTCTCGACATCATCTCGAGGTGTGTTTGTTGCTATGCACTCCCCCCCACCGCTGGACAATCCGCGGATGATGGGTGGCAGACGAGAGCTTCTGCAAAGAGGCCTGTCTTCTCGTCTTCCCTCTGAACCTGATGCTCTCTATAATGCATCAAAAGAGAGAGGGGCGGGGGCAGCATATGCCATACCATTCCATCCTCGTCTGTTGGCCCGATTCAGAAAGGTACCAGCATTCACCTCTCTTAGAGAACCATCTAGCAGTACGAAGCCTCAGATGGACAGAGGACAACTGGTTGCCCCCATCTGCTCGCATCATTCCTGGTATAAGAATGTGCTTGCAAAACCACCCAGATAGTGGGCTCCTAGTGTCTTGGATCATCTTGTATCCAACAAAGTCTTAACTTTGTGGGGTCCCTGACTGTGGTTATGCTCGCAGCGGCCCTGATCTTCAGGCTCCCACTCGACCGTTCCCCAGGCCCTCAAACGATGTATTTCAAGATCGATGGGGCGGCCTAGAGGTGTACCTTGTTTTTCCCCCTCCCCCCCATTCGGTCTGGTGAAAAAGTCCTCAGCCAAGTCAGGATAAGCAGGATCTTCTCAACGACTCCAATAGCTTCACTATGGCATCCCACAGAATGGTTTTCAGACCTTCTGCAGCCCCTGATGGAGCTCAAATAGCTTCGCTATGGCAACCCGCAGAATGGTTCCCGGACCTTCTACAGCTCCTGACGGAGTTCCGAGGAATCTTCCAAGCAACCACATGCTAACGATTTCCTAAGCTATAGCTTTGCTTCGACTTCTAGCCTGGGACGATCCTACACCACCCCTCTCAGAGAGGCCTTTCGCAACAGGTTACGGAAAAGATGTCTAGGCACCTCAGACACTTTTCAGCGTCGGTCTTCCAGGCGAAGTGTTCGGTCCTTTGTGATTGATGTCGTGGAAGGGGATTCTCTCCCATCGGTGCCTTTACTTATGCAAATTTGAGATAACTTGTCCCCCGTCGAATCTCAACCTCCTCCTGGGAACGCGGTTCGGGTCCTTCAGTCTCTGAAGACCCCTCTCTACGAACCTTAGGCCCAGCAGCAGATCGCTTCCTTACACGGAAGACGCCCTTTCTACTCACTTGGGCTTTTGACCAAGAGAGTTAGTGTGTTGTATGATCCAACCTCTGATGTCTCCTACCCTAGGAGACGGGGAGAAGTAATCCTCAGTGGCATCCCTGAGTGGATTGCCAAGACTCAAATCTGGGTGTGCTGTACCCTAGGTGCAGCCCATTTCGAATAAAGTGTCTTCGTTCGGTAACTGGAAACCAATCAGCTGGGGTTTTACCCAGTGAGGAGTCTGTAGGGTTACTTTAAAAGAACGATACCAGCTCGCCCCCGTGTGTCAGCACTGTTGACCAGCACGGGGAAGGTCAAGAGGAGGACCTCAATGTTTTCCTTCCCCTCTGGGATCGGAAGGCTATTGAGGTTACTCTTAATCTAGACTCTTCTCCATCCTAAGACCTAGAGCTTTCTCCATCCTAAGACCCAGAGCTTGTAACGTCACTGGCGTTGCTACGTCCCTGGCGTTCAAGAAACTACTCTGTGGTGCAGATACTTTAAGTGGGCATGTGGAAGCGTCAATCGACCTTCACGACCCACTACCTGCAAAGACGTAACCCACAAGAACATGGAAACCTTTTCCATTGGTCCTGTGGTGGTCGCACAACAAATGGTTTAAACACCTCAGGCTCCTTCATGGACAAGTGGCAGAGGGTTGAGGGCTGAGGCTACCCGGATTAGTCTGGGGTGAATGAGTAAGAATGCCTGGTTCCTTTCTTCCTTTCACCTTCTCCCCTCTGGGGAAAACAGCTCCACAAGCCTTAGCATAGCTGACCTCACCTCGCTGCAGGTAAGATCCATTTCCCTTGTGCCCTTTAAGTATAGAATAATACTTTGTTACGTCCCCAATACCTTTTAGAGGGAGGGTATTGGATAAGTCTTTAAGAACATTAGGTTCTGTACTCGAGTTCCTATGTTAAAGACAAGCCACACTCTTAGTTCCACTCAAACACAAGCTTCTGCAGGCCGCTATCAGTGCATTACCTCATATCGGCACTTGATTTTAGCGAGGGTAGGGTCCCTTCTACTTTCAATCACAGATGAAAATGGAGAGGACCCCGGGTCATGACCAAGGCCAGTTGGTGAGGACTTCCTCCCTCCTAAGAGTAAGTCACCCTATTATAAATAGCGAAGGTTTATATCTGTGTTGGAACAAATAACAAATTTGGAAATAATTTGTATTTTTCCTAACATACAAACATGGAGCTATTTATACAAATTGGCCCGCCACCCTGACCCCCGAGAAGTCCTGCCATAAAGCAAAATGGTTACTCAGCCGAGAGGTGTGAGTGAGCGGGGTAGCCACCCCCCCCTCCCCACCCGCTAACTAGCGGATACTAAAATTATCATGGCTCATCTTTCAGCTGCACCGAAAGTAATACCTT
This sequence comes from Palaemon carinicauda, assembly GCF_036898095.1. Classification (NCBI taxonomy): domain Eukaryota; kingdom Metazoa; phylum Arthropoda; class Malacostraca; order Decapoda; family Palaemonidae; genus Palaemon; species Palaemon carinicauda. The sequence goes on from NC_090748.1 coordinate 70,124,136, forward strand.
ATTATGATTAGCTCCAGGTTTGTATAGTAGGAAAAATACAAATTATTTCCAAATTTGTTATATTTGCTGTTCGAAATGAGAATCTGTAATACAGAAAAACTTTACCATATTTTTTTTATTAACTTGGTGCTTTGGATATTAATTGCACATAAATATCTGAATTCATAGTCATAATACTTTAGTAGTTATTGATGCACATTCTAATGACTATAGGAATATAAGTTCTGTTGCTTGTTCAATTATTTTTCATATATATACGCACCATATTTGATTTCATCTTGAAACTAAGCTTTTTATGAATAGAACTTACCTGGCAGATATATATATATATATATATATATATATATATATATATATATATATATATATATATATATATATATATATATATATATATATAGCTAATGTCTGACTTTCGGCAGAATTTTTCAAAACGCGGCAACCGCCTTGTGGTGGTTGTGCTGTTATATGGTTAACACCCCTTACAGGGTGGTACGAGGAATCATTCCCGTTTTCTGTTCTTCAGTTCATCTCTGCCAGCCGGATCGACAACACGTTGGTCCGTCATTAAGAGTTTTTCTTCGTTTTCCCTGTTTCGCTGTACCAGTCTGCTATTTGGTGAAGTACACTGATTTGGGGATTTGGCAATTGTGTTTTTGTTATTTCCTTGCTTTTTTGCTGTCATCATTATGAGTGATAAAATTCAATTCCGTGTCTGTGCGAATGAGGAATATAAGGTGAGGTTACCGAAAATGGCGGTAGACCCTCACACAGTGTGTTTGAATTGTAGGGGTTTTGAATGTGCCCTTGATAATAGGTGTGGGGAATGTAAGATTTTGAATGAAAGTGATTGGTTGGTTATGAAGCGCTATGTGCGTAAACTAGAGCTCGATAGAGTTAGGAGAGCTTCTAGGTCTAAATCTAAGTCTGTTAGTGGGAAGGAAGATGAACTTAGTGTAGATTTATCCTTTGATCCTTTAATTGATTACTCTTTGGAAGTTGATCCTTCCCTTGAGTTAGTAACTCCTGCCCCTTCTACAGGGTCCGTATCTGCGGATGACCCTCGGTACGCTAGGATGGCTGCTGAGTTGAAGGCCATTAAAGAACAACTTGCGGCCTTTAAAGGTAAGAAAAGTGAAAGTGATTTTAGTGCTTATGAAAGTGCAGTGGAGGTGGCAACTGACCGAACCTGTCATTACCCTAGGTCTAGACCTCTACCAAGCTCCCAGGACCAAGGGAGAAGGTACGTCGACAACCGAAAGGGGGTGAGAGGTACGTACCCTTGGTCAGCCGTCGCCTCAGACAGTCCTGTTGCCGATTCCCAGGCTGTTCTTGACCGTCACGGAAAAGACGTGTCGGATGTGTTGATTTCTTCTCCGAATTCCTCTCCCAGACGTAAATGGAAGTTTGAGGCATCAAGACCTACGTAGAGGAGGTGGAACTGCGATGAACTGTCTCGTTCTTTCTCTCCCGGTTCTAGCAGCTATGAACCTTGTCTGTCGGAGTACGATTTAGACTCCGTGCCTGTGAAAAGGATGAAGTCTAAGTCCGCAAGTCAGGATAAAGCAGCCAAAGATCCTTCTCCTTCCACGAGTGTTATTCGTCAGTCCTCTCCTTCGGGACCGCAAGACCCAGCAGAAGTTGCTAAATCCTTTATGTCTGTCATGCAGGAACAACTTTTTACATTAGTTCAAGCGTTTAGCCGCCCTCACGCCCAGTCCGATAAACGTAAAGACGACTCTTTGCTTATTAAGAAGTCAACTTCTAAGAGGGAACGGAGTTCCTCTCGGCCCCAGGATGATACCTCCTCTATCTCTCGGCGCCAGGACGATGACGGTATGCTTACGTAGGACGAAACTTCCTCTCGTCGCCAGGATGATACCTCCTCTCGTCGCCAGGACGATACCGCCTCTCGTTCTCGACGCCAGGACGGTAACGCCTCTTGTTCTCGACGCCAGGACGATTCCGCCTCTCGTTCACGACGCCAGGACGATACCGCCTCTCGTTTACGATGCTAGGACGATACCTCCTCTCGTTCTCGATGCCAGGACAACTCTGCCTCTCGCTCTCGGCACCAGGACGATACCAACTTGCTTCCTCAGGACGATACTGCCTCTCGTTCCCAGGATGTTAACAGCTCTCGGCGTAAGGACTCCTCCCCCTCTCACCTTCGGGACTCTTCCTCCTACTGTACCAAGGACTCTTCTAGCGCTCGGCACCAGGATGATACCTCTTCCTGGCGCCAAAACGACTCCTACGCTCGGCGCCAGGATGCAAGCTGTTCTCGGGGCTAGCTTGTTGCAGCCCTCTTTTGCAGGAGGATTCCTTTGATTTGCCGTTGTCGGATTCTAAGGAGCCTTCTTCTCGTTCGAAGGATGTTGCAGATGTGGATCAGGATCTCAAGGAGGTCTCTGATGACGATGATAAACCTGCTGACGCTGCCGGAGATTACAAAGGTCTCTCTTGCTCCCTTCTTTAACTTTTTGGAGAGGAATTCCAACCTGCTGCTTTGCAATCTCCTCAATCTCCTCAATCCCAATTTAGCAGAAAAAAGGCCAAGAAACAGTCGGCCTTCATCAAGATGAAGCTGTCGATTTCTGCAAAGAAGGCTCTTGCGAAGATTGATGACTGGATGAAGGAACAGAGACAAGCAGTTAAGACTTCCTTCTCGTTTCCACCAGCTTGTCTTGCTTCGAAGGCTGGTATGTAGTATGCTTCGAAGGCTGGTATGTAGTATGAGACTGGGGAACCTTTGGGTCTGGGAGTGCCTGCCTCCTCCAAGGGTGACTTCTCTGGCATAGTGGACTCAGCTAGAAGGCATGCTCTCAACTCAGCCAAGGTCATGTGGTTGATGTCGGAGCTGGATCATCTCGTCAAAGGTATTTTTAGAGCCTTTGAGGTTTTTAGTTTTTTAGACTGGTCGCTAGGGACTCTGGCCAGGAAGACTGACCACATGGAAGGAACTTGGGACCTAACCAGTATTATGTCTGTATGGACAAGGCCCTTAGAGATGGGGCGAATGAGTTGGCTTCGCTGTTCTTAGCTGAAATCCTAAAGAAGAGCGCCCTGCTTTGCCCTTTTACTTCAAGGTCTGTAACTGTTGCGCAGAAGTCTGAGCTTCTTTATGCCCCCCTGTCGCAACATCCTGAGGCCCTTGTCAGAGACATTACGCTTTCTCTTGCCCAAAAAGCCACCCAAGACCTGTTATCTCGTTCGGCTCGTAAGCCTTTGGCAGCCACTCCTCCTTCTTCGAAATGGGAGGAAAAGAAATTCCAGCAGCCCTTTCGAGGCAGATTACTTCAAGACCAGATTTTAGAGGAAGAAGGCAAGATTCAGGAGCAAGATCGAACAGAGGTTCGTTCACAGCTCGCTCCAGAAAATGAAGTACATCTCCTCCAGACAGTGAGCGCAAGACTGTCAGGTTTTTGGCAGTCTTGGAAGAGAAGAGGGGCGGACACCTGGTCCCTCTCAGTCATCAAGGAAGGATACAAGATCCCCTTTCTGAAGAAGCCTCCTCTCGCAGATACTCCACAGGCCTTAATAGCCCAGTACACAGATCCGGGGAAACAGAAGGCCCTCCTAGATCTAGTCGAACAAATGCTGGACAAGGGAGCGATAGAACCGGTTCGGGATCTCTCCTGCCCAGGCTTTTACAATCCCGTTTCTAGTGCCCAAGAACTCGGGCGGATGGAGACCCACCCTGGATGTCAGCTATCTGAACGTCTTCGTGGAGAAGACGAAGTTCTCCATGGAGACGACTCAGTCTGTGCTGGCATCAGTATGTCCAGGGGACTGGATGGTGTCCCTCGATTTGCAGGACGCGTATTTCCACGTCCCCATCCATCAGACTTCAAGGAAGTACCTGGGATTTGTAATACAGGGCAAGTGCTTCCAATTCAGAGGGCTTTGTTTCGGTCACAGCACGGCTCCTCAAGTCTTAACCAGGATAATGGCGAATGTGTCAAGCTGGCTGCATCAAGGGGGGATAAGGATATCCTTTTATCTGGACGATTGGCTGATTCGTTCACGATCGAACGAGAAATATCTGGAGGATTTACGAAAGACTTTTATGATGGCTCAAGATCTAGGCCTGGTCATCAACAGGGAGAAGTCTCGGATCAAGCCGAATCAAACTATTCTCTATTTGGGGATAGTTCTGAATTCAGTTCTTTGTTCCGTAACTGAAATACAAACCACGCTATTTAATATGGGTTATTACTTTCGGCGTAGCTGAAATGACGAGCCATTAGAATTTTAATGAGGGTTTACTACTCCACCGCTAGTTAGCAGGGGTAGGGAGGGTAGTCTGCTAACCCCCCCCCCCTCACACACATGTGCTTGAGCTCACTTTGCTCTCGGCTCGGGTGGTAGGCGGACGTGTCCACTCTCACCCTCGCCTCTTTGACAGCCATATTAATGCTTTTGTCTTTTTTACTTACTTTTTCTTATGCTTTGAATATATATATAAACATTCTTTATGTTTATGTATATGTTTCTGTATAGAAATGTAGTAAGTTTTCTTTTCAATGTTTGTGCTGTGTGTGTGATGTACGACAACGACACTTACGTATTGCAAGGCCACCACAGTTCCACTTCATGGGGAATGACCTCTCCCTCTGGTCCTTCGGTCTTCCCTTCGGCTTATTTCCGTTAACTCGGCCGCCGCAGGGGAACCATCATCGCCTGGACTCTTTTCATTCATCTATTATCTTCGCTTTGCCTCTTTTCCTATGGGAAACTTGGATTCTCAGCGAAGGGAATGTGGCCTTTTTTTTAGATTGACTACGGTCTCTCTCTACTCGAGGTCGTTCACCCCTTACTACAACTACATACTTATACGATAGCTCCTTTCCCGTTGCGGGTTAGGTTGCTATTTCCGTTGTTTGTCTCAATTATTTTTAGTGAAATCTAATTGTTTTAACTTATCAGCTTCGTGGGGAACACTTCCCCTCGGGGGTCAGTGGTTCTCACTTTTAGTGTATATTCTTATATGATTTAGATAATTATAATTGTTATAATTCTGTTTTTATTACAGCTCTCCGCCCCCTTCTCCCGTGGATGTCATCTGGGGAAGGAGGGCGCATACTTAATTCTTAATTTGTTATTCCCTCACGGTTTCTCTTCGGAGTTCCTCCCTGGGGAATTTCTGTTAAAATAATTATTTAATTTTATTTTCCCAGTTAACTATGCAGTTCTTCTTCGTTCGACTAAAGAGTGCCAACAAAGCAGAGCCTGCTGTCTCTGCCGAACTGTCCTGTTCATGATTGGGGAATCTGCTGTTGCTGCCATCCCTCAGAGGACGTAGTCATGGGCGTTATCCCTTCTCTTAAAAGTACTCCAGTGACAACGTACCAGCACTTCAGATCATCTTAGAACGCTAAAGGAGGTTCGCCTCCAGGGGTTGGACAATGTCCCTTCTGAGGGAGGTTTCCTCCCCAGGTGTGAGGTTTTCTCTCTTCAGAGGGAAAACTTCTCATACCTTAATAAATTCATCGCCTTCGACTACTTTTGCTGCCCTTTGGCCAGACTTTTCTCCCCCCTTGCTGAGTTTCTCTTCCTTCAGGGGTGGAGTACAGTCTTGGCAAGTCTCTTCTACGAAGTGTTCACCTCTCTCGTTTGCGAGAGGGGCCACTTATAGAGACTCCTCTTCGGAGGATCGTTCCTGATAAAGTCAGCTTTCTGATCCAACGGCCCTAAGGGGCGTCACCACGAGTGTCTTCAGGTCTCTTCTATTAAGTTTCACCTCTCGTTCGCGAGAGAGGCCACTCATAGAGACTCCTCTGCGGAGGATCATTCATGATAGGTCAGCTTGCTGATCCAACGGTCCTACGGAATGTCGCCACGTGTGTCTTCAAGTCTTCTACGAAGGGCACCTCTCTTGTTCGCGGGATAGGTCCCTCATAGAGACTCCGCCTCGGAGGATCAAGCAGAACTTCCAGTGACCTCTACCTTGTGCTGCACATTCTATGAAGTCTCGCCTGCGCGCCAACATTCTGGCCCGCACGGGCTCTTCATTCTGATCCTGCACATCAATCTGATTCCTGCACACACTATGCAGTCTCGCGAGCGCTCCAGCAGTCTCCCGCGCGCGAGCCCCGTGTATTCCCCATTGCGCCAGCGTGCTCCCCAGCGCAATAGCCAATACCCCCCCACGCGCTAGGCTAACGCACAACGCGCAGTAAGGGCGCCATCACCGCATCCCCCCCCCCCTGCAAGCACAGAACAGCGTGCTTGCCGGTAGGGGGGAAAGTTCCAGAAAGGTCCAGGGACATTTCTTCCTTATTTTCCTCCTTCTTACAGGCGACTCCTCCAGAGGGAATATCTGACAGCGCAGCCATCAGCCCTGGTTTGGGGCTCTAATCAGAGCGGTAGCATAGGCTTTCAAGCCTGTTCTCTCTTGAGTTGGGCCACAAATCCTTGGCTACATCTACTCCCCTGAAGAGGGAAAGAGGAGTTTCGGACGCGGTAACTTATCCGAGGACGAACCTGTCTTCGAGGCAGGCACCCTCCCTCCTTCAGACTCTTCTCCCTCCCCTTCGGACGAAGATTTCTCGTCCTCAGGAGAGTCACATGAGGTGAGAAGTTCCCCCATCACACCATTGATGGAAACCCCACCTCGCGCGGTAAAGCCTTCTCGAATAAGGGTGGAGAAAAGCCTGCCTCCGTCGTTGTTGGAATCCTGCATCCCTCCCAGGAGTGAGTCAAAGGACTTCAAGACAATACCAGGAGGCCCCTAGCACCGGAATCTGCAGGCTCAGACATTCTTCTGTTATGGAAACGAACCAGTTTGAGCCTAAGGACGTGGAGCAGGCTGCTGAGAGGTGAAGGAAGTCACCAAGACTCCCTCCTACATAGGGCTTTGACATTCAAGCCTTATAAACCTCCAGCAGCCACGTCCCACCAAAACAACGGCAGCGAAGACAGTGGTGTCTAAGCCCTTCCCAGTCAAGGACAAGAAGGGCAAGAAGTCCTCCAGGGAAGGGAAGAATCCTAGAGGGAGCAGCCGAGGCTGCAAACGCTAGGATTGGCAGTCCCCCTGCAGGTCCGCAGTGGGAGGATGCCTACAAGGTTGCGCAGACAGGTGGCAGCAACTCGGGGCCGATTCCTGGAGGATTTCCGTAATCAGTCAGGGATATCGCGTCCCGTTCACAACATCTCTACCTCCCATGAGGACGAATCCGGTGTCATTTAGCTCCCTTGCCATGGGATCAGCAAGGGGGCGGGCCTTTAGGGCTGAGGTCCAGATTAAAGCAAACTCCGTTCAGCATGGAGACCGCAAACACAGTCAGTTTTGCAGTGAAGCCGCAAGACTTCAGGGGCTATACTGGATCTGAAGGACAGGTACTTCCAGATCCTAGTCAATCCGTCTTCAAGGAAGTACTTAGGATTCAGCCTAGACCACAAGGGGTACCAGTTCAAGGTGCTGTGTTTCGGTCTCTCCACAGCACCACAAGGTTTTATCAGAAGTGTTCACCCTAATATCATCGTGGGCACACAGGATCGGCATCCGTATCCTCCGTTAACTGGATGACTGGCTGATCCTAGCAGACTCGGAGTCATCCCTTCTTCGACTCCGAGACAAACTTCTAGGACTTTGCCAGGATCTGGAGATCATGGTAAATCTCAAGAAGTCCTCTCTGCTTCCCACTCAAAGACTGGTTTACCTAGGCATGATTATAGACACCAATCTCCACAAAGCCTTCCCGTCAGACGACAGGATAGCAAGGCTGAGAAGGGTCGCAAGCCCTTTCATCGTGGTTACGTCTCCTCGGTCACCTTTCATCCTTGGCTCGTCTAGTTTCCAACGATCGCCTCAGGATGAGATCTCTCCAGTGGCAGCTCAAGTCCCGGTGGAATCAAGGTTGCGATTCCCCGGACGTCATGATCCCAATGGGTCCTGTGGAATGGATGGACCTCCAGTGGTGGGTGACAGACGAGAACCTACGAAGTGGAGTGGATCTTCTCGTCCTTTCCCCGGATTTAATGCTGTTTTCGGACGCCTCAAAGAAAGGGGGGGGGGGGGAGGCCCATGTTCTGTACCACAGGACCTCAGGCCTGTGGTCAGAGTCATAAAAGTGCCTCCATATAAATCATCTAGAAATGAAGGCTGGTTTGTTGGCCCTTCAGCAGTTCCATAAATACCTGGCAGGTCACTCTTTGGTGGTAATGAGCGACAACACCACAGTAGTGGCTTACATCCACAAGCAAGGAGGTACCTTTTCGAAGCAGCTATCCCATCTTGCAGTAGAGATACTGAGATGGACCGGAGTCCGCTCGATTCTACTATTGGCGCGTTTCATTCCAGACAAGAGGAATGTGCTCGCCGACAATCTGAGCAGAGCGTCTCAGATAGTGAGTATCGAGTGGTCTTTGTGTCATCTAGTAGCCAACAAAGTCCTGACTTTGTGGGGTTCCCCGACTGTGGATCTGTTCGCGACAGCGCTGATCTTCAAGATTCCACCGTACTTCCCCCCCAGTCCCGGATCCCAAGGCACTCTGGCAAGTTGCCTCCTAACAACGGGGGGACAACATCAATGTGTACGCCTTTCCCCCGTTCTGTCTGATGAGTGTACTCAACAAGACCAGATTATCGGTCAATTTTTCAATGACCCTCATAGCTCCGCTATGGCATCACGCAGAATGGTTTCCGGACCTTCTGCAATTCCTAACGGAACTTCCGAGAGAATTCCTTCCACGACACGATCTACTCAGACAACCACATGCCAGCACCTTCCACAAAGCTGTAGCTTCGCTACGACTTTGAGCCTGGTGACTATCCAGCATCTCCTCTCTGGGAGAGGAATTTTTGCAACAAGTTGCGATTAGGATGTCTAGACATCTGCGAAAATCATCTGCATCTGTCTACCAGGTAAAGTGGAAAGTCTTTGGTGGTTGGTTTCTTGGAAGGGGTATCTCTCTACTAGATGCCACTATTCCAGCAATAGCGGAGTTCCTCATGTATTTGCGGGAAGAAAAGGCCCCTGTCTGTCTCGCCGGTGAAAGGCTATCGCTCGGCCTAGCCTTAAGATGACCTTTTCTTCCTCGCTGGAACTTTCCCTACTCATACGAGCTTATGAACTTACCTGCCCTCAGACGGATGTGAGACCTCCTCCATGGAACGTGGTTTGGGTTCTCAGGTCTCTTAAGAGACCTCACTATGAACCATTACGCAAGCTTCAGTTCGCCACCTAACTTTGGAGACGTTCTTACTAGCTTTGGCTTCGGCCAAGCGAGTTAGTGAACTTCATGATCTCATATGACATAGCCCATGCAAGGGTCTGGAGGGAAGGTAACGTTTAAACTCATCCCTGGGTTTGGTGCTAAGACTCAAAATCAGGGGGGGCCGGGCGCTTGGTTTGACTCCTTCCGGATTCGAGTCTTCGTTCTGTGACAGATGTCCCAGACCTTCTCCTACTGCGCCCAGTAAGGAGTCTGAGGTTATATCTCAGAAGAACGGCTACAGTCCGTCCCCAGGTGCAAACATTGTTAGCACTGGGAGGATTAAGAGGAGGGTCACCAAGAACACCATCTCGGCATGGATTCGTAGGGTGATCCATCTGTCCCTGAATCCAGACCCTCCTCCGTCATGGCACCCTAGAGCACATGATGTCGGGCATAGCTACGTCCCTGGCCTTCAAGAGAAATTTCTCAGTGACGCAGGTCCTTCAGGCTGGGGTGTAGAAGCATCAGACGACCTTCACAGCCCACTACTTGCACGACGTGACCCACAGGAGGCTCGATACGTTTTTTATCAGCCCTTTGGTGGCTTTACAACAGCTGGTTTAAAACCTCAAGCTCCTTAGTGGACAAGTAGCAGAAGGATGAGGGCATTGTTACCTGGTCTTAGTCTGCATGAATGAAAAGATTTGTCTGGCCCTTGCTCTTTTCTTCATCCTCCCCTCTCTTGGGGAAAGCAGCTTCCTGGGTTCTCTGCACAGCTGACCTCAAACAACTGCAGGTAAACCATGTTTCCTTGTGTTCGGAGTATTTAGATAATACTGTCTCGTCCCCATATCCTGACGAGGTGGTATTGGGAGAGTCCTAGCCTAAAGTTGCCTTCTAAGGGACTACAGGTCAACTTCCTAGGACGAGTCACACTTCAGACCTTCACACACAGCTTACGTAGGCCACAGCCCTTGCGCAGCAAGGTTCTAGCGAGGTGCAGGGACTCCTTATTGTTGAGTGCTGACACACTCAGATACTGAGTCCCCGGGCAAAGCCAAAAGCCAGTACTGGCTGGGACTTACCACCCTTCCTAAGTGGTGAGTCACCCATATTAAATAGAGTGGTTAGTATTTCAGTTACGGAACAAATGACAAATTCGTAGGTAAATTGTATTTTTCCTAATTATACAAACCTTAGCTATTTAATCAAACTTGCCCGCCAGCCCTATCCCCCGTGAAGTCCTACCTCTAAGCAAAGTGAGCTCATCAGAGGTGTGTGAGGGGGGTGGGGGTAGCAGGCTACCCTCCCTACCTCCCGCTAACTAGCGGTGAGGTAGTAAACCCTTGTTAAAATTCTAATGGCTCGTCATTTCAGCTACGCGAAAAGTAATAACCCATATTAAATAGCTAAGGTTTGTATAGTTAGGAAAAATACAAATTACCTACGAATTTGTAATTTTTCGGGCTTCTCCCTCACAGGAAAGACAGACCAAGTGTCTCGAAAAAGTCCGAAGTTTCCTGGACAAGAAGAGGTACTCAGCGAAGGAGTGGATGAGTTTGCCTGGAACTCTCTCCTCCCTCGAGCAGTTTGTCTCACTGGGGAGACTCCATCTAAGGCCTCTACAGCACTTTCTTTCGAAAACGTGGAACAGAAAGACGCAGGAAGACTCCTTTTCCTTCCCCATTCCAGCAGAAGTCAAGGATCTTCTGAAGTGGTGGCTGGATCCAGCCGTGTGGGGGGAAGGGATCTCCTTATACAAGAAGAACCGAGACCTAGTGTTGTTTTCAGACGCGTCAGAGTCAGGTTGGGGGGCAACACTAGGAAGCAAGGAGGTCTCAGGCTCTTGGGAAGGAAATCAGTTGGAATGGCACATCAACAATTAGGAGCTGATGACCTTTTTTTGGGGGGCTAAAGGCCTTCAAAAGACTCAGTGTCTGGGAAGATTGTGGAGGTCAACTCAGACAACACCACAGCTCTTGCGTACATCAGAAAGCAAGGGGGGACTCGCTCTGTCTCTGTTCGAAACAGCAAGGGAGCTCCTTCTTTGGGCGAAGGAGAACAAGGTAGATCTGCTGACGAGGTTTGTACAGGGACAGAGGAATGTGAGGGCGGACATGCTCAGCAGGAAAGGGCAGGTCCTTCCCACAGAATGGACCCTCAACCAACAGGTCTGACAGAGTCTCTGGAGGCTGTGGGGGAGACTCCTAATAGACGTTTTTGCCTCTAACAGGAGCAAGAGGATCCCCATCTATTGCTCCTTAGTTCCGAACAAGGAGGTGATAGCAGTGGATGCCTTTTTGATGGATTGGACGGGGATGGACACATATGCCTTTCCCCCATTCAAGATCATCAATCTGGTAGTCAGGAAATTCGCCCTCCTCGATTCGGGACGAATGATCCTGGTAGCTCCTTTCTGGCCAACGAGAGAATGGTTCACGGTGGTGGACATGTTGATGGACTTTCCAAGAAGCCTTCCTGCAAGTCCAAAGCTGCTCAGACAACCCCACTTCGAGAGGTATCATCAAAACCCCCTCGCTCTCAATCTGACTGCTTTCAGACTATCGAGAAGCTCGTCAGAGCGAGAGGATTTCAGCTTGGTGTAGGAAGCACAAGGTTTCCTCATCCTCTACTTCTCTGAGCCAGATTGCTGATTTTTTGTTGTACCTCAGGTAGGACGCTAAGCTGGCAGTGTCCACAATCAAACTGTACAAAAGCATGCTCGCTTCAGTCTGTCGGCACAGAGGCTTGGACTTGTCTCACGATAAGGACTTACATGACCTCGTAAAGTCTTTTGAGACAACCAAACAGGTCCAGTTAAAGCCCCCTTCTTGGAACCTTGATGTGGTTCTTAAATTTATGTGCACCAAGAGATTTGAGCCCATCTCACAAGCTTCTCTTAGGGAGGTTACGAAGAAACCCTCTTCCTTTTGGCCTTAGCAACAGCTAAAAGGGTCGGTGAAGTCCATGCAATTGAAAAGCAGGTAGGCTTCAATCTGAATGGGGCAGTTTGTGCCTTAAGAATAGATTTCTTCGCCAAGAAAGAGAACCCTTCAAAGCCCTGGCCAAGGACCTTTGAGGTTGCTAACTTGACTAATCTAGTGAGTCAAGAGCAAGAGAGGCTCCTCTGTCCAGTCCGAGCCCTCAAAGCCTACTTGTCTCACACTAAAAATGTGAGAGGCTCTTCTAGCTCCTTGTGGTGTTCGGTGAAAGATCCTCAGAAGCCCCTTTCTAAGAACGCTTTGTCTTTTTTCCTGAGGGAAGTTATAAGAGAAGCGCATCTCTTGTGTGAGGAGGAACACTTTGGCCTTTTAAAAGTGTAGGCTCTCGAAGTGAGAGCCATTGCGACCTCGCTTGCTTACCGCAAGAACATGTCGGTCAGACAAATTATGGATGTGACGTTCTAGAGGAGCAACTCTGTGTTCGCCTCTCATTACCTCAGAGAGGTGAGAGTGGATTATGAGAAATGCTATACCTTGGGCCCATACGTAGCTACGGCTTCTGTATTAGGCAAAGGAGTTACTACCTCCCCTCAACCTTAGTTTTGTATGCCTTTGTGTGGGTTGGTGTTTTTAATGGTTGTCTGAAGACGTCGACTTGTGTACAGTCACCTCAGTCTAGTTAGGTAATTAATATCTACTTTGCAATGGTTAGGTGGTTGAAGTTTTAAATATATGGGCAATAGGTAGTCCTGAAGTCTAGTCAGATTGTTGGTCTCACCCCGTTGACAGACTCGATTGAGTGTTTTCAGCACTGCAGGTCACATCCTGGCTGACACTCCTAAGGGAAAGCGACTCAAGAGGCAGGAACCTATGAAATCAGCTACTTTAGCAGGTAAGGAATCAAGGTGATTTTTATCCTACAACTTTTTTGGTTGTTTCCCCAACAATGTTTACTGTCTATCACCCTCCTCCAAGTGTGTTAATCAGCTATATATATATATATATATATATATATATATATATATATATATATATATATATATATATATATATATATATATATATATATATATATATGTGTATATGTATGTGTATGTGTATGTGTATGTATATGTATATGTATATATATATATATATATGTATATATATGTATATATGTATATATATATGTATATATGTATATGTATATATGTATATATATATATATATATGTATATGTATATGTATATGTATATGTATATATATGTATATATATATATATATATATATATATATATATATATATATATATATATATATATATATATATATATATATATATATATATATATAGGCGAGCTTCAAAGATAAGATAAAAAGGAGGACGAATAGTCTGGACAACATCTTTCAATTTATTGGTGCCGACGTTTCAGGACTCATCCCATTATTAAGGCTAAAATGGACATATAAAACATTATAAGCAAAACTCAGTAAAAAATATATAAAATACAAAAAAGACAGTCAAAATTAAAATTGAAATTATAAACACAGTTACAAGTAAAATATGGAGATAAAAAAATTAACTAAGAGAAAAGTATCTTACAATTAAATATACAAAAATCAAAATTGTCTAAGGAGACCAACCTGTCTGGAACAGACTAGAGAACTGAGTGACTATCTGAAGGACAGTACTCAGGAAGAAAATTCTAAATTTGCCAGCTTAAGCGATGTGGAGGGGGACAGAGGATAATTGGCTGTTTAGTTTAGGAGCCTTTTCTTTAATCATTAACGATTCCAATACTAGTAGAGAGGAGTTATTTGGCGCTTGAGCTATGATTTCAAAGTTTTTATATGCAATGTTGGTCTTGCATTTACTTGCATGTTCTCTGATGGTTGAGAATTCTTTGGTTTTGAGCGCACATCCAGTTCTATGACTAACTCCCCGATGCGCATCTATGAGAACTTTCAGCAATCTTTTTGTGGAACCCACATAATTTCCGAGATTACATCTCGGACAAGTAAACATATAGACCACTGAAGAACGCATTAGATCGGGGAGAGAATCCTTAATTCTAAACATAGATCCCACTGTCAGGGGATTCCTAAAAATAAGTTTAAAATCCAGACTCAGAAAATTGTTTAAAATGACTTTTTTAATTTGTTTCCCATATTTTCCGTTATTAATAAAAGGCAAAGAGGCATAGAAAATCATTTTTGGTACTGTAGGAACTTGAAGTTTAGGTTGGTAATGTTTGGTCAGAAATTTAACTAATCTATAAAATATTTTTGTGGGAAAACAGTTATCCTTGAAATGCTGCTTCAAAAAGACTATTTCATTATGAAAGGATGTCCAGTCAGACGAAAGGTAAAATGCCCTGCAGATCAGGGTTGTTACGGCATTTAACTCAAAATTATAAAAGCAAAACCTAAAAAAATTGGTGCCTAAACCAGTGAACGTCTTTTTCCTAAATACGCTAGTTTCTAGCATGAAACTACTATTACTGAATTGTGTAACACCCTTTTTAACTCTGTTTCTTTTTTGGATACCGAGGATTGTGAGTTCAAGGAACAGAGTAGCAAAAAGTTTGTATATTAGTGTCGTCATATACGTAAAGTATAGATTGTACTTAGATGGAATTGATCTGTGTAGGTTACTGAAGAACCTCCCAAGTCTGGATGTTGTTAGAGACAGACAGGTTTATACACATGTAGGAAACTAGTTCAGTAAGATAGACAGTTTAGTACAATAAGACCTTACCTGGTTGCTCGGAACAGTAATAATCTCAGTTCCTGGTGTTTTCCTAGATAATAATAGGATCAAAAGATGCTCTGACATATATATAAAGTTTAGAATATTTGGGGCGAAATGAGACGCAAAGATTCCTACTATTGTTTATTACAAAAGTAAAAATAGAAATCAAGGTTGTAACAATCAGTTACAATTTCAGTTTATGCCGAGTAAATCTGCATAGGAGCATAATTGGTAATAACAGAAATAAATAAAGTGTCTCCTGAAAAGGGGAACACAAGCCACTCTATGGGAAATATGTAAAGATTTCGCTATGTATTCTGTTGTTACAAGGAACACTATGCATATAAATATGCATGGCACATGTGTTGGTCTATTATGCTGAATGTCACCTGTGTAGTTAGAACAGTCTAATAGTGTCGACACTAGACACATTACTCACATGATATACCTTAAGAGTCTATCATGTACATCCTTCACTATAAAGTCCCAAATAGTGCACTGTTCTTTGCAGAGGTCAGGTGGCAGGTTTCAGAACACTACCTGCTGCCACCATGAAATGTTTAATTTCCTGTAGTTGCTTCGCGTAGTGTTTGAAGAAGACTCTGGATGACTTCCATCCAGTATAAGCGTGAAGGCTTTCAAACGACATAGTCTGAAAGAAATTAAGGGACGAGGCGACTTTCCTCGGATCATGACCTGCGGGCGTACTGTCTGGATCCGCTCTGCGAATAAAATAGGTGATTTTCGCCCTTATCTGTTTCAAGGATAATGTTGAACCTGATGTTTCTCCCCTGAAAAGCTGACCTCCCTTAAAGTCTGAAGTTCAACAAAGATAGACCTTTAGGCATTCCACTGGGCAGAGGGATGCTTCTTCCTTCAGAGGGCAGATTCTCCAGGGACCCCATCTCTTAGTGGGCAGCCCTCTTAACGAGAGAATGCCTTGATGAAGTCATTGGGCTTCAGCACGGCATATCATTCCCGTGCTGAAGGCTTGTGACGGGCAAGAGGGCTCTCGAACTGGGGAATTTCTTTTCCTCAGTTTGACTCTAAATTTCTCTCATTCTTTTTCTATTACCTCTTATTGCTTATTCCTCCTTCATAATTATCAGCTGTCTCCAACCTTGCTGTCAAAACTCTTTTACCCATTTCACTGTCCAGGTTTTTTAGAGGGGACATTGTATCCATGATCGGTTTTTATTTCAAAATCAATTGTGGGAGCTGTGGTGGTCTTGCCAACTGCCCGAAAATGTTTGGACACCTAGGAGTGTCAGTATTCCCATACTGGCACGCGGAACTATCTCTTAGGAAATTTGGCCTTCGGATTCCAGGGGTTGGCGATTTTATAGAGATAGGACTCTCGGCATTCTGTCCGGTTTGCCTGCCACTATGATTAGAGTGGGGATGATTGTATTCTTGAAATGCTCTCAGTCCCATCAAGCGGGTTTGGCATACACTTGAGCCACTCTAATCATAGTGGTACCATCCCTTTGTGGTAGGGTAGGGAGTGGACATTTGGTAAGCAGCTTTCACAGGTGTCATTGGTGGAGAAATTAATTCCAGGAAAGGACAACGGTGTCTTCTTTGGAATTTCAGACAGTCTTAATTTTTTCTCTCCCTTAAACTATATTTTTTTCCATTGTTTTTTTTTTCATTGTTATTATGACCCCTTCCCTCCCCCTGAAAAAATAATTAATGAGTAAACTTAATATTCCCCGTACCCCTGGATCAAATGGCGAACCCCAGACACCGTTGACGACTTCTGCTTGTTTAAATAGGGAAAGCTTTGTTGACAACCTCAGCAATAAAAAGGATTCCTCCAACAATACTTCTTTGACCAGTGTTGTTAAAGACAATTTATCGGCACTGGTGGAAAATGATGCTTGTAATAACCGTAATACTTTACTCTCTGGTTCTGGCTCATTACCAGATCCAACAAAAAATCTGAAAATTCTCCACTTAAAAAACATACCAATTGGTTGTAGCTATGACATAATTCTTGAAGCCTTCTGTAGATTTGGAGCAATCAAAGAAATTTTAATGGAGCTTAATGGTAGTAAAGGCTTTTGGGAAGCTTGGGTATCATTTTCAAGTTTTGAGATTGCTTTAGAAGTAAATAAAAATTTAGAGAGCATAAAAATTGACAATTGTTTGATTTCTGGGGCTTTATGTGATAAAGCACCAAGACACCTAGAGGTATATAAACCAGAAGAATGGATGGAAAAAGAAATAGAGCATAGACTTCCAGAAGTAAGAACCCCCAAGCCCCCAACATGGATAATTGCATCTGGAAAGATAGATAATTATAACTATTATAAGATTAGTAAATTTATACAAAAAAAAAGTTGGTTTAATTAAAAGTAAGGATATTAGTAGATACGGTAAGCAATCTGTTTTGATTAATGCAAAATCAGATACTCAAGCTCACATGCTTTGTGGCATGAAGATTGCAGAAATTGATCCTATTAAGGATATTAAACCACATATGAGCTTCAGCTATGGTAAAGGAGTAGTTTTTGATAAAGATCTATATGAATTCTCAGAACCAGAAATTCTGGACATGTGCCCTGCTAATGTTTGGAAAGTAAGTAAGATCCCTCAAACAAGCATGGTAGTTTTAACATTTGAAACCCCTGTTATACCAGATCATATAATTATTGAGAATGAAAGAGTACGTGTTCGAGAATATAAACCTAGGCCTTTACAATGCTTTAATTGTTTCAAGTACGGTCACCCTTCCCGGTACTGCAATAATACGAAGATCTGTATTAACTGTTCTTTGTTAGAACATGGCCAATGCAACAGAGATACAACCTGTGCAAACTGTAAAGATAATCATAAACCAAATGATAAAAGATGTAGAGAATACAAGAATGAAGAAGCTGCAATCTTGAAAGCAAATGCTGAACATATAAGTGTAGGTTATGCAAAGCATTTACTCAATCGGCAACTTAATTTTGCTCGCGCGGTTAAGATGCCAACAAAAGATTATAATCCACTACCCCTTACTACCACAGGGGGACCAGTGGCAGCACCTGGCCCATCAGGTGCATTTCCCTTAGTTGTAGTAGCCCAGCCATCTGGGTCAAGTGCTCAGCCTATAAAAGCCAGAGCACAAACCTCCAAAGAGGTCAATATGGTGTCCAACACACCAAAAGTATTGCCACCGATAGGAGCATCTCCCCTAGAGGTAGTAGCCCAGCCTTCTGGGTTAAGTGCTCGAACTGTTGAAGTTCTAGCACAATCCTCCAAGGAAGCCAATGTGGCTTCCACCACCTTAAATGTATTGTCTCAGGCAGAATCTCTACCTGATTTGATGGAGATTGGAAAACAAGATCTTCCAAAGAGGAAAAGGTCCCCATCATCCTCACCTTCATCTAAGTCAGGTAAGTGCCCTACTGCTCATGATCCTAAGGTTGACTCTTATAAAGATCCTAGAAAGAAAGAAAAGAAGTGTGGTGGCCTAGTAAAGCCTTCCATCTCCAGGCCTTACATGGCTTCATCTGAAAAGACCCAAAAGATAAATGAGACAAAGAAAAATAATAACAAAAGATAATGTCTATCATACAGTGGAATTGCAGAGGTCTAAGTACTAGCATTGAGCAAATAAAAACTTTAACCAGGGACTCAGACACGAAGGTAATTTGCCTACAGGAAACCAAGAACAGTGACAAACCATTTAATCCTGGACTCAATTATCATTTTTGTAGATCCCCTCCTTTGCAAGCTGCAAGAGCTCAAGGTGGTACAGGTTTTATTATTCACAAATCTGTAAAATTTGAAACAATCCCACTCAATACACCACTACAGGCATGTGCAGTTAGAACTCATATCGGGAAAAAAATTACTTTATGCTCGCTATATATTGAACCATCCTTAGAACTTTTCCTCTTAGATCATGCTGGTAATCCAAGAAGGCTTAGACTTTCTGACCTCCAAGACTTGATCAATCAGCTTCCTGCCCCTTTTATTTTAATGGGTGATTTCAATGCAAAGCATACTTTATGGGGTGGAAATGTGTGCGATAGATGGGGTAATCTTGTTGAAGAATTAATCGACAACAATGATGTAATACTAATGAATGATGGTTCTCCAACTAGGTATGATGTATTCCACAACTCTACATCAGCCATTGATTTGTCAATCTGTTCCTCATCCATTCGATTGGACTACCTTTGGTCAGTAAATGAACACCTACATGGCAGTGACCATTGGCCAATAATGTTAAATTATGTCCATAATCTTCCTTCTCAGTGTCCACCAAAATGGAAGATAGATGAGGCAGACTGGGCAGCTTATGAAAACTGTTCACACACTGATAAAGAATATGATGAATTTACATCTCCAGTGCATGCCTATCAACATCTTCAAAATATTATTGATGATAATGCTAGCAAGTTTATACCTAAAACATGCGGTTTACCTCATCGCTCTGTAGTTCCTTGGTGGAGTAAAGAATGTGCCAACGCAAGAAAAGTGACCCGAACTTGCTTCAGAGGATACTTGAGGACAAACTATTTAGCAGATAGAATAGCATATCTCAGAGCCTGTGCCAAACAAAAAAGAATTTTTAAAAAAGCAAAGAGAGCATCTTGGAAGAAATATATATCTAATATTAATACCAAAACTCCTTCAAAGGAAATATGGGACAAGATTAGAAAACTTCAAGGTAAATTCGTCCCTAAGCCTCTACCAATATTAAGGGAAAATAATAGATATATATCTGACCCCAAAGATGTAGCAGAGGTTCTTGCTAAGCACTTTGCTCATGTATCAAGTGCTGACAACTATTCCCCAGCATTTCAACAAATTAGAGCATCAACATCTGTTGTTCCTCCTGCTTCAAATACTGAAGCTTTTAACCTGCCTTTTAGTATGGAGGAGATGCAAAATGCTATCTCCAGCTCTTCTTTAACTGCCCCAGGTGAGGATGGCATCCGGTATGAAATGATATCACATCTTCCAGTGGATACCAAGGAATTTTTATTAGAAACCTTTAATGGTCTATGGGCTTCCCATACATCTCCTGATTCCTGGCATACTTCAATTGTAATTCCAGGCCACAAGTCTGGTAAAGACCCAGAACTGCCATCTAGTTATAGACCCATATCCTTGACCAGTTGCATATGCAAACTATTTGAGAGAATGATCAACAACAGACTTGTGTGGTATCTGGAATCAAAAAATCTTTTATCTAACAGACAGTTTGGTTTTAGGAAGAACCGAAGTACTCTAGACCCTTTGCTGATGTTATCAAGGGAAATTTCAAATGCTTTTTCTAACCAAAACCAGGTGGTGGGTGTCTTTTTTGACCTCGAAAAGGCATATGACACCACCTGGAGGGGTGGTATTTTAAAGCAATTGGCCTCGTGGGGTATAGGAGGACATATGTTCTCTTTTATTGAAAGCCTTGTAAGACACGCATCATACTTTGAGTTGCACCTAAAATCTCCTCAACCTTATGGCTTTCGGGTGAAACGATTATTAAATAGTCTGGATATAATTAGAAATAAGGTACTTCCATTCAAGGTATCACCAACGCCTCCATGGAAGTTACCAGAGATATCTTTTTGTAAATATTTTATTGGAGATAAGAAGAATATGTCAGACCTAGAAGCCAGGTCTCTTTTTAATGAACATGTTAGAGAACATTGAGGATCAACTTTTATCTATACTGATGGCTCCAAATCTGATGCTGGCGTTGGATTTGGAGTACATAGTAATAGTTTTAATTGTAGAGGTGCACTTCCTCTGACCGCTTCCATATTTACTGCCGAACTGTATGGCATATTAACCGCTATTGAGAAAATAGCGTTGGAGAAGGAGGGTAATTTTACAATTTTAAATATTTAACTTAGCCGGTGAATATATAGCTGCAACTCTGTTGCTCGACAGACAAACTCTACGGAAAAAACTCGCCAGCGATCGCTACACAGGTTGCGGGTGTGCCCAACAGCGCCATCTGTCGACCAGATACCCAGCTCTTATGTAAACAAAGACTCAATTTTCTCTCTGTCGACGTGTCGACAAGACGTACTTTACTCGCTGTTGCTAAACTGGAGTTTTTCACATCATATTGGTGAAGTACTATATTCTGGTTTTGAGCTTTCGCAATGCAGGTGTTTTATCTTCATAAATCTTGAACTCGTTTTGGATAGATTTAATTATGGTGACAAAGAGAGTATGGACTTTCTTTCACTTTTAAATGGCCGACCCTTCCCTTAGACGGAAGTGTGTTTAGGCTTTTAGTAATTATCTTATCACGTTATAAATTATTTATAGATTTTCCTCTATATATTTTATATCTCTCCGCCTTTATTAGGCCTCTTCGATTAACTTTCCATTTATTATAAACATATAAAAATAAATTTTAATGTTTTGTTTATATGCGACCTTTCCTGAGAGTAGGCGGTCCTAACTTGGAAACCGAAGTTAATCAACGTTGAGCCCTTTATATCGTAAATAGCTTTTAAAGAGCTAAGGATTTAAAACTTTTTAAATGTAATATTTTATGAAAGAATTTCTTTGATAGTCTTCGTACTGTTTTCAAAGATGAACTAACGTTTAGTTTATTTATGCTACGCAGTTGTTGACGTTCAGGACGTTCAACATGCGGTCTATCGTTACGATAGAGAGAGAGTGTATCACGGTTTCACTTTGCAGTAAGAGTAAATCGATTCTGACGTTTTGTTCATTCTTTCTTAGCTTAAATGTTTTAAATTCTATTTTAAAGGAACTTTTTATTTGAAAAACCTTTCAGTTTTTTCCTTTAGTCAAATAACATGTTTTTTTGACGAAATATAATTGGGCTCTTCTCTTAGGTGCGAAATCAAGAGAGAAAGAGAGAGAGAGAGGAGAGAAAACGTTCCGTTCAAGCGGGTAACGTTGTTCTCGAGTTACTCTCGTCCCTAGTCTCTGTACGGGGAGGAAGGATAAAACGTTTTTAGTTTTTTATTCTCGTCCCCAGGCTATGTGCGGTGAGAGATTGAAAACGTAGTTTATATGAACTAGTGTTTAGTCTCTTTCCCAGCCACTGAATTTTTTATCTTAAAATATGTTTTCTGTTTTTTGCTGGTATTAATGAGCTTGCATTATACGACTGATTTCGCTATTACTACCTTTTAATGAAGGGTAGAATTGCGTGTTTCAGGTAGAAATCAGTAAAAGTTTCGATTTCAGTGAAATAAGTGCAAAACAGAAAATCGAAGTGATAAAGTGATATGCGCAAAGTGTTACAGTGTTGCGTCTGAGGGTTCGTCTGTTCGTGCCTGTCGTTCACCTAGTCCGGGACCTCTTGCAAGCTCCCAAGCCCAGGGGAGAAGTAATGTCGAACGACTTATGGGTTCGAGAGGCCTTGATCAACGAACAGACTTTTCCCTCTATGGTATCGGGTGTATCTTACCAAGATCTCCCCTACCATAAGACGAGAGAGACGTTTTTTCTCCTCGTCATCCGAAGGCTTTTCGCATAAGAAACCTGTCACAAGGTTTCGAAGCCCTTAAGCGAAAGTCAGTCCTTTCAGGACAGGTCCAGCATCCTGGTTACAGCCATTAGGACAGCTCTGACCCTATGCAGTCATCGGATAACTGCTCGCCGCCTAACAAAAGCGTAACACAGACTCCGAGAGTCTTTTTTGTTGGCAAAGTGTTGCGGTCACAGACGTTACCCTCGTCTCTTACCACAACCATTTCCGTTGATCCTTAATGGGTTGTATGGCAAGACATGCAGAATATGCTTGCCTCCCTTATGGAAAACTATTCTGCCGATTAGTCCGTTGAGTCTAGCCGTTTATCTCATCGATATCCTGGCTTTCAGCCAACCTAACGTTCCTTTGTGCTTCCTGTTGACGTTGGCGTAGCTAAGTCACGTCAGTCAGGTTGTTTAGAACCACACTCGATGCGGTCTCGTGTGGATTTTCAGCCGCATTTGGACGTTAGGCCACTTGCTGATGCTCCTGTTGACGTTCAAGACGTTCGCTAACAATCGGAGTTGACTTGTTTTGACGCTGTGCGTCAACCTCCGCATTCTAGAGTTGTTTTGACTGCTCAGTCTAGGCAGTCAAAGCAGTCTCGAGTGGACGCTGTGCGTCCTCACGCACCTGTTGTGGTTGACAGTTCAGTTGTTGACAGTTCACAGACTGTCAAGCAGTTAAATGACGTTGCCTTCTGGTCCGCTACTAATGCACCAGTGAGTGTGGACTCTGCTTGTAAAGCATTGCCACCACGGTAGGTCTCTCCCTTGCTTGAGACTCGGCTTTTATCGGACAAGGTTCCTGTAGATGAGGAAGTTGCTGTTCCCCCTCCTACTGATATTCCCTTGAGGACTCTGTCAGATGGAGAGGAGCCTAAAGCTGCTTAGCCCTCTATGGACTTTAATTAAATCATGATGATTTTTTTTTTTAAGGATCTTTGTCCGGATCTTTTTGTAACTGCTGCTCCTCGTTCGCCTAAACGTCAGAGCTTACACTAGGCCTAGCTACTTCGAAGCCGTTGTTTTTAAGCTAGTGCTCTCTCGCTCTCCTAGAGAGCTTTACGTTGGCTAGGCGACTGGTTTATCACCAGGAGGAGTTTGGGGGATACAGCCTTTGTTTTCCCTTCTTTTAAACTGGCTTATAGAGCGAGAGTCTGATATGACACGAGAGAAGTTCTCGGCTTGGGAGTTCATGCCTCTGCCCAGATAGACTTCTCAAATCTCGTAGACTCTCCCTGGCGCCTGGCCAGGAGACGCTCCAAGTTTTTTACAGGTCAACTTCACAGCTGTTTTCGAGCCTTTGAAGTTTTGCTGTACAATTATGTCATGCATAAACAAGGCTTTTAGGGATGGAAAGCGGTACCGCCTCAGTCGCTAACCCCGTCTGTTGCCGCACCTGCTCCCGTAGACCCTAAATGGGCTTTGCTGCAAGACATGCAGTCCAAGCTTGCGTCCTTGATAGAGGACTTTAATGCGGAGAAGGTTGCTACCGAACCTTCTGGCCAACAACCTTCCAACCGGTCGGTTGTGCGCCCTGTTGACGCTGAGGTAACCTTCTCGCGTCTGCCAGTTGAGGTGGTTCCTCCACCGATGCGACCCAGTGTGGGTTGCCAGCCGCACGTTGACGTTAAGCGACGCTCGGAGGTGGTTGTTGACGTTCAGGACGTTCAACAACCAGCAGAGGTGACTTGTTTTGACGCAGTGCGTCAACCTCAGCAACCCGGTATGGTGTTGACTGCACAACCCAGACGGTCTAGACAGTCTCGGGTGGATGCTGGGCTTCCTCGCGCACCCATGGTTGTTGACAGTTCACAGACTGTGCAGCAGTTCCATGATGTTGCGTCCGGCTCCGTCACGCATGCATCAGTGCGACCGGACTCAGCGAGCCAGACGCTGCCCACTCCGTTGCCGTTTCCTCATCAGTTTTCGGATGAGGAACCCTCTGATGAGGACGTTGCTGAACAACAAGACGATCAGCCCCCAGAATAGATCAAGCCCTGCTATCCATCCAGAAGATGCTGAAGAAGGAACGCTGCTCAGTCAGGCTGTGGATGAGTCTGGTAGGGACGCTGTCATCCGTGGAACAATTTGTGTCACTAGGAAGACTACACCTCCGTCCTCTTCAATACCATCTAGCTTTTCACTGGAAAAAGGACAAGACGCTAGAAGCAGTCTCGATCCCGGTTTCCGAAAAGATAAAGTCTTGTCTGACTTGGTGGAAGGACAATATCAACCTAAGAGAGGGTCTTCCCCTGGCTGTTCAGACTCCCAACCACGTTCTCTTCTCGGACGCATCGGACGTGGGCTGGGGCGCGACACTAGACGGTTGGGAATGCTCAGGACTGTGGAACTCGAGTCAGAGGAGCATGCATATCAACTGCAAGGAGCTGTTGGCAGTACATCTGGCCTTGAAAAGCTTCAAGTCTCTCCTTCGAGGCAAAGTGGTGGAAGTTAACTCGGACAACACCACGGCCTTGGCGTACATCTCCAAACAAGGAGGTACCCACTCACTGACGTTGTACGAGATCGCAAGGGACCTGCTCATCTGGTCAAAAGGTCAAGACATCTCCCTAGTAACGAGGTTCATCCAAGGCGACTTGAACGTCATAGCAGATTGTCTCAGTCGGAAAGGGCAAGTAATTCCAACCGAATGGACCCTCCACAAGGATGTGTGCAAGAGACTTTGGGCCACTTGGGGTAAACCATCCATAGATCTCTTTGCAACCTCGCTGACCAAGAGGCTTCCAATCTATTGCTCTCCAGTCCCGGACCCAGCAGCAATACATATAGATGCTTTCCTCCTAGATTGGTCACATCTGGATCTCTACGCATTCCCACCGTTCAAGATTGTCAACAAGGTACTGCATAAGTTCGCCTCTCACGAAGGGACAAGGTTGACGTTAGTTGCTTCCCTCTGGCCCGCGAGAGAATGGTTCACCGAGATACTCCACGCTCTTCGTCTAACTGCCTTCAGACTATCGAAAGACTCTCGAGAGCTAGAGGCTTTTCGAAGGAAGCAGCCAGTGCGATTGCTAGTGCAAGGAGAGCGTCTTCCCTTAGAGTCTACCAATCGAAGTGGGAAGTCTTCCGAGACTGGTGCAAGTCAGTTTCTGTATCCTCGACCAGTACCTCTGTAGCTCAAATAGCTGATTTTCTCTTATACCTGAGAAAAGGACGATCCCTTTCAGCTCCCACTATCAAGGGCTACAGAAGCATGTTGGCATCGGTCTTCCGGCATAGAGGCTTAGATCTTTCCAAACATAAAGATCTGCAAGACCTCCTTAAGTCTTTTGAGACCACCAAGGAGCGTCGTTTGGCTACCCCTGGATGGAATTTAGACGTGGTACTAAGATTCCTCATGTCAGACAGGTTGGAGCCGTTACAATCAGCCTCCCTGAAAGATCTCACTCTTAAGACTCTTTTCCTGGTATGCTTAGCCTCGGCTAAAAGAGTCAGTGAGATTCATGCCTTCAGCAAGAACATCGGATTTTCGTCGGAAAAAGCCACTTGTTCGCTGCAACTTGGTTTTCTAGCCAAAAATGAGCTGCCTTCTCGGCCTTGGCCTAAATCTTTCGATATTCCCAGCTTATCGGAGATCGTAGGCAATGAACTAGAAAGAGTCTTATGCCCTGTTAGAGCTCTTAAGTTCTATTTAAAGTGTACTAAACCTTTACGAGGCCAATCTGAAGCTTTATGGTGTTCAGTTAAGAAACCATCCTTGCCTATGTCAAAGAATGCTTGGTCAGACTTTGTCAGATTGTTAATACGAGAAGCTCATTCACATCTGAGTGAGGAAGACCGAACTTTGCTTAAGGTGAAGACGCACGAAGTTAGAGCTGTAACAACTTCTGTGGCCTTTAAGCAAAATATATCTCTGCAAAGTATAATGGACGCAACCTATTGGAGAAGCAAGTCAGTGTTCGCGTCATTTTACTTGAAAGATGTCCAGTCTCTTTACGAGAACTGCTACACACTGGGACCATTCGTAGCAGCGAGTGCAGTAGTGGGTGAGGGCTCAACCACTACAATGCCCTAATTCCTTATCCTTTTAATCTGTCTCTTGAAATGTTGTTTTTTATGGGTTGTCCGGAAGGCTAAGAAGCCTTTCGCATCCTGGTTGATTTGGCGGGTGGTCAAAGTCATTTCTTGAGAGCGCTTAGATTAGGGGTTTGATGAGGTCCTGTTGTATGGGTCGCAACCCTTGATACTTCAGCTCCTAGGGGTCGATCAGCATCCTAAGAGGATCGCGAGGCTCCGTAAGGAAGACGTACTTAAAAGGCAGAGTAATTGTTCAAGTCGACTTCCTTACCAGGTACCTATTTATTTTGTTTTTGTTATTTTGATAACTTCTAAAATGAAATAAAAAACTCTTAGCTCATAAAATGTAAACATATATTACTGGTCTCTACCCACCATCCTGGGTGTGAATCAGCTATATATTCACCGGCTAAGTCAAATATTTAAAAATATTTTAATTATAAAATAAATTTTTGAATATACTTACCCGGTGAATATATAAATTAAATGACCCTCCCTTCCTCCCCAATAGAGACGCAGTGGGACGAGGAGAAAATTGAGTCTTTGTTTACATAAGAGTTGGGTATCTGGTCGACAGATGGCGCTGTTGGGCACACCCGCAACCTGTGTAGCGATCGCTGGCGAGTTTTTTCCGTAGAGTTTGTCTGTCGAGCAACAGAGTTGCAGCTATATATTCACCGGGTAAGTATATTCAAAAATTTATTTTATAATTAAAATATCATTTTTTAGTGATGCAAGGAGTGTCCTTCAAGCTATGGAAGTTTTTAATTCTAATAACCCTCTAGTTTTAAAGATTTTAGAATGGCTTTTCATTATTGGACGGAGAGGTATAACAGTTCAATTTTGTTGGGTTCCAGCACATGTAGGTGTGTCCGGGAATGAGAAGGCAGATTCACTGGCTAAGGAGGCTGTATCAGAGTTGCTGCCAAGAAGGTATCCCATTCCCTGTGATGATTTCTTACCTGACATCAAGAAATTTGTTTGCAATAAATGGCAACAGCAATGGGATAGTCAAGATGGCAATAAAATGCGAGAGATAACAAATGACATATCTCCTTGGAGGTATAATATGATGCCCCGAAAATGGGAGACATCTCTTTGTCGTCTCCGTATTGGTCACACTCGGTTGACACACGAGTTTCTGCTGAAGGGCCAACACCAACCGTATTGTGACGACTGTGTAGTACCTCTAACAGTAAGGCATTTGTTGACCGAATGCCCCAATTATAACAACTTGCGGAATAGATATTTGTTTGAGGCTCGAGGTGAGGGTGGCAGGTTCATCCTTGCCAAGATTCTTGGAAATGATGTGTCCTACCATGCAAGTGGCATTTTTAGATTTATTTCAGAAGCAGGTCTTCTGAAAAATATTTAACTTTTATGACATTCAACTTTTATGATTTTAATTGAATACTCTTTTATTTTTTATTTTATTTTATCTTTTATTTTTGTATACATAAATTAAATGTTACCGGCGTCAATGACCTCAGATGTCAGGATGCCTGAAAACTTTAAATCAATCAATCAATCAATCTCTTTTATTGAAGAATTTTTATCAAACCGCTCCATTAAAGTGAGAGTAGGGTCAGAACTATCTTCATCCTACATGCAAGAAGGTGTCCCCCAAGGCAGCGTATTGAGTGTGACCTTGTTTGCTGTTGCAATTAATAGTCTCATTAGTCACATACCTCCTGGCATACAAGGATCACTATTTGTCAATGACTTTGCAATTTATTGTAGTGGATCATCTGCACTACAAGCATGCCAAAATCTTCAAATTGCAATAAATGCTGCTTCCGCATGGGCATATTCTCGCGGATTCATGTTTTCTCCTCAGAAGACCAAAGCCATTCGCTTTACTCGTACTCGTAAAAGGGAAGAGATCCCCACCCTTTTCTTAAATGATTGTATTTTGCCATATGAGGATAGTGTCAAGTTTCTTGGAGTCATTTTCGACAAGAAAATGACATTTGGTCCCCATATAAATGACCTATCTATCAGGGTTAAGAAGTCGCTGAACATTCTGAAAGTGATATCGCATTTTGATTGGGGTGCTGATAGAACAACTTTGCTTAGAATTTATACATCTTTGTGTCTGAGCAAGTTAGACTATGCATGCCAAATATATGGGTCAGCTGCAAAGACTTTACTTGGAAAACTTGATATTGTTCACAATGCTGGGCTTCGCATCTGCACAGGTGCTTACAGAACATCTCCCATTGACAGTCTCTATGTTGATTCTGGCATACCTCCCCTTTCCATTCGCAGAGAGGAGTTGAGTTTGAGGTTTTTAGCTAGGTCCCTTGCTGTGAGAAACAATCCTAACTGTAAATATGTTAGGGTGCCTTTAGATCGGGCTCCTAACAGATCTAGATTGCCTAAGCCTTTGGAAGTACAGCTGAAAAATGATGCTAGAGAAGTAGGCTTGTTAACAGCACAGATAGCAGAGGTAGGATATCCCAAGTCTCCTCCTTGGTGTAATCCACCTGTTAAAGTATGTTTTACGGCAGGAGGGAAAAATACCTTACCTAGTAGGGTAATGAAAAGTGAGTTTTTAAATCATGCTGCTCAACATCATGGGAAACATGTTTTTACAGATGGCTCCAAATCGGCTGCAGGAGTTGGAAGTGCAGCTGTGGTGGGGGATATTGTTATTAGAAGGAAACTCCCATACTCTTGTTCAATTTTTACTGCTGAGCTGTACGCAATAATTCTCGCAGTCCAACATATTTTTAAAAATGGCAACCAAAATAGTTTTTATACAATTTTTACGGATTCCAATAGTGTTTTACTCTCATTAAAACAAATTATGCCAGGCCATCATCTAGTACAAGAGGTGAAGGACTGGTTAGTACTTCTGCAATCTAGGAAGAGTATCAGTGTTCACTTCTGTTGGGTCCCTGCCCATGTTGGGGTGGATGGGAATGAACAAGTAGATAAGGCAGCAAAGGAAGCTTCAGGGCTAAGTAATCCATCCCCCTTGAGTATTCCTTACAAAGATCTTAAAAGTGAGATTCATCTTTACTGTAAAAATAAGTGGCAAGCTCGATGGTCTGAACTGACCACCAATACAAAATTGAAACAAATCCACCCATTGGTGGATAAATGGTCATCTTGTAATTCTACAAGTAGAAGGGATACCATTATTTTAACTAGGCTGCGTATTGGCCATACACATGCAACGCACAATTATTTAATGAAGAGTGGGGAAGGGAGACAGGCCCCTCTTTGTAATACCTGTCAAGTGACAATGGATGTTAAACATATTTTAGTCGATTGTCCTGTTTTTAATCTCCAGAGGAGGACACATTTACTCCAGGACAAACCGTTAAGAGATATACTGGGGGAAAACTGTAATACCCTGAACTTAAGAAAATTTATACAAAGTATTGGGTTATATTACGAGCTATAATTGATTTTATTAATTTATTTATTTATTTTACCCTTTTAATCCCTATTTATTTCACATCTAGATTTTATTGTATGAAAGTGTTACGATTTGTATTAAAGGTTAAAATGATACTAAATGGTGTGAGTGTACAGATATGATTGAATGATTTTTGTTATATAGCGCTGAATGGCCTTTGATGCCCCAGTGCTTGGCTTAATGCCTAAATCCCATATTCAATTCAATTCTTAGTGGGCAGCTCGTTCTTGGCGAGAAACGTTGGGTCTGGAAAGAGGTTCAGTTTTCCGCAGTCTGTGAACTGAATGTGGCCCTCATCCCTCGAGAGGGCCACTATTTCGCTGACTCTGGCTCCCGAGGCTAGTGCAATTAAGAATATCACCTTTTGAGTCAAGTCCTTTAGTGAACAATCTTCATTGTTCAGAGTTGATGCTAAGTGAAGAACTTTGTCCAGAGACCATGAAATGGGCTTAGGAGGGGCTGCGGGCCAAAGTTTAGGGCAGGCTTTGGGAATCTTGTTGAAGATTTTGCTAGAGAAGTCTACCTGGAAGGCATAAAGCACTGGTCTGGATAGGGCAGATTTGCACCTAGTGATCGTATTGGCTGCTAGACCTTGTTCATGGAGATGGATGAAGAAGGACAGGCAAAAATCCGTAGAAATCTCCTTAGGTTTCTTTGCCTTGACGAAGGCGACCCATTTCTTCCAGGAAGACTCATATTGTCTTCTTGTTGACTTCGACTTGTACTCTTCTAAGAAGTCGATACTGTCTTTTGAAATCCCGAACCTTTTCTTGACTGCCAAGGTGAGAAAATCATGAGATGAAGGTTCTGGGACTTCAGTGATGAAGCGGAGACAGTCAATTTCTGCACTTGCTGAGTCAGAACTGGGTCCGGCAATGGGATCAGCTTCAGGCGTAGTTCCGTTACCAGGGGGAACCAGACACTGTTGGGCCATTTGTGGGCCACTATTGCTGCTGTCCCGCGGAAGGATCTCAGCTTGTCGAGGACTTTCGGCAGAAGGTTGGTTGGAGGGAACAGGTATATCTTGGACCATCTGTTCCAGTCTATAGACATCGCGTCCGTTGCTTCCGCTAGGGGATCCTCGTACGGAGCTACGTACCGGGGTAGCTTCTTGTTGTCGCTCGTTGCGAAGAGGTCTATCTGCAGTCCTGGGACTTTGCGTAAGATGAAGGAGAATGATCTTGCGTCTAGGGACCATTCCGACTCTACTGGATTGAACCTGGAAAGAGTGTCCGCCGTCACATTGCGGAATCCTTGAAGGTGGACTGCTGACAAGTGCCATCTCTTCTTCTCCGCTAAACGGAGGATTGCCAGTATTACCTGATTCAGATGAGACGATCTTGAGGCCTGTTGTTTGAGGCATCTCATTACAACTTCGCTGTCTAGGACCAGGCAAATGTGGATCGAGCAGTGAAGTTTCAGTTTTTTCAGCGAGAGAAAAACTGCCATGGCTTCCAGAAAGTTGATGTGGAAGGTTCGGAAGAGAGGAGACCAGGTTCCTTGGACTTTCCGATGATGAAAGTGGCCTCCCCACCCTTCTCTTGAGGCATCCGTGTGAACGGTGGCTGATGGTGGAGGTGGTTGCAAGGGTACCTTCTTCTTTAGGTTCTTGACCTCCGACCATGGCTTGAGTAGGGATCGCAGACGATTCGGTACGGGCTTCTTTAGATCTCTTCGAGCGTTTGATGCGTATTTTCTCCAAACTCCTGATGCATCTTTTAATTGTGCTCTCAACACTGGATCTGCCACTGAGGCAAACTGGAAGGACCCCAGCACGCACTCCTGTTGCCTTCTTGATATCCGGGCGGATTGAAGGAGTCTCTTGACAGATGCCGCCATCTTTTTCCTCCTCTTTGATGGAATGGAAAGGTAGTGTGACTGTAAGTCCCAGTGGACACCCAGCCACTGGAACTTCTGAGCTGGTGAAAGACGAGACTTTTCCAAGTTGATCTTGAATCCCAGGTGTTCCAGGAACTGGATCACTTCCTTGGAGGCTTGCGTGCACTCCTCCTTGGATGCTGCCCACACCAGCCAGTCGTCCAGGTAGGCTGCTACCTGGATTCCCTTTAGGCGTAGTTGATGAATGACTGCATTCGCAAGCTTGGTGAATACCCTTGGGGCTATGTTTTAGCCGAAGGGCATGGCTCTGAAGACGTATTGTCTTTTCTGTAACTTGAACCCTAGGTAGGGGGAACCTGACGGTTGATTGGTACGTGCCAGTACGCATCCGTCATGTGTATGGAGACTGTGAATGCCTGTTTGGGCAAAAGGGTCCTTATGTGTTGGAGCGTCAGCATTCTGAACTTGTAGTTCACTATGAACTTGTTGAGTGGTGATAGGTCCAGAATGACTCTGAGCTTTTCCGAGTCCTTTTTCGGAACACAAAATAGCCTTCCTTGGAATTTGATGGACTTCGCCCTTCTTATAACCCTCTTGTTTAAGAGTTCCTGTACATATTCTTCCAATATGGGGGTTGAGTGTTGGAAGAATCGAGGGAAGTTGGGTGGAGTTGTGTTCCAACTCCACCCCAGTCCATTCTTGACTAGGCTGTGGGCCCAGGGATCGAAGGTCCAACGATCCCGGAAGAGAAGAAGTCTCCCTCCTACCAGTAGCATCTCACTAGGAGTGCTGGTTGGAGGATTTACCTCCTTGGCCACGTCCACGTCCACCTCTGTTGCCCCTGCCTCTGGAGGGGTGCTTAGAGGATCCTCGAAAGGAACCTCGAGACTTCGGCCTGAAAGTCGTCGACTGCCTTTCAAAAGCTGGGGTGAAGGCGGGCAACTGTGTCGCCACCGTCTGGGAAACCAGCTAGAAGGTGGTGGTTGGCTGTGCTACAGTCTGTTGCACCGTGGCCATGGGAAGCTGTTGTTGTCTAAGACGAGAGGGCACTCTTGGTCGTTCTGTCTTCCTTTTCGGCTGGGGACCCTTGTCAGCGGAAGACTTCCTTTTGGAGGACAAGCCCCACTTGGAGAGGAGATTCCTATTCTCCGAAGCGGCTTTGTCCACGACCTCTTTGACCACTTCGCTTGGGAAGAGGTCTTTTCCCCAGATGTTGGAAGCTATCAGCTTCCTCGGTTCGTGCCTCACTGCAGCCGAGGCGAACACGAACTCTCTGCAAGCCCTACGGGCTTTGATAAAGTTGAACAGGTCTTTGGTGACCGTTGCCAAATGAGCTTTGGCGAAGACTATGTACATATCTGGGGTTTCCAATATGCTTGCCATTGTTTCTAGTCCCGTCTGCAGAGACATGGAGGCGGCAAGATGTTCCTTTGTCTCCTGCACCCTGCGCAGGAGAAAGTCCGACAGCTTGGGGAGGTCTTCGCCGAACTGACGTCCAGCAATGTCTTCCTCCAGCTGCCTGACTGTGAAAGTGTTATGCACATCTTTCCAGTCCTTGTCATCCGATGGAAAAGCGAGGGAAAAGGTTCTACACTCTTCGAGTGTAGGACAGGGTTTCCCTGCCTCCACTGCCTTTAAGGCAGCCTTAAACCCTTTGTCCAAAAAGGGAAAGGCATGAGAGGGATCAGCAACAAAGGAAGGGTACATTTTGCTGAGAGCCGGCACCTTGGAATTAGTAAAGGCCGTCTCTTTCAAGGTGTTTGAGAACAAGGCCTGGGCCTTGGGGAGGTAAAAAACGATGACCTCTTTTGGCTCTGTCTCCTATTTGGACGAAGGCTCCGTCCTCTGACGGACATAGCAATCCAGGTAGGCCCCTTTGCTGGGCCTGAACTCTACATCGTCCTCTGGGACAGTGCCCAGTTTCTCGGAGAGGAAGATCTTCCCCCCTGACATCGGCATATGCTCAGCATATCTCCAAGGATTGACGTCAGAGAAAGCAGGAAGGTCCCTGATGTTTAGCTTCTTCGGGGCTAAACGCGTCGCCACGAGCTGGTGCATCTACGTCCGAAGAGAAGCCTCCTTCTCCGACGACTTCTTTTGCATGTCCTGGAACATGGAAAGAAGAGAGTGCAGAGTGCTCATGATCGAATCCAATTGGGAGGCAGAAGAAGAGGTCGAAGGCACCGGTTCGGCCACCGTCGCAGAAGAAACCGAAATCGTTTCGGCTTTCTCGGTGTCGCCTTCAAGGGGTACATCATCCTCCTGTTCCAATTCTTCAATGAGGAGATTATGCTCGGTCTCCTCCGAGACAACCGACATGTTGTCCTCAAGCTGGATGCCCTGCAAGACATCCGAAACGACAGATTCTATCGGAATCTGGACGAGGGGAATCTCAGGTTGAGCCTGGGGAATAACTGCATCCGAAGATGCCCTAGGGAACAGACAAGCCCTCATCTTCTCATTAGGAAGATATGGGCCAGAGGTGTTCTTCTGAAAACCCCTGATCCATTTGCGCAGCGTCTCTCTTGCTGCATCCCTAGACTCTGTAGACTTTTGATCATCAAAAGCCTCTTTAACCAGTTTGTCACAAACAGTACATACCTGTGGGTCCCAGTATTTAAGAGATCCCTTCGTGACTGCGCAGTGAGCGTGGTCCCTGCACATATCATGGCCGCAGAAGTTCCTACTGCGGACCCTGCAGAAGTTGTTCCCGCACTCGGGATGCTCCTCCTGTAAAGAAAGAAAAGCATATAAGTATTCGGTGAAATTCTCAGATTTCATCATACATATTTATTCAAAAATATATAGCTTAGGATAGGGTAAGCTAGATGAAGAAAAAGACACCTCCTGTGTCTCCTGTCCAGCCCATTGCTGTGACCTCCCTCAATATTGAGTACTAAATTCTTAATGAATTTAGGAAGAATATCCTTGGGTGATAGGCAGCAGACAAAACGGATTTTGAGCGAAGTGAAAAATCTATTTTTGGGTGAGGTAGCCATGTCGTCCTGATGGAAGTTCCTTCGTTAGTAGCATCCTAGGTTATATTTGACTACAGTGATATATCCCAGAGAATTTACCAAAGGTATCCAGAATTCTAACTCCTGGAGCGAATATCCCTTGAAGATTTTTGATAAGGGATATCGCGTAAAATTCATAATAATGAAAGTTTTCCAAATTTCTCACACATACTCGGTTCATGTTTAAGTACGATTGTGTGATCTTCAGTGTATATTCCATTGCAAATACTCTCTCTCTCTCTCTCTCTCTCTCTCTCTCTCTCTCTCTCTCTCTCTCTCTCTCTCTCTCTCTCTCTCTCTCTGTATATATATATATATATATATATATATATATATATATATATATATATATATATAATGTGTGTGTGTGTGTATTGGGAGTAACACTGTCTTCTTTATTCAATATTGGGGAATTGGTAATGGTTGTCAACCATTAGAAAGGCAGAGAGAATCGTTCTCTTAATTGTGATGGTCTCACAATGGGCTGCCCATGAGCACCGTGTAGGTTGGAAAAATTTTGTATGGGCTATGGCAATGACTGCCGGCGGCATGCCGGCATGTGCTCCGGGTTATAGAAGGCAAGCACTGCCTTCAGGGTGAAGGGTGGCAGGTCGCCGGCAGTTACTCTGCCCGCGGCATGTCGCCAGGACTGCAGTGCCGGCCGGCACATGCCGGCGTGTTCTGGGCTATAGAAGGCAAGCAGTTGATGTAAGGTGATCTCGACCCCTGTCACTTTAGACACTTTACTATCACCTCGTTGTCCGGGGCCAATCTGATGTGGATTGATCTGCGAGGGGATAGTTTCTTCAAGGTCAGGAAAACTGCCATAGCTTCCAAAATGTTATGAAAAGTTTTGAACTGGTGCGACCAATTCCCTTGCACTTTTTTGTTGTGAGAATGGCCTCCCCATCCTTCCTAGGAGGCATCCGCGTGTATCACCACTGAAGGTTGTGGTGGTTGCAGGGGAATTGTCCGTGCTAGGCTCTTGGCTGTTGACCACGGCCTTAACTGCGTGCGCAACAAGGTCGGGGTCAACGTTAGTTGATCTCTTCGAGCGTTTGATGCGTATTTCCTCCAGACTCCTGACGCATCTTTCAGACGTGCTTTTAGCACAGGGTCTGTCACTGCTGCAAACTGGAGAGAGCCCAGTAATCTTTCATGTTGGCATCTTGAAATCCTCTTGTGACGGATTAGTCTCCTGACAGATCCCGCTATATCTCTTCTCCTCTTGGATGGAATGGAAAGGTGCTGTGACTGTAAGTTCCATTGGATTCCTAGCCACTGGAACTGTTGAGCTGGAGAGAGACGAGACTTCTTGCGATTGATCTTGAAGCCCAGGTGTTCCAGAAACTGGATCACCTTGTTGGCTGCTTGCAGACAATTAGTCTTGGATGCTGCCCATACCAACCAATCGTCTAGATATGCTACCACTTGAACTCCTTCGGTGCGTAGCTGCTGGACGATTGTGTCTGCTAGCTTCGTGAATATCCTTGGGGCTGTGTTCAGTCCGAAGGGCATTGCTCTGAAGACGAACTACTTCTTCTGTAGTTTGAATCCCAGGTAGGAGGAGAAGGGGCGACTCATCGGAAGATGCCAGTAAGCATCTGCTAGCTCTATTGAGACCGTGTACGCTCCTTTTGGCAGAAGGGTCTATATGTGTTGCAAAGTAAGCATCCGGAATTTGTTGTTCTCGATGAACTTGAGTGCAGACAAGTATAGAATGACTGAGTCTGTCTGAGTCTTTCTTGGGAACACAAAACAGCCTTCCCTGGAACTGGATGGAACTCTCTTTCCTTATTACCTTCTTGTTCAAGAGTTCTTCCAACAAAGGGGTGGAGTGTTGGAAGAATTCTGGAAAACGGGGTGGAGTTCTGCTCCATATCCACCCGAGTCCATTCGTGATTAGGCTGTAGGCCTAGGGATCGAAGTTCCAGCGATCCCGAAAGTGATGCAATCTGCCCCCTTTCTGGAACCCCTCATTGCTTGGGGGGGGGGGTCTTGCGGATTTGTTTCCGCGACCACGTCCTCCTCGGCCCCGAGAGAAGTTGCCTCCTGGAGAACTCCTCTTTGGGCCTTTTCCTTTCTGACTGGGGCGAAAGGAAGTCGACTGCCTCTCAAAGGTAGGGTTAAAGACTGGTGACTTGGCTACCAGTTGTTGAGGGACCATCTGGAAGGTGGTCTGAGGCATCGTGGTCATGGTCATGGCGGGAAGTTGTGCAGATCTAAGTGGTCTCCTTGCCTTTTTATTCTTGGGCTGGGGACCTCTGGTCGAGGAAGATATCCTTTTCGAGGTCATGCCCCACTTTTGGAGAAGGTTCCTGTTCTCCATGGCTGCTCTGGCAATGATCTCTTGAACTAGTTCCTGTGAGAAATGGTCTTTACCCCAGATGCTCGAGGTAATCTGTTTCCTTGGTTCGTGTCTGATGGTTACTGAGGCCAAGATGAACTCTCTACAGGCTCTCCTCGGTCTGAGGAAAGCATATAAGTCTTTCACAAGGGTACCCATGTGAGACTTAGCCAGGAAGATGAACATTTCTGGGGCATTATGTTGACCTGCACTCATATCCAGACAGTTTTGATGAGAGAGGGAAGCGCCAAGTCTCTCCTTCGACTCCTGTTCCTTCCTCAGAAGATGGTCTGGCAACTTCGGAAGGTTCTCATTGAACTGTTAGCCTGCTATCTCTGGATCCAACTTGGAGACGGAGAAGGTTAGGTGGAATCCTTCCACTTCTCGCAGGTAGGCAGTGCTAGAAAGAATAGCTTGCATTCTTCTAGGGTTGGGCAGGGTTTGTCCTCGTCGACTGCCTTGACGGCAAAGTCTAGTGCTTTCTCCAAAAAGGGGAAAGAGATGGAGGAAGGGGTAAGAAAGGTGGGGCGTTTCTTGCTCAGTGCTGTGACTTTGGAGTTGGCGTATCCAGCTCCTTTCAAGGCCTTCATCCCGCAATCTCACGTAGCACTGTGGGTAGGCCGAAAAGTTAGGCCAGAACTCAAGGTCTTCAATTAGCCCTGCCTCCAACTTCTCAGAGACGAACAGTTTCCCATTCATCATGGGCATATGCTCCGCATACCTCCAGGGATTAGTTTTGGAGCAGTGAGGGAGATCCGACACTCTAAGAGGCTTCTTAGTAGTGCCCTTGGTGGATCTGGGGTGGTCCATCCTCTCCTGCAACAGTTTTTGCTGCTGCTTGAGCGATTCCTGCATCATCTCTTGTTACCTTTGGAACAATTTCATCATCTGTTGAGTCGATGTTAAAATCTCTTCATTCTTGTTGACCTTGGCAACTGGTTGTGGAGTTGGGGCCAAGGATGTTGATGACACAGGTTATGCCGTCACGGCGAACTGAGGGTCTTCTGTTGCTATTGATACGGATCCTTCTTCCTCCGCCACGGTTTTTTCAGGGCCACCTCGCAGTAGGTCCTATTCAGTGTCGGTGGACACTTCTGATATCCTCTCTTGGTGGATGTCCATGCCTTCCACTGCCTTATTAATGTCCGAGTCGATCTTCATTTTTACGAAGGGGGACCTAACCTGTTCCTAGGGCACCACCACACTCGGCAGGGCCTTTGGTAACAGTAGGCACCTTAGGGAGTCATTGGGTAAGTACGGTTTTTCTGGAACCCTCTTACCCATTTGCGAAGGGTGTCCTTCGCTGTATCCCTAGTCTCTATGGTAACTAGGGGGGCTTCGTTGAAGCCGTTGACCAACAGGGTTGAGCAGGTGGGGCAACCCTTTGGATCCCAATATCGTAGGACCCCTGACACGATGCAGCAGGGGGCGTGAGTCCTGCACTTCGTGTGACCACAAAAGCCTTTCCCTTTTAGGTTGCAGAACAACGCTGCGCACTTCTCCATCGGCTGCTCCTGTAAAGGACGAAGGCCAAATGAGTATTCTATGTTTTTATATCAGTGATATAAAAGCATACAGTTTATTGATAGTAATAGTAATCACTATTGTTTATGGTAGCTTAGGATAGTAAGCTTGAAAGGAAGTAGAAAAGGCACATATCTTTATTTCCTCTCCCACCCCATTGCTGAGACCTCTGTCAGTATTAAAATTCAGTTTACCTGAAAGGGAGGATACAAGGTTGAGGAACTCTAGGAACTAGAGTTAGTAAATGTCTTATACTAACATTATCCACCTGTTGTATATATTAATACCGATCGGGTATTTCAAGTCCCTGATGATCGAGGAAAACCATCTGGGTGTTGACGGAGTATTCAACCTCAACAGAATATCGTGGTCCCAACACTTGTCTGCGATAGGAAACAGAGTATGTTAGAAAATTTGTGTATTACTGTATAGTTGTATACAGTAGTTTGCCGGCGGCATTGCCGATCTTAGGTTAGTACCTGGCGGTACTAACTGATAGAGGAAGAGAAAGGTTAAGGAAGGAGAGTTTCCTACTATTATGAATAAACATAACAGTTGGAAGTGTAGGAGGGCTATCAGACCGCCTACTGTCTCCTTGCCGGAATGAAAGTTCCAATGGAAAGGGAAACAATCTATCAGATTCTGGCTTCCACCCATCCACAAAAGGCCTGTCGCCGGCAATGAAGTTGGCAGGAATGAATGTGGATAGCAGCTCAAGGGAGAGCTGAGGACTTCCCAAAGTATGTTAGGTTTCCCACCGGCAGCCGTCAGGAGCCGTTTCAATCTTCCCCCCAATATAATTCACTTCCTGGGAAGGAAGGGAGTAAGGGGGAAGGTGGCAGAGACGGGTGAACTAACTGCTACCGGCAGGGTACCAGCCGGTAACGCAGTCACCCTAGCAGAATACCGGTAAAGGATGTTGTGACGGCATTACGTAATTAAAGAACAGGGGGAAGGGTTGAGGGTCTTATAGTTCATTGATATCAGAGGTGGCGGCAGGTATGCCGCCTCCCTCAAACAATGAACTTCCTGTGCTGATGACATCGTCGACAGCAAGACAAGGGCACCCTGAGTTAGTCATTATCTAAATCAAAGCCGGAGGCAGTAAGAACTTTGTTCTACTCGACTGTGATGAAGGGAGACAGTGGCTGCCGCCTATAACGGCGGCGATACTCGGGGAGGGAAGAAGGGTTTAGCCTCTTCTCTCTGAGAGAGAATGAATATCGTAACTTGTCTATAGATGCTAGAGAATGTAATATCTCATACGAATCGAGAAGGAACGATAGGGTGAGGCTAAACATGGGGAATTACTTTACTAACGTATATATGAGCAAGAGTAGCCTAGCTCTGGTAGGAGCCCCGGGCAAGGTAGTTGGTACCACCTGGGTTCCCGCCGCATACGAGAAGTAAAACCACATAATAGGAAGAGGAATAATATTCATGTATGCAATATCACAGCTTGTATAATTTGCCTAACTAGCTAACATTATAGCTTAATACCCGGAAGTGTCGCCCTACTGACTAAATAAAATGTGAATGTAACGGGCATCTTAAAATGGCTCCTTCCGGTCTCGGCAACGCTCACCCAAACACACTTAAATTATTGAAATTTAACTGTGAAAAGGGAGACTAAAATTATATACTGGAAAGACTAAAATTATATACAGGAAAGACTAAATACTCAACTTTCCAGAAGATGAAGATGCAGGAGATTGCATGATGATAATTCCAAAAACTAGTAACCAGTCACCGGGCTAACGGGGAGCACAACACGCTTAGCAGGCTACAAGAAAAGGAATGGTGTCGTGGTAGTAGTAGGGAAGGAGGTCCACCGGGTACATAGAACAGCACCCCCTTCTTTTGCCACTCTTCCCCCTTATATCAAAGAGTTAAATCTATTCGGGGTGAAGATTGCCATGTGTCGTATCTAGAATACGTCCCCTGATATGCAATATCTTTTATTGGATACTTGCGACAGGAGTATCCTTGGAGACCTTCGGTTTATTTTTTATATATACTGATGGCTCCAAATCTGATGCTGGCGTCGGATTTGTAGTACATAGTAATGGTTTTAATCGTAGAGGTGCACTTCCTCTAACAGCTTCAATATTTACTGCCGAACTGTATGGCATACTAACTGCTGTTGAGAAAATAGCGTTGGAAAAGGAGGGTAATTTTACAATTTTTAGTGATGCAAGGAGTGTTCTTAAAGCTTTAGAAGATTTTAATTCTAGTAACCCTCTAGTTTTAAAGATTTTAGAATGACTTTTTATTATTGGAAGGAGAGGTATAATGGTTCGATTTTGTTTGGTTCCAGCACATGTAGATGTGTGTGGGAATGAGAAGGCAGATTCATTGGTAAAGAATGCAGCATCAGAGTTGGTACCAAGAAGGTATCCCATTCCCTGTAATGACTTCCTACCTAACACCTAACATCAAGAAATTGCTTTGCAATAAATGGCAACAGCACTGGGATAGCCTAGATGGCAATAAAATGAAAGAGGTAACAAATGTTATATCTCCTTGGAGGTATAGCATGATGCCCCGAAAATGGGAGACGTCTCTTTGTCGTCTCCGTATTGGTCACACTCGGTTGACACACAAGTTTCTGCTGAAGGGCCAACACCAACCATATTGTGACGACTGTTTGGTACCTCTAACAGTGAGGCATTTGTTGATCGAATGCCCCAATTATAATAACTTGAGAAATAGATATTTATTTGAGGTTTTAGGTGAGGGTGGCAGGTTCATCCTTGCCAAGATTCTTGGACATGATGTGTCCTATGCAAGTGGCATTTTTAGATTTACTTCAGAAGCAGGTCTTCTGAAAACTATTTAACTTTTACAGTGACATTAAACTTTTATGGTTTATATATATATATATATATATATATATATATATATATATATATATATATATATATATATATATATATATATATATATATATATAAACTAAATGATATCGGCATCAATGATCTTTGATGTCAGGATGCCTGAAAACTTTAAATCAATCAATCTCTGGGAGCATCACTGTAGCAAATATCCCTTAGAAGGCTACCTAAAGCAACCTTCTATTAGGACGACATGTCCTGAGCCCAAAAATATATGTATAATATATATATATATATATATATATATATATATATATATATATATATATATATATAATATATATATATATATATGTATATATATATATATATATATATATATATATATATATATATATATATATATATATATATATATATATATATGTATGTATGTATATATCTGTATATATTATATGTATATTATATATATGTATATATATATATTATATAAAAATGTATATATACAAACACAGATGGCAATGTCATCCTGATGGAAGCTTCCTATAGACAGCTTTCTAAGGGATATTTGGCTTGAGTGATACTCCCAGAGAATTGACCATAAGTCTCCAGAATTCTAACTCCTGGCAAGAGTATCTTTAAAATTTCTCTTAAGGATATCGCATAAAATCAGGGGACGCATATCTTGATACGACACATGGCAATCTTCACCATGAATAGCTTTTTCGCTTCGCGGAGGAAGAGTGGCAAAATTGAAGGGGAGCCGTTATCAAGGTTACCCTTCCTCCCCTACTATTACAGGGCTCTAAGATGGCGCTCATTCCTTGTAGCATTGAGCATGGTGCTACAGGTATAGTAGTTTTGGGCGGGAATATTACCTAAGCCTTTTCTTAGAGGAGGTTGGGTCCATCAGGATGTCATGGCCATCTCACCCAAATAATAGATTTTTCGCTTTGCTTCAAAATCCCTTTTTGGGGCTCAAGCCATGTCGTCCTGATGGAAGTTTACCAGAGAATTACTTGAAAGTTCTTCATCTGTGGGTTTGTATAAGTGCCTCAACCTTGGGTCAGCTTTTATATGGTCATTCAGACCCCTGAAAGATATGACGATACCGTTATACGTCATTACCGCTAATCATGGAACAATGTTAGGGCTTCCTGCCCCCTGCAGGGAAGTGTCTTGCTAGACAATAAAAGCTCAAGGTATGTATACGTGTAGGAACAAAAGTATCAACCGGATCTAATTTGTCCATATACATCAGTACCATAAGTATTAGTTTTACTTAGGAAAATAAGTAAAAGGAATCCAGCTACGTTTTATTTTTGCAACAAGGGGCGAAGTAATACGCAATTATACTTTGTCATTTATTTACGATAAATGATTAAGTAGAACATGTGTAATATAACATAAAGGAGAATTATACATTCAACATTTACAGACAATGTTTTTTTACCTGAAAGGGAAGAAAAGATTAATGCCACTCACAATAGATGAGAAAATTATTAAGATAATTTT
This sequence comes from Palaemon carinicauda, assembly GCF_036898095.1. NCBI lineage: Eukaryota > Metazoa > Arthropoda > Malacostraca > Decapoda > Palaemonidae > Palaemon > Palaemon carinicauda. The sequence continues at coordinate 70,166,979 of NC_090748.1, forward strand.
TACTGTAAATGTTGGATACTATCAACACTGTGTACAATGTACACATGGCACTAGTGTCATTTTTATAATTTTTCACCTAGAAATGAACAGTCCCAATCAATTCACTGTTCATCGCAGCACTAGACGACAGGTTTTACCACACTATCTGCCGCCACCATAAAATATTTGTGATCGTGCACTTGCTTCGCATAATGTTTATAAAACACTGGAGAATTTCCAACCAGTGTATGAGCAAAGACGCTCAAAGTCCATATACTGAAAAAAGTTCAGTGAGGAAGCAATTTTTCTCCGATCATGACCTGCGGGTGTACTATCAGGATCCGTACTGCGAATGAAATAGGTGAGCTTCGCCCTCAGTTGTTTTAGGGATAAGTTTGATTCTGAGGTTTCACCTTTGAAGACCTGTCCTCCCCTGAAGTCTGAAGTTCTTCGAAGATAAACCTTTAGACACTACTGGGTAGCTCGTTTTTAGCGAGAAAAGTAGGATCAGGAAAGCGATTCAGTTCTCCCGCTTCTGTGAACTGAATATGGCCCTCGTCTCTTGATAGGGCTATTATTTCACTAACTCTAGTCCCCGAGGCTATAGCGAACAGGAAAATAACTTTTTGGGTTAGATCCTTAAGAGAACAATCTTCATTATTCAAGGTTGAAGCATAGTGTAAGACTCTATCCAGAGACCATGTAATGGGCTTCGGAGGGGCTGCATGTACAAGTCTAGCGCATGCCTTTGGGATCTTTTTAAAGATTTCATTCGCCAGGTCCACCTGGAAGGCGTATAGAAGAGGTTTAGTCAAGGTTGACTTAGACGTAGTTATCTTGGTGGCAGCCAGGCCTTGTTCGTTAAGGTGGATGAAGGACAGGCAGGAGTCTATTGAGATTTTGTTTGTCCTTTTTGCTTTAACGAAAGCAACCTACTTTCTCCAAGACGATTTGTATTGTCTTCTGGTTGACCTTGACTTGTATTCTTCTAAGAAGTCTATACTGCCTTTTGAGATCCCAAATCTTTTCTTTATTGCCAAGGCGAGAAAATCATGAGATGAAGGTTTTGGGTCTGTGATGAAGTGAAGACAGTCAACTTCTGAACCAGTTGAGATAGAGCTGGGATCGGTAGAGGGACCAGCCTCAGCTTCAGTTTCATCACAAGAGGGAACCAATTGCTCTTGGGCCACTTGGGTGCCACTAGTGCTGCAGTTCCCTTGAAGGATCTCGGCTTGTTGAGGACCTTCAGCAGGAGATTGGTTGGAGGGAACAGGTAGATCCGGGTCCATTTGTACCAATTGATGGACATGGCGTCCGTCGCCTCAGCCAGAGGGTCCTCGTATATGGGGCTACATATTGAGGTAGTTTCTTCTTGTCGCTCATCACGAAGAGGTCAATCTGCAGTTCCGGGACTTTTTCTAAGATAAGGAGAATGAGTCTGCGTCTAGGGACCATTCTGACTCCTATCGGCTTTAGCCTGGATAAAGCGTCCGCCTTCACATTGCGGAACCCTTGTAGGTGGACTGCCGATAAGTGGCATCTCTTCTTTTTCGCTAAACGAAAAATGGCTAACATCCCATGGTTGATGTGGGGCGATCTCAAGCCTTGTCGGTTCAGACATCTCACTATCACTTCGCTGTCCAAGACCAGCCTGAAGTGGGCTGATCTGTGAGGGGATAGTTTCTTCAGCGTCAAGAGGACTGCAGAATATTGATGTGAAAGGTCTTGAACAGAGATGATCAAGTCCCTTGGGCTTTTCTTTGATGGGAGTGTCCTCCCCATCCTTCCGTCGAGGCATCCGTGTGGATGGTCACCGATGGGGGAGGTGGTTGTAAGGGAACGGTCCTCGTTAGGCTCGTGACCTTCGACCATGGCTTGAGAAGTGATTGTAGTAAGGTCGGTATCGGTCTTCGTAGATCTCTTAGAGCGTTTGATGCGTATCTTCTCCAGACTCCTGACGCATCTTTTAGCTGTGCTCTTAGCACTGGGTCTGTTACTGCTGCAAACTGGAGAGAGACCAGTACTCTTTCCTGTTGGCATCTTGAGATCCTGTCGGATTTCAGTAGTCTCTTCACAGAACCCATGATCTCTCTCTTCTTCTTTGGTGGAATGGTGAGGCGGTGTGACTTCAAGTTCCAATGGATTCCCAGCCATTGAAACTCCTGAGCTGGAGAGAGGCGAGACTTCTTGAAGTTGATCTTGAATCCCAGATGTTTCCGGAACTGGATCACATTCTTGGATGCTTGCAGACAAGCAGTCTTGGATGCTGCCCACACCAGGCAGTCGTCCAGGTATGCGGCCACCTGAACACCTTCTAGGCGTAGTTGTTGTACGACTGCGTCTGTAAGTTTCGTAAAGATTCTTGGCGCTATGTTTAGCCAGAAGGGTATGGCTCTGAAGACATACTTTTATCTTCTGTAACTCGAATCCTAGGTAGGAGGAGAGGGGGTGGCTGAATGGGAGGTGTCAGTAAGCATCTGCCAGGTCTATTGAGACTGTGTACGCCCCATTTGGTAACAGGGTCCTTATGTGTTGGAGGGTTAACATCCTGAACGTGTTGTTCTCGATGAACTTGAGTGGCGACAAGTCCAGAATGACTCTAGAGTTTGTCCGAGTCCTTCTTGGGAACACAAAACAGCCTTCCCTGGAATTTGATGGACTTTGATTTCCTTATAACCTTTTTGCTCAAGAGTTCTAAGGTATATTCTTCCAGTAAGGGGTTGAAGTGTTGGAAGAATTGAGGAAATGAATGTGGAGACTTATTCCATTTCCATCCTAGTGCATTTTTTATTAGGCTGTGGGCCCAGGGATCGAAGGTCCAACAATCCCGAAAGTGTTGGAGTCTCCTTCCTACCTGAAGCATCTCATTGCTTAGGCGGTCCGGAGGGCTTGCCACCCTGACCTCATCCTCCCCTGCCTCGGGAGGGGTGTTGAGGAGCCCCGTCGAGAACCTCTTCCTTTCGGACGAAAAGTAGTGATGTGCCTCTCAAACCCTGGGTTGAAACCTGGTGACTGGACGACCAGCTGTTGAGGCACCAGTTGGCAGGTGGTCTGGCTGAGCAACCACTTGGAGCATCGCGGTCATGGTGACCGTGGGATGTTGCTGATGCGGCCGAGAAGGTAGTCTTGGTTTCTTTGACTTAAGCTTTGGTTGGGGACCCGCATCCGGGGAAGACTTCCTCTCTGAAGAGATGCCCCACTTCTGGAGAAGGTTCCTATTCTCCGTGGCGGCTTTCTCGACTACCTCTTTGACCACTTCTTTCGGGAAGAGGTCCTTATCCCAGATGCTGGAAGAAATCAACTTCCTGGGTTCGTGTTTCACTGTCGCAGCAGGAAACGCGAACTCCCTACAGGCTCTCCTAGCCTTCATGAAGGCGTACAGGTCCTTTACTAAGGTGGCCATATGCATCTTGGCCAGGACCGTGAGCATGTCTGGGGTGCTGTTGTGGCCTGCACACACCTTTATGCAGTTCTGGAGGGACAGGGAGGCGGCAATCCTCTCTTTCGTCTCTTGCTCCCTTCGCAAGAGAAAATCCGACAGTTCATGGAGATTCTCGCTGAACTGCTGTCCCGCGATATCTGCATGTAGCTTTCTTACTGAGAAGGTTAGATCGACCTCCTTCCATTCCTTCTCATCCGTGGGCTGGGTTAACGACAAAAGCCTACACTCCTCTAGTGTAGGGCATGGTTTGCTTGCCTCAACTACCTTGGCAACAGTCTGGAACGCCTTCAACGTAAAGGGGAAGGCTCTTGAAGCAGGAGCAAGAAAGGTAGGGTAATTCTTGCTCAATGCAGAAACTTTCGAGTTGGTATAACCCGCCTTCTTCAGGCTGCTCGTCAAGAGAGCCTGTGCCTTGTTGTCGAAAACCATGACCACCTTCGGTTCCGTCTCCTCCTTTGACGCTGGCTCATGCTTCAGTCGAATGAAGCAGTTAGGTTGGCATTAAAGCTCGGCCAGAACTGAATGTCGTCTAGGGGAACGGCTCCCATCTTCTCTTGACATGTAGAGCTTGCCGTTGGTAATCGGCATGTACTCCGCATACCTCCAGGGAATGGTCTCGGAGCAGGGTGGCAGGTCTTGAACTCTGAGTCGCTTGTAGGACCCTCGGGAGGCGGCGGTCCGAGTCGCTTTACGGAGCTCTCTTGTGATCTTCGCTTCCCGCGCTTCGCTCTCTTTGCGAAGATTCTCCATCAGAGTGGGAATATGGGCCAAAACTTCCTGACCCATGGCGTCCAATGGAGGGGTAGGAGCCGAAGACGTAGATGGTGTCGGCTCTGGTGCCGGCACGGGCGAAAGGGACTCCTCCACTTCCGACGAATCAATGTCTTCTCCTCCAGGAGGTAGAGTAGGCTCTTCCTCGGGATCGTCCCTAAAGAGATCCTTCTCTGTGTCTGTGGACACTTCAGACATCCTTTCCTCTTTGTGGATGTCCATGCCTTGCATCGCCTCACTGACGTCCGTCTCAATTGCGATCTGGACGCAGGGAGGCCCGGGTCCTGTCTGGGGCATGACGGCTTCATTACCCGCTTTGAGGAACAGCAAGCTACGCATCCTGTCGTTTGGAAGGTATGGTCCTGGAGAGTTCTTCTGGAACCCTCGTACCCACTTGCGAAGCTTCTTGCGTGCTGCGTTCCTCGACTCCGCTGACTTGCGGTCGCCGAAACCCTTGGCCACCATGGCCGAGCAGACATTGTAGTTCTTGGGGTCCCAATACTGCAAGGTTTCAGTGGTAATGGCGCAGGCGGCATGAATCCTGTACATAGTGTGACCAACAAAAGTTCCTACTCTTGTGGTTACAGTACATCACCCCTCACTTCATTTTGGGCTCCTCCTGTAAAGAAAGGATATTTAAATGTGTGCGCGGTTATTTATCACACATGATAAATAAGTTACATGCAATAAATGTTTTGGTAACTTAACCATTATAGCTTAGGATAGTAAGCTAGAAAGGAAACAGGAAAGGCACATACTTGTGTCTCTTGTCCAGCCAGTTGCTGTGACTTCCCCCAATATTGTTACAATTCCTTATTAAGGGAAAATCAAAGGAGAAGAGTTCTAACCTCTAGTGTTAGAATTAGTGTATACTAGCACTAACCCTTTCATAAAAGTATTAATATTGTGGGGTAAATTATGAACTGATGACTTTCATCAGTGTATTGAAGGAATACTTCACTTCAATATAAAATTGGTCTCTACAATAGATTGTGAAAGGCTACAAAGGGTATGTTGGAAATATAAACTACTGTATAATATATACTATAGTTTTCTGCCTGCAGTATGTACTATACTGCAGAAATACTGGCTACTGTATAAGCATATACTGTAGTTCAGCCGGCATGTTGCTGGCTAGGCTAGTACCTGGCGGCACCGGTCCAGCCGGCAGCATACCTGACGGCACGAGCCGACAGAGAGAGAGAAAGCATGGAGTGAAGGGCTGCCTTATTAATGTAGTTTTTAGTACAATAAATAAGGGTGTAGGTATATTATTCCTACTGCCTTCCTCCAGAATGAGGGTTCAAATGGAAGGGGGGAATGAATCATTCTAGCTTCCATCCAGCCACAAGATCTGTTGCCGGTCACTGCCGGTTTCAGGGATGTGGATGGCAGTCCAAGGGAGGACTGAAGAACACTCGAAGATAAAAAGGTCTCCCACCAGCAGCCATCACAGCCGACACAACCTTTCCCGGAGCCTTGCGTCCGTAGGGGAAAGTCGGAGCGGCTATCAAGTCGCCTATGTAGGAGCCCGGCTGGTGCCATGATCTACCCGGCAAGCGGGTAGATTGTAGGACAACGGCCACAGACATGCGATGGCTAGGCTATTGCTAAAGGACAGAAAGGGACAGGGAAAGGGTCTTGTATATTATGTCGGGAGAAAGCGGCAGGATTGCCGCCATTTACAAACACAGATGAAACCTTGTTTCAATATCGGCGCCATGCTAGGCGGCAGAAGAATGTAGATTCTTCAGCCTAGAGTCTGCCGAAACAAGACTTGTCTTCTAGACCGCAGAGGAGAAGGTGGTGGCATTATACCACCACTTTAGGTGCGAACTAGGGAAGCTAAGCTTCCCATGCCTACAACTGTAAGCCGGCGGGGGAGTGATTACTCACCCGGCAGCCAAGCTGTTGGCGTAAAAACTGAATACTCTGGGTTACTGTCGTAAAACCAAGCCGGGATACTCACCGGCAAGGCGGGAAGACGGAAAACACTAGCCTAGTCAAGCCAGAGTGTACTAATCTATGGCAAGACCAAGATAGGGTTGTCACCCATGGCAGCACTCAGAGGGAAGGAGAGTTTACCCTTAAATCTCCGAAGGAGACGAGTATCGAGTTATATAATTAATTCTAGGTGGTATACTGTCTCCTGTTGAATTGATAAAACGATACACGAGGGTAAACGGGGATAATGTATGAAAGTATACTAGAGCGCATAGGCTAGGTTAGCCTAGCGCAGGGCGAGATCTCCGCTACCTATATCACTGAGACTAACGTATATGATCGACACATTTAGGATGAGGAAAATTGTTTGCATGATCATATCTTCAGTAGTATAATTTTGCCTAAATAGATATAATTCATTAAAGCTAAATATCGGGAATGTCGTTCTGCTGACTAAATAAAGCATGCGTGACGAATGACAGCGACCAAAATGGCGCCTCTGGTGACCGGCTATGCTCCAATAATCACATTAAATTTATGTTAAATTTATTGTGAGACAAGAGCTAAAAAATTATACACTGTAAAGATTAAATACTCAACTTTCCAGAGGCAGAAGATGCTGGTGAATGCGTAATAAATCCTCAAAAAAAGTGATCTAGAACACTAGATAAGCAAGGAGAAACACTGTGCGAAAGCGCTACTGAAATAGGAATGAGCGCCATTTTGGAGCCCTGTAACAGTAGGAGAGGAAGGGTAACCTTGATAACGGCTCCGTTTCAATTTCGCCACTCTTCCCCCTCGAAGCGAAAACACTATTCGGGGTGAAGATTGCCATGTCATGAGAAATTGAATCCTAATAAAACTCAAAATATGATTGTAAGTAGGTCAAGGACGGTGGCTCCTCAACATCCGGATCTCACTATTGATAATGTTTCTTTGAATTTGTATGACTCTTTTAAAATTTTAGGTGTGATTCTCGACAGCAAATTTACTTTTGAGAAACACATTAGGTCTGTCTTCTTCAATTGCACAAAAAATTGGCTTATTGAGAAAGTCTTACAAGATTTTCGGTGATCAATCTATTCTGAAGAAGTGTTTTAATTCTTTCATTCTACCTTGTTTTGAGTATTGTTCTCCTGTCTGGTGGTCAGCTGCTGATTCTCATCTCAATTTGTTGGACAGAAACTTACGGTCTATTAAATTTCTTATTCCTTATCTAGATATTAATCTCTGGCGCCGTCATTCAATTAGTTCATTATGCATGTTGCACAAGATTTTTCATAACTCTGACCATCCTTTACATTCAGATCTCCCTGGACATTTCCATCCTGTTCGTATGTTCGTAATACTAGGCAGGCAGTTAATTCTAATAGTCCGTGGGCTGAGGGGGCTCACCTTGCACCCCCCCTTAAAATTGACAAAAGTGCATTTAGGTTGTAGCATTTGATCCATATTTTTATTTTTTTAATGTTCCCATTGAAAGAATAGGGACTCGCTACCACTCCTCGGCCACTTTATTTGATGATATCATCGAATTTTGCAGCTGCCAATTTTGGGGTAGGGGAAACCTAATTAGACATAACTCCGGACTGAATGGTCAGAGAAAGATAAATGACATATCAAAATGTTTGCTTTGGGCCTCTCTAACAGATAAAATAGACAATTTGCAATTGTTTAATAATTAGGTCACCAGAGGTCAAAAGGTCTCCAAATTTGGGGTCAAGTGAAAATTTTGGGCACCTCCATAAATGTAACCCCAGGACCAGCCAGACCAATATCTGATGACTTTTTCTGCCTTATTTCATCTCTAGAGACCTCAAGAAATAGAATAATACCCATTAAGTGTACTTATTAGCCAAATCATGGAAATGAGATGTTATGTAAAAAAGTCAATTTTCAAATTTGTCGTTTTTTTGCCTCAAAATCGTAAAAAACTGATAAAGCTCATAACTCTTCTTATAGAGGGGCTACAGAAATTATTTTTATTTGTTTTCCTAGGTTTTGGGGGTCAGAGAATCCAAAATAAGCATTCTCAACAATGTCAACTAATTACCTCATGCTGGAATTCAAGATGGCCGCCACTCTGGACGCCGTAATTTTGAATTAGCTATAACTCCTCCGTGAATCCAGCAAGAGAGATAATTTTCGTGTCCTCACCCAGGTTCTTGAGATCACAGCATCCAATAAAGGCAGTCTCAACAAGTCTGTCAGTAAATTTGGGGAAAGTCACCTAAATCAACAACAGAAATGCTTTATTTGAAGGTTACGACAATCACGAATGAAATACAATAAAACTGTACATGAATGTACAATATACTCATATGATGCAAGACCTCATTGGAAAAATTCACACTGTGTTGCTTTGGACTACAGAAAAAAAGTCAACCTATGCAAGGTATAAAGTTTGATAGTCTACTTGGGTACCTTTGGGTCCACCTTTAATTAATGGAAAGGGAATTATTGGAAATATCTTGTGATACAAGGGAGGTCCTTGGTCCTTCGACCCTGAAATCTACCATCTTGTTACTTGAAACTTTCTTAGTCCAAGTCTGACCCACTACCATCACTTTCATAGTCTTCATCAAAATTTCTATCAAATTTTCATCAAGGCTTTCATCATCAGACGTCTCAAGTATATCAGCCATACCTGTAGGAAGTGCAGTTCCCTTGAACCAACAGGGTTCTAGATCTCCATCATTTATTATCCAACCATGATCCCCAGCTGGACGAGAGACCTCAGGTTTGGGATAATGGGCACGTTTCCATATCGCAACCTGATAGTTCACCTCCTGATTTGCTCATTTAAACACTCTTGGTGGCTGAAGAGATGAAAGATCAACATTCTTCTTTGAATCCAGCGACTCCCCACTGCTCTTTTAACTCGAGCATTTGGTATCGAAGCTGGTCAACCTCCTTTGTCTTAGTTTTGGCAGAATACATGGTACAGTTGAAATCCTCAAGAGCAAGGAATATTTCATTGGTTACCTCCCATGACTCCCCTAGCCAACTGAAGACTTCTTGGTACATTGGGCATTTCTGTAGAATTCGCAGCAGTTTTAACTTGCAATTCCTTTAAAGGCACTGGTCATATTGCATCTACTGAATGCATGCAGACCAAGGAAAGTAGACCAAGGAGAGACTTAAGTAAGTTGGTATGAACCCTTTCGATAGTTCTGTGACATCTGTGAATCGCCTTCTGTTCCCAGTGCCAGTATCAAAAAGGAGTTGCACATTTAAGTTTGGAGCATAATACAGAAGTATGAAGAATATATCACTGTTTGGACTTTGAACCCGAACAAATTTATATCCTTCATCCTTGGCATAGGTTTGAATAGAGAATGACATGTGAATCAGTCTCTTCCTGGGTTGAGTCAAGAGATTCAATTTGAAATGCAGTGATCTTCCCATTGTCTGCCTTTAGTTCGTACGCCTTGCCCTTACAAACTAAGATAAGCTGCTTCTTCTTTACCTTCGGTATATTCTCCTCCGTGCACCAAACCCTCAAGAGTAATTCAATGAGCTGAGTTTTATTGTTGTCATTACTCAAGAACTCTTTCCAGTTATCTGGTCACCTTGTGTTTTCTCCACTAACCAAACGTTTTTCTCCTGAGCCAAGATTTGTTCTCTCCTGGATTTTATTGAATTGGGCATGTATGTGTCAGTGCTGAAAATCACACTGGATTTCCCAGATGTTTTGACATATCTGTTTGAATGTTTTTGGCATTTTCTTCATTGAGTGAAACACGGCATTTCCATCTACATTCATGGTATCTTTGTCAGGAGGAATAGCGGAATCATTAGTGTCTTTCACTAAGTGGTGGAATGCGTTGCTCTTGTCTGTCTTCAGAAGATACCCATCTGGTGTCTCAAGTGATGATGGTACAGGCATGAGTGGGTATCGTAGAAGTTCATGAACATCCAATTTGTGGTTTTGAGACTTGACCAACAACTTGAAGGTGATATTCCCCTGCTGTTTGTACTCCACTGTTTTGTTACTTGATATTTTCACAAGTGCTTTCTTGCCAATGTCTGCGAAAGTCTTCAGCCTCTGTTTGGGCAATGGAGCAAAGAAGTCATCATTCTTCTTCAGTCTCTCTGTTATGAATGCATTCTTCTGGCGGCTTTCTCCCTCTTCTGGATCTGTGATGAACGGGTATCACGAGCTGTCTCTGCTGCTTTCGCCCCCCCATATTCACCATCTGTAGCATCACCTCCTAGATACCTTGGATACCTGTAGGAAGTGCAGTTCCCTTGAACCAACAGGGTTCTAGATTTCTCTAGCCTTTCAGACTGCAAGCCTTGTAAGACACGCATCATACTTTGAGTTGCACCCAAAATCTCCTCAACCTTATGGCTTTCGGGTGAAACGATTTTTAAATAGTCTGGATATAATTAGAAATAAGGTACTTCCATTCAAGGTATCATCAACGCCTCCATGGAAATTACCTGACATATCTTTTTGTAAATACTTTATTGGAGTTAAGAAGAATATGACTGACTTAGAATCCAGGTCTCTTTTTATGGAACATGTCGAAGAACATAGGGGATCGACTTTTATATATACTGATGGCTCCAAATCTGATGCTGGCGTTGGATTTGGAGTACATAGTAATGATTTTAATTGTAGAGGTGCACTTCCTCTAACAGCTTCCATATTTACTGCCGAACTGTATGGCATATTAACCGCTATTGAGAAAATAGCTTTGGAAAAGGAGGGTAATTTTACAATTTTTAGTGATGCAAGGAGTGTTCTTCAAGCTTTAGAAGTTTTTAATTCTAATAACCCTCTAGTTTTAAAGATTTTAGAATGGCTTTTTATTATTGGACGGAAAGGTATAACTGTTCGATTTTGTTGGGTTTCAGCACATGTAGGTGTGTCTGGGAATGAGAAGCAGATTTACTGGCGAAGAATGCGGCATCCGAGTTGCTACCAAGGAGGTATCCCATTCCATGTAACGATCTCCTACCTTACATCAAGAAATTGGTTTGTGATAAATGGCAACAGCACTGGGACAGTCAAGATGGCAATAAAATGAGGGAAGTAACAAATATCATATCACCTTGGAGGTATAACATGATTCCCCGAAAATGGGAGACGACTCTTTGTCGTCTCCGTATTAGTCACACACGGTTGACACACGAGTTTCTGCTGAAGGGCCAACACCAACCGTATTGCGAGGACTGCTTAGTACCTTTAACAGTGAGGCATTTGTTGACCGAATGCCCTAATTTTACTAACTTAAGAAATAGATATCTGTTTGAGGCTCGAGGTGAGGATGGCAGGTTTATCCTTGCCAAGATTCTTGGACATGATGTGTCTTACTATGCGAGCGGAATTTTTAGATTTATTTCAGAAGCAGGTCTTCTGAAAACTATTTAACTATTTTAATGACGACTTAATTTTTATGGTTTTAATCGAATTCTCTATTAATTTTCATATACAGTAAATGGTATCGGCGTCAATGACCTTAGATGTCAGGATGCCAGAAAACTTTCAATCAATCAATCATTATCCAACCATGATCCACCGCTGGATGATGGACATCAGGTTTGGGATAATAGGCACGTTTCTATATCGCAACCTGGTAGTTCACCTCCTAATATGCTCATTTAAACACTCGGTTTACATGCCCAATTCAATAAAATCCCTGGAGAGATCAAATCTTGGCTCAAGAAAAAAACATTTGGTTAGTGGAGAAAACACAAGGCGACCAGATAACTGGAAAGAGTTCTTGAGTAATAACGACAATAAAACTCAGCTCATTGAATTACTCTTCTAGGTTTGGTGCATGGAGGAGAATATACCGAAGGTAAAGAAGAAGCAGCTTATCTTAGTTTGTAAGGGCAAGGCGTACGAACTAAAGGCAGACAAGGAGAGGATCACTGCATTTCAAATTGAATCTCTTGACTCAACCCAGGAAGAGACTGATTCACATGTCATTCTCTATTCAACCTATGCCAAGAATGAAGGATATAAATTTGTTCGGGTTTGAAGTCCAGACAGTGACATATTTTTCATACTTCTGTATTATGCTCCAAACTTAGGTGTGCAACTCCTTTTTGATACTGGCACTGGGAACAGAAGGCGATTCACAGATGTCACAGAACTATCGAAAGGTTTCACACCAACTTACTGAAGTCTCTCCTTGGTCTGCTTTCCTTGGTCTGCATGCATTCAGTAGATGCGATATGACCAGTTCCTTTAAAGATATTGTCAAGTTAAAACTGCTGCGAATTCTACAGAAATGCCCAATGTACCAAGAAGTCTTCAGTTGGCTAGGGGAGTCATGGGAGGTAACCGATGAAATATTCCTTGCTCTTGAGGATTTCAACTGTACCATGTATTCTGCCAAAACTAAGACTAAGGAGGTTGACCAGCTTCGATACCAAATGCTCGAGTTAAAGTGCAGTGGGCAGTCGCTGGATTCAAAGAAGAATGTTGATCTTTCATCTCTTCAGCCACCAAGAGTGTTTAAATGAGCAAATCAGGAGGTGAACTATCAGGTTGCAATATGGAAACGTGCCCATTATCCCAAACCTGAGGTCTCTCATCCAGCTGTGGATCATGGTTGGATAATGAATGATGGAGATCTAGAACCCTGTTGGTTCAAGGGAACTGCACTTCCTACAGATATGGCTGATATACTTGAGACGTCTGATGATGAAAGCCTTGATGAAAACAATGGAAGTGATGGAAATTTTGATGATGACTATGAAAGTGATGGTAGTGGGTCCGACTTGGACTAAGAAAGTTTCAAGTAACAAGATGGTAGATTTCAGGGTCGAAGGACCAAGGACCTCCCTTGTATCACAAGATATTTCCAATAATTGCCTTTCCATTAATTAAAAGTGGACCCAAAGGTACCCAAATAGACTATCAAACTTTATACCTTGCATAGGTTGACTTTTTTCTGTAGTCCAAAGCAACACAGTGTGAATTTTTCCATTGAGGTCTTGCATCATATGAGTATATTGTACTTTCATGTACAGTTTTATTGTATTTCATTCGTGATTGTCGTAACCTTCAAATAAAGCATTTCTATTGTTGATTTAGGTGACTTTCCCCAAATTTACTGACAGACTTGTTGAGACTGCCTTTATTGGATGCTGTGATCTCAAGAACCTGGGTGAGGACACGAAAATTATCTCTCTTGCTGGATTCACGGAGGAGTTATAGCTAATTCAAAATTACGGCGTCCAGAGTGGCGGCCATCTTGAATTCCAGCATGAGGTAATTAGTTGACATTGTTGAGAATGCTTATTTTGGATTCTCTGACCCCCAAAACCTAGGAAAACACACCAAAATCATTTTTGTAATCCCTCTATAAGAAGAGTTATGAGCTTTATCAGTTTTTACGATTTTGAGGCAAAAAACCAACATTCTCTGACCATTCAGTCCGGAGTTATGTCTAATTAGGTTTCCCCTACCCCAAAATTGGCAGCTGCAAAATTCGATGATGTCATCAAATAAAGTGGCCGAGGAGTGGTAGTGAGTCCCCATTTTTTCAATGGGAACATTAAAAAAATGAAAATATGGATCAAATGCTAGGCTACAACCTAAATGTAATTTTATCAATTTTAAGGGGGGAGGGTGCAAGGTGAGCCCCTCGGCCCACAGACTATAATAGTCGGGCCTTCTCCATCATGAGGCTCAATACTACCCAGTATTCTAGAAGTTTTATTCCAGCTGTTACCAAGTTGTGGAATGATCTTCCTAATTGGGTAGTTGAATCAGTAGAACTTCAAAAGTTCAAATTTGGAGCAAATGTTTTTATGTTGACCAGGCGGACATGAGTCTTTTTGTTTATATATGAAATATCTGTTTTTGACGTTGTTAATAGTTTATATAGGACATATCTGTTTTGACGCCGTTACTGTTTTTAGAATGGTATATTGTTAATTTACTCTCATCATTTATTTATTTCCTTATTTCCTTTCCTCACTGGGCTATTTTCCCGGTTGGAGCCCTTGGGCTTGTAGCATCTTGCTTTTCCAACTAGGGATGTAGCTTGGCTAGTAATAATAATAATAATAATAATAATAATAATAATAATAATAATAATGTGTCATATCAAGATATACGTCCCCTGTTTTTATGCGATATTCTTAAGAGAAATTTTAAGGATACTCGCGCCAGGAGTTAGAATTCTGGAGACCTCTGGTCAATTCTCTGGGAGTATCACTGTAGCCAAATATCCCTTAGAAAGCTGTCTATAGGAAGCTTCCATCAGGACGACATGGCTTGACCCCAAATATATATATATATATATATATATATATATATATATATATATATATATATATATATATATATATATATAGTTAGTTAGTAAAGAGTCAACGGTGATATTCTCCTCTTATTTTATGAATATTATTTTTGTTACTCTGGGTTTGAAAACTTCTGTTTTCTATACATATTTAATGTACCTATTGTTCCGCTGATTATTGTACATTTATGAATTTTTGGAAATAATGAAAGACTATAGCTTTTATGTTTCCTTTATATGGAGCAACAGTGTACTTCCATTTTTAACCCTTCTTTTACAGACTTCGGTCTGATAGATTCCTGGGACAAAGATTTTATTCACAGAGAGTGGGACTGTTCACTTAAATTTCTTTGCTCTTGTGTGATTCACAATCAACTCACTACTTGTGTTCATAGCTTGGGACTCTTGTTCCAACTGCTATGTGGAAGTTTAGACACACCTTTTTCTGTCACAGTACTTATCATGGGACATTGTTTTTATATAATTAGTGGGAATTCTAGGAACTCAAATGGGTTAAAAGCTCCATCTGTCCACAACTGAGAATATTAATTATCTGGTACACTTCCATCAAGACAACATGGCTCGAGCCCCCAAAAATGGATGTTGACATAGGAAAAATCTATTTTTGGGTGAGATAGCCCTATCGTCTTGATGGACCCGCCCGTTAGTTTTCATCCTCTCCCAGTTCTCAGTGTGAGGCCTTGCATCATGGGATGGCTGCTCCTGCAATGTTGATCCAGGAATCGTGTTTATAGTAGCACACTGGGATCGAAAGTTGAAACGGCTCTCTTGCCCACATATCCAGTCCTATCTCTTATCCTTTTAAACAAGGTTAACTCTATTCAGGGAAGGATAGCTACGGCTTGTTTTAAACACGTTCGTGTTGTATACACGATATCTCTTGGGATATTCGCTCCAGGGGATAGAACCTTGTGATACTTAGCTATAATTCTCTGGTATATCACTTGCAGAAATATCCCAAGTAGAAAGTCGCCTTTGTGGAACTTCCATCAGGACTACATGGCTATCTCACCCCAAAATAGATTTGTTCCTGCGTCGATACAAACCCTTCCGCTAATTATAGGGGTATTCTTTTGGCGTAGCTGAAAGACGAGCCATGACAATTGTAGTGAGGGATAACTACCCCATCCTCTAGTTAGCAGGTGGGGGGGGGGGTAGACTGGCTTCCCCACTCACTCACACCTCTCGGCTGAGTAACCATTTTACTATTTGGCTCGGTAGAGGACAGACATGCTTCCGTGCTATCCCGCAATGACTTGCCTTGGTTGTTTTTCTGTGCTGATGGTCGGCAGGTTCTCAACACTACTGAGTTAAATTGTGTAACAATTCAGCTCCCTTCGAGGAACTATCTTACAAAGAAGGTGACTTAGTCCCCGAATAGTTCATGTTGTGTAGCGGAGCATGAATTGTAATTAATCACAACTTTTTTTTTCTTTTCTACAGATAGCAGCGACGTAGAACACAAGGCCGATGGCTTTGGCCGCCCTGTTCATTATTCTGTGCTTCTGTGGTAGCTCGTGAGCTGCCCACGTTACGAGGTAGCAATCGTTGTCAACTTGAATGCTACCTCGTCGCTTACACTTTTTTCCCATAGTGCTGGGAGAAAGCTTGTCTAAGGCAGTGTCCTCCTTCGGAAGGACTTCTCTCTTATTCGCGCGCGAGAGATTATTATGCCTATGCTTTTTTTCCCATAGAGCTGGGAGAAAGCTTGTCTTAGGTGATGTCATCCTTTGGAAGGACTTCTCTCTCGTTCGCGAGAGAGATATTATTACGCCTATGCTTTTTTCCCATAGAGCTGGGAGAAAGCTTGCCTTGGGCGATGTCCTCCTTCGGAAGGACTTCTCTCTTATTCGCGCGCGAGAGATTATTATGCCTATGCTTTTTTTCCCATAGAGCTGGGAGAAAGCTTGTCTTAGGTGATGTCATCCTTTGGAAGGACTTCTCTCTCGTTCGCGAGTGAAGATATTATTACGCCTATGCTTTTTTTTTTCCATAGAGCTGGGAGAAAGCTTGTCTTTGGCGATGTCCTTTGGGAGAACTTTCCTCTCGTTTGCGAGAGATAACTTGTAGGAGTTTGCTGATCCACCAGGGGTGGTGGCAGAGCTTTCTCCAAAGCAGGTTTCCCCTTTCGGGGGAACGAGAGTCTCGTTCTCGAGAGTAGACTGCCTTTGGGCATTGGTGGTCCCCCTTACGCTTATGGTTTTCCTTCAGGGGAGGAGCGAGAGCCTTATCTTGAGTGACGTTCTCCTTAAGGAGAACACACATCCCCTGTGGAGGTGTTATTTCTAGATTTTTTAACCTACTGGTACTCCTTGATCCTTCGGGGTCTCGTTACGATCACCCTTTGGGCTGGCGGGATCATGAGCCTTTGGGCTCTCGTCATGTTGATCCTGCAGGTTCTCATGACAGTAGGAATCCTTCGGGTCTCCATTGTGCTGATCCTTCGGGCTCCCGCGACTCGAAACCTTCGGGTTTCACTTATGCTGAACCTTCAGGCTCTCGTAACGAGGGTAATGTTGAGCCTTCGGGACCTCATACCATCAATCACGCTGACCTTGCGGGGCCTCGTGACAAAGGAACCTTTGGGGTCTCATAATATTAGTTACGCTGAACCCTTGGGCTCTCGTAACTTTAGTCACTCTGACACTTCGGTGTTTTGTGATAGAGAAACTTCGGTTTCTCATTGCACTGACCCTTTGTGGTCTCGTAATATTAGTGTTTTGTGACAGGGAAACTTCATTTTCTCGTTACGCTGACCCTTCGGGCTCTCGTAACATTAGTTACGCTGAACCCTTGGGCTCTCGCAACATTGGTTACGCTGAACCCTTGGGCTCTCGTAACTTTAGTCACTCTGACATTTCCGTGTTTTGTGACAGGGAAACTTTGGTTTCTCGTTACGCTGACCCTTCGGGGTCTTGTAACATTAGTTACGCTGACCCTTCAGGGTCTTGTAACATTAGTTACGCTGAACCCTTGAGCTCTCGTAACCTTAGTTACACTGAACCCTTGGGCTCTCGTAACTTTAGTCACTCTGACACTTCGGTGTTTTGCTAGAGGGAAACTCAGTTTCCCATTGCGCTAACCCTTCGGGGTCTCACAACACAGGCTACGTTAGGCCTTTGATCTTTCGTGCCCTTAGTCATGCTGATCCTTTGAGGTCTCATGACAGAGAAATCAGTTTTCGTTGCGCTGACCCTTCGGGGTCCCGCAACACAGTTCACTCTGAACCTTCGGGTTCTCGTGACCATAGTCATTGCTTATATTGCAGAGAGTTTGCGGACTCTCGTTGTGTTGATCGTTCGTGCTCACGCTACACAGGCTGATGTGAACCTTCGGGTGAGCGTAGCAGTAAGTACTCTCGCCACACTGAGAGCTCTCGCACCCACAACGAAGTTGGCGCACATGAACACATTGGCGCGCCCGACCTGATTATGGCGCACGGCTGATTTGGCGCACACGGCCGATGTGGCCCACACGACCAAATTGGCGCACGATACCGATGTGGCCCGCACGACCAAATTGGCGCACGACACTTTTGGCGCGCACAGCCAATTTGGTGCCAACCTTATGCGCTCTACCCCACACTGTGCGCGCAATCAGTTGAAGTGCGCGAACAACTCTTATAACAGAGAGTTTCGAACTCTCGTTGCATGAAGTGTTCGCGCGCGCAAGAGTTTACTCTCATGACAGAGAGTTTTCGAACTCTCGTCCTTTAAAGTTTTCGCGCGTGCAACCATCTCGGTGCGCGTGGCAAACTTTACGCATGTGATCATCGTCATCAAGAGTTTTTCTCTTATGACAGAAAGTCTTCTGACTCTCTTCATGCAAAGTGTTCACACGCGCGCTCCCATCGTCACCAAAAGTTTTACCCTGCTGCCTAGGGGTTTCCGGCTCTCTACAGATAACTATGACACAGTTCCTTTGGGTTCTGGTCTTGTGAACCTGGTGGGTTCACGTAACATGATTCCTGAAAATTCCATCAGGAATTAACGACAGAGTTCCTGCGGGTTCTCCTCACAATATCCCTTAGGGTCGTGAGAAAGTAATTCACAAATAGATTTTGAACCCCTAGGTTCTCATCCGAATCTCTCACTTCCCGCAATCCTGAGTTTTTTCTGAAATCTCTATGGTCGACTTTCCCCCCTCCCTACGGGACGGGTCTTCCAAATGCGTGACTTGATACGTCACTCTACACTCCCAGCATTACTATGTCAGCTAGGCTGGTTTCGCCAGCACCGATCCTTACGTTTTACCACCGTCATCTCCCCTCCACCCTCCCACTTAGAGTGGTTTGGTTAGCAGATGGAAATTAGCCGGGAATGAAAAATTCTTTACATTCCAGTTCATTTCCCCTGGCAGGCCTTGCCTGAGTTAGACAGTAGTTTTCTCACAAGTGAGAAAGCGTTCGATGGCAATTCCATCGGGTAAGCGGTTGATGGCAATTATATCTGGTCTTCAGGAAGCAAACCCCCACATACGAGACTTCACCCTTTTCGGGATACTCGTTTCTGAGAAGTTTAACAGAACTTCAATGGGTGTTGTTAAAACTTTATGAATGCCATAAGCCTTCCCGGAGCATGCGCTCTAGCCAAGACAAAATCGTGAGGTTATTGTCTTAGACACTGGTTCTATTGTATGGTTGAATCGGCCTCTCCCGTCACTGTACCCTGGGTACAAGGACTTGCCGTTTTAAATGATAGGCTTCTGAGACTTTTTATTCTACCCTCACAGGGTTATTGTCTCGAACAATTAGTGCCGAAGGAACAGTGTTAACTAACGTTAAAGAACGATCGCAACAGCGTGGGCAACTTTTCATTACATTTACGAATGTTTCAAACACCGCCCACAGGTAACCAGACATCTGTGTCTGTGTATTAACGGATGGTGGATAGCAGATGCTCTCTTTAATGCGTCAGAAGAGGGGGGCCCACATGCCACACCATTCCATCCTTGTCCGTTGGCCCGATTCAGAAAGGTACCAGCATTCACCTCTCTTAGAGAACCATTTAGCAGTAGGAAGCCTCAGATGGACAGAGTACAGCCAGGTGCCCCATCCGCTCGCGTCATTCTTGGTACAGGAATATGCTTTCAGATAACTGAACAGACCACTCAGATAGTGGGCTCCTATTGTCTTTGAATCATCTTGTATCCAGCAAAGTTTCAAGTTTGTGAGGTCCCCGATGGTGGCCATGCTCGCAACGGCCCTGAAATTCAGGGTCCCGCTTGACCGTTCACCAGGCCCTTGACCAAGATGTTTTCCAAGATCGGTGGGACAGCTTAGAGGTTTACATCTTTCCCCCCCCCCCCATTCGGTCTGGTGAGAAAGTCCTCAGCCAAGTCAGGATAAGCAAGATCTTATCAATGACTCCAATAGCTTCGCTTATGGCATCCCTCAGAATGGTTCCCGGACCTTCTGCATCTCCTGACGGAGTTCCAATAGCTTCACTATGGCATACCGCAGAATGGTTCCCGGACCTTCTGCAGTTCCTGATGGAGTTCCGAGGGATCTTCCTCCACGACATGATCTTCCAAGCAGCCACACTCTAACACTTTCCTAAGCCGTAGCGGATTCTTTCCCATTGATGCCTTTACTTACACATCGTTTGAGATAACTTGTCCCCCGTCGGATCTCAACCTCCTCCTGGGAAAGTGGTTCGGGTCCTTCAGTCCCCCAAGGCCCCTCTCAACAAATCTTTATGCCAGGCAGCAGATTGCTTCCTTACATGGAAGATGTCCCTTTCTACTCACTTGGGTTTTGACCAAGAGAGTTAGTGTGTTGTATGATCCATCATCTGATGTCTCTTATTCTAGGAGACGGGGAGAAGTAATTCTCAGCGGCGTCACCGAGTTGATCGCTAAGACTCAAAATCCGAATGTGTTGTACCCTAGGTGCAGCCGATTTCGGATAAGGAGTCTTCCTTCGGTAACCGAAGACCCATCAACTGGGGTTTTACCCAGTGAGGAGTCTGTGGTGTTACCTTAAAAGAACGAAACCAGCTCGCCCCCGTGTGTCAGCACTGTTGACCAGCACAGGGAAGGTCAAGAGGAGGCTCTCAAGGATATCCTTCCCCTCTGGGATCGAAAGGCAATTGAGGTTGCTCTCAATCTAGACCCTCCTTCATCCTAAGAACAGAGCTCGTAACATCAGTGGTGTTGCTACGTCCCTGGCGTTCAAGAAACTACTCTGTGGACGTGTCAATCGACCTTCACGGCCCACTACCTGCAAAGACGTAACCCACAAGAACATGGAGACCTTTTCCATCGGTCCTGTGGTGGTCGCTCAACAAATGGTCTAAACACCTCAGGCTCCTGGATGGACAAGTAGCAGAGGGTTGAGGGCTGAGGTTACCCAGATTAGTCTGGGGTGAATGAGTAAGAATGCCTGGCTCCTTTCTTCCTTTCACCTTCTCCACTCTGGGGAAAACAGCTCCGCAAGCCTCAGCATTGCTGACCTCGTCTTGCTGTAGGTAAGACTCGTTTCCTTTGTGCCCTTTAAGTATAGAATAATACTTTGTTACGTCCCCAATACCTTTTTTGAGGGAGGGTATTGGGTAAGCCTGAAGAACAATAGGTTTTGTACTCTAGTTCCTATGTTAAAGACAAGCCACACTGTTAGTTCCACTCGCACATCAGCTTCTACAGGCCGCTATCAGTGCAATACCTCATATCGGCACTTGATTTTAGCGAGGGTAGGGTCCCTTCTACTATCGATCACAGATTGAAAGAGATAGGACCCCGGATCATGACCAAGCCCAGTTGGTGAGGACTTCCTCCCTCCTAAGAGTAAGTCACCCCTATGAATAGCGGAAGGGTTTGTATCTACGCCAGAACAAACAACAAATTTGTAAGTAATTTTTAATTTTCCTAGTATACAAACCTGGAGTTATACAAATTTACCTGTCACCCTGTCCCCCGAGAAGTCCTGCCATAAGGCAAAGTGGTTACTCGGCCGAGAGGTATGAGTGATCGGGGTAGCCAATCTACCCCACCCCCCACCCGCTAACTAGTGGATGGGGTAGTTATCCCTCACTAAAATTATCATGGCTCGTCTTTCAGCTACGCCGAACGAATACACCTATAAATAGCTCCAGGTTTGTATACTAGGAAAAATACAAATTACAAATTTATTTTTCAATGTTGAAATCCATTTTCCCTCTTTTGTTTACATTTTAAAACCAAACTTATCTGCTCCTGTTCGTAAACTTGAGTGTCCTAAGTGCAATTCTGAGTTATCTTCTAGAGAAGACCAACACATTTTTATCACAATTTGGCTGTGAAGACTGCTAAGAAATAAAAAAAAAACTTAGGTGTCAATCATAACAAGGATTTTTTTGTGATTCACTTAGAGTTCCTGACCTTGGTAAGGGGGGCCTGGGGACTGTCTCCAGGTAATTCTATAACCTGGGAAGGGGGTTCCGGGAACTTGCCCCCCTCCCCCCCCTCCCCCCAGTTAGGTCTGCGACCTGGCAAGGAGTGTATGGGGGTTTGCCCCAGCTAGGTCTGTGACCTGGCAAGGATGGTATGGGGGCTTGCCCCAGGTAAGTCTGTGACTTGGCAAGGGGGTTGAGGGCTTGCCCCCAGGTAAGTCTGTGACCTGTGAAGAGGGGTCCAGGAGGCTTTGCCCTCAGATAGTTCTGTGACTTAGGAATCACTAAGTTAGATGTATTTGATAGGTTTTGTGGCCTTTTACGAATTTCAAAAGTGTTGAATAATCAGGTTTTTTTTTCTGTTTTCGCCCACCCAACGTCCTTGGTTCCCACCTCTATTCGTCGGGAAGAGGTGGTTGATAAGCAGAGAACGGTTTGAGGGGGAAATAAAGGTTATATTCGTTGTAAGCACAATGTTTACTAAAGGGATACTTGTCTTTTTCTATTGGAAATTTAGTTCTGAGTTCTATAATTTTTGACACTTTTTAATGTGTATCTCAAATCTCGATAATCATTTTCAAAAGCATCATCTCTGGCCTCCCTCTGTATATGGGCATTTCAAAATGTTATCATTATACTATTTTTATTTTATAGTTTTCTTTTTTTTTACTTCTGTTTCTTTGTTGAAATTATACCACTGTCCCTGTTAGATCCCGAGGGTAGCATGCATAATGCAGGGTTTATTCTAACGTGCAGTTGTAGCCTACCCCTTTTGTGCAGTTGTAAAACCAGATTTGTGCAATAGCAAATTTCTACTTTTTTTTTTTTTTTAATTTAGACAGAGTGTCGCAAGAAAGGAAGGGATCAGAAAAACTCTGATAGCTGACCAGAACTTATGTTTTTTTTTTTCATCAATCTTAAATATAATGGAATCATTCATAGATACTGAAACTCCTAATAATACCAATAGTTACGGTGGCTTTAATGTGTGTGGAATTGATTATATATAGTTTGCGTGAAAAATAACCATGTATGGAAGGTGACCTCCCTCCATATATCCATCTCACCCCTCCCCCAGTTTGGGAACAACTGGTTTAGGTAGTTCGAGCCCCGTATCAGATAATATACAGTTGTAAATTTTCCTTAGAATAAACCCTGTCATTATTACGTTTTCCTAACTAGATTGTAGCATGGCCTGTGTTGATAATGGTAATAGTAGTCATCATTATCATCATCTGGTTAAATCAATGGATATTCTTAAAATCAAACATGGCCCGAATTAGTTTTTTTTTTAAGAGGATGACACGAGTCTTATTTCATAGTTTACCCGTTACTTACAGTTTTCATCTATTAATTTTCTGTTTTATTTCTTTTTTTTAAATAGTATATTCAGTCATTGTTCCGTGTGCGGTGCCTCGGAAATAAAATCAAAGTAAACATTCTAATTGGTAATAGAGGAAAACGACCTATCACTGATGAGCTGGTATGGTTGCCATTACGTTATTCCATAATCCTCGATAGAGCTACGCTAATCTCCTGGATCTCCGGACTTTGGACACTGCAGCGTCGAAGCTTTATTTCTCACGTTTCCATATACTTGTGCTGTAGGTGCCGCAGTCGGAAACTTTCTCGGAAACATCAGTTGTCTGGGGTTGGACTGGGAGTCTGGAGGGGATCAAAGAGCGAGCATAGGCCTATCATCAGGGTTCACATGGCCTAGGCCAGTTATATCAATAAAAATTTTGATGTTTTGTGATATACAAATTTACAAATGGTCTTCATTTGTTAAAATTTTATTGTCAAAGAATTTGCCCATATTTATGGCAGCACTTACAACTAATCTCCTTTGAGAATTGCCACGAGATATTGTACGAACCAACCCAATAGAATTTAAGGTTTTTATTTTAAAATTTATAGCATCAAAGCACTACCTTGAGCATAGACTTAATAAAGGAACCCTTTCATGCTCCACTAACCTCACGTCAAATCACTTGTCACTTCCTCCTTAGTAACAACTATTATATTTCCTACTTAGAACTTAGTTTAAATCGTTTGTTCTCTTGTTGGTATTATTATTCTTAATCACGAGATTAGCTAAGGTATTATTGTATTTGAAAACTAGTTTGATATTTTTTTTTGTATGACTATAAAATTCTCCATTTTTCGGGTTTCTTCATTTTAGTGATTTGTATTTCTTTCTGTTTATCACATCATGGTTTGACTGACCCTATTTAAAACATTTCTGCTCTTTATTGCTGCTATCTGCAATGAAGTTATTCTGGTAATATAATGATGACGACGACGGTGATGATGATGATAATAATAATGATGATGATAATAATAATAATAATAATAATAATAATAACAAATTAGAAAGTTCACCATACACCAATTCCATTCTCAAAACTTGAGTTAATTGATTAAGAAAAAAAAAGAAATTTGAAAATTTTCTTGTTGGGCAAATTAATGCAAAATTTCATTATGCCTTTGTTTTGTAATAAGTTATGAATAGTTTTTATTTCATATAACAATTATATTGATTATTTAAAATATATGTGTTTTAATTTATAGGTGAAACTGCTAGTCATAGTTAGATAACATTTTAGTTTAAAATTATATGTACAGTATAGTTATAGACAGTGTACTGATTAGCAAAAATTGTTTATTGAAAATCATATGTACAGTATAGTATAGACAGTATGCTGATGTGCATTCTGTATATATGCTGTATTTCGTGAAGTGTAGGGGGTGGACTGTCATCGCCCGGTCACGTGATAGCCCATGCCTTTTTGGCTATACTTGGTCGCAATGACTGCAAGATTCAAATTTGAATGAGAATGCCACACTCTGGGAGTATTAATTTGCTAATTAGGGCTAACTTATGTTAATGTTTATGTTAAGTATATTCAATGCAACAAAGTATATTCCTACTGGGCTGTAGTGAAGAATTGTCACTGATGGAGGATATTCAAGCTTTGTAGCGTTTCATTTTCTGCTGACATAAGTCTTTTTATAGTTTATTTATGGAATATCTGTTTTAATGTTTTTGTTTTTAAAATATTTTATTTTAACTTTATTACTACTTATATCGTTTATTTCCTTATTTCCTTTCCACGCTGGGCTATTTTTCCCTTTTGGAGCCCTTGGGCGTATAGCATCGTGCTTTTGCAACATGGGTTGTAGCTTAGATAATAATAATAATAATTAAACGCTTTTATTTCAGTAATTTTTATTTATGTATCATAAATTTGTTTCTGTCTGCATAAGGATCGAGACTACAGTTTCAAAGTTTCATTTTCTTCTTCCGTGCTATGTTCAATGCCTAAGTGTTCGCTATGTAATTACGTAACTACCGTACTTGTTAAATTTGTGTAATAGGGCACTGCATGTTAATCAGCTGTTGATCTCGCATAGTGATTATTAATGAGATACGCTTTGAGAGGCGACTATTATGGGTGATAAAATATGTGAGCCATAGCTATTGCTGTCCTTGGATGTCAAATTTGTTTTATCGTACCGTTTTGGTTAGATTTTGGTCTAATTTATTTCAGTGAGGTGTGTGAATCAAATCATTTAGATAGGTCATCAAGAGATCAAAAAGCAGTTATGGGCAAATGGAATGAATTTCATATAAGTGCGGATAATATCTGATACTCCGTTATACTTCCACTTATTTTTCTTACTTTTGACGTTATGTATTCGAGCCAAGTAGAGTCGTAAACTCTTTAGACATACTAAACCTGCGTAGTCTTTGTTTTGGATTAATACAAGCGAAGTGGTTTAAAGTTCTCTCTCTCTCTCTCTCTCTCTCTCTCTCTCTCTCTCTCTCTCTCTCTCTCTCTCTCTCTCTCTCTCTCTCTCTCTCTCTCTCTCTCTCTCTCTCTCTCTCTTGATGAAGTCTAACAAAATTAAACAGCAGACAAAATGAGAGGGTAACATTGTAATGAGAGACATACTTTCTTGCCATCAGGTTAACCTTTAGAACTGGCGAAAATTACAGTAGCGCTTAAGTTATTGCATAAGACTCCGAAGTATTTATTTTTAGGGGTATTTTCTGTGCTTTGCTTACAAATTGAGCAAACTTTGAGCATATTTATCAACTATTTGTCCCCCCCCCTCTCTCTCTCTCTCTCTCTCTCTCTCTCTCTCTCCTCTCTCTCTCTCTCTCTCTCTCTCTCTCTCTCGTATGTATATTGTCATCATCATCAGCCATTACTAGTCCACTGGAGAACAAAGGACTCAGACATGTCCTTCCACTTGCGTCTGTTTATGGTCTTTCTGTGCCAGTCCACACTCGCAAACTTTCTTAGTTGGTCAATCCATCGTTTTCTCTTCCTTTCCCGTCTTCTTTTACAATCTCTATGGACCCATTCTGTTATTCTTAATGTCCATTTATTGTCTAAAATTCTCATTATATGTCCTGTCCATTTCTTTTTCTTAACATGTTAGAATATCCTCTACTTTAGTTTGTTCTATTATCCATGTTGCACTTATTCTTTCTTTTATTGTTATTCCCATCATTATTCTCTCCATATCACTTTATGAGTTATAAATAGCTTATGTTACAAGGCTTTATAAAGTAAGGTTCCAATATTCTGATGCATAATTTAATACTGGTAGGACCATCACATTAAATACTTTTTTTCTTTTTTTTTAGAAAGAGAGAGAGAGAGAGAGAGAGGAGAGAGAGAGAGAGAGAGAGAGAGAGAGAGAGAGGAGAGAGAGAGAGAGAGAGAGAGAGGAGAGAGAGAGAGAGAGGTGTCATTTTAATTTTCATAATCTCATTTTCTATACCAAATTCTCTCCATCCCATGCTTATCCTTTTAATTTTGGTTTCGTGTCCGGAGGAAACTGTCTGCCCTCAGTACGTGTGTTCATTAGCAATCTCCAGAGACTCGTCTGTAACTCGTTTGTTATCTCTCTGCATTTTCATTGAAAATAAGATTTAGTTTTACTCATTTTCATTTTCAGTCCTGTTTCTGCTCTGTATTCAAATCTTCTATCATCTTTTGCAGTTCCTTCCATGATTCACTAAACACAACTATGTCATCTGAAAATATTAAGTTGTCAAGGTCTTCCCAATTAATGTTAATACCCACATTTTCCCAATCTAATTTAAAAAAAAAAAAATTCGCTGTCAATAATTTAGGAGAGATGGGGTCTCCCTGTGTTACTCATTTCTCAAAAGGAATTTTCTCACCATCTTTTTATAGTTTTGGGACTTATGTACTTCCTGTATAGATATCTTCAAGTGTTCTAACATAATATTCTTCTATTCCTTGTTTTTGGAGGGATTTCATTACTGTTAAGGTGTTGACAGAATCTAAAACTTTCTCATAGTCTATAAATGCCATTCATTGGGTTGTCATAGCCTGTTGACTTTTCCATTAGGCATACTTGCTCTTTTGGTTGATTAAAGTGTAGATGTGTGCGTGTGTATGACATGTGCATATTCTTTTTATATAAAAGATAGTTTTTAATTTTATGACTGTTCTTTAAATGTTTTATTTAAATTGTTCGTTGCTTCTCATATAGTTTATTTATTACCTCATTTCCATTCCTCACTGGGCTATTTTTCCCTGTTGGAGGCCTTGGGCTTAGCGCATCCTGCTTTTCCAACTAGGGCTGTAGCTTAGTTAGTAGTAATAATTATATAGATTGATTAATCAGTGATGGTTTGGTCAGTATTTGGATGGTTGCCTAGTACTAAGTAAACACTTAACTTCATCGTTACACGAACACTTGAGCCTCTTTGGGGCCAACCATGAATCTGGCAACCTCATCTCTTAAATTCTTGGTGTCAACCGGAATTATAACATCATCTCACCCCACCCTATCCAGAGGGAAAAGTCGCATGGTAGAGAAATAGCATTTATTTATATAAAGACTTCGCCCTCTATTAGTGCATAATTGTAATATAATGTTTTTTCTTTCTCTTGCTGCTGTCTACATGTGTTGGTTTTATTTTCATTATTCCATTCATGTCTTTGATATTTATAAAAACAAGCATTTTTTACATTTTTTTTTAAAATCTTCAAACCATCATTTGTGATTCCATATATCAAGTCTTCATTTGTTCATGAATACATAAGATAACGCTTTCTGGAATTTAAAGTCTACATTGTCAAGTTACATTGCAAGCGCAGTAATTGCACAATATAAATTTAGCATAGGTTAAGCTTTAACGTGAATAGTAAATACTGATGATTGCTATAAAGATTTAGTTGTCCAAATACATGACAGGGTTGAGTCAACGTTTTCACAAATATGCTTCCACTTCCAAATGTTAATAGATCAAATAGAACTTTCTCATTCTTTATCATCTAATCATCGCTACTTAATATTGCTTGATTTGAGATAACAAGGATAATGTCTAATAATGTTGATCATCCGAATTTATTTGATGAAAATTGCCTTGGGTCCTGGTTTGAATTAATCTATGATAGCACATTTATTGACACTTGTATTCGTATCTAGCATTTAACATCAAGTTAATAGTCTGTATTTTTTAAATCTTCATCTTCCTTACAGTATTTCAAGCATTAATGTTATTGAAAGCCCTTAAAAAAAAAAAAAAAGGAAACAGTGATGCATCCTTGGAATGTTGCGTTTGACCTGTTCGAAATTGAATACTACAGTTTTATATTTTTTGTTTCTGTTCAAGGTGTAACCAAATCTTGAGAAATTATTTTGGATTGTGATCGAAACAAATCTCAGATTTCTCTTGGGGTTGGCAGTTGTTTTGTGGGGAGGGATTAAATTATAGCATCCCATGTGTTGATTTTCATTTTATTAATGTAATTTAGAACTACTCCCATCGATTTATCTGACGACATTTTCCAATCCAAAAGTGAGATATTTCTATTGTGCTCGTTTTAGAAATAAAAACA
>NC_090748.1:70200659-70205659 GCF_036898095.1 Palaemon carinicauda
ATAAATGCCTTTTGGTAAAGGAACCTTTGATAGATAAATGACCTTGATAAAAGGACCTTAGATGGACAAATACCCTTGTGTAAAGGAACCTTTGACAAATAAATGCTGATGGGTAAAGGGTCCATTATTAGATAAACACCCTTGGGTAAAGGAACCTTTGATAGATAAGTGCCTTTGGATAAAAGAACCTTTGATAGATGAATGCCTTTTGGTAAAGGAACCTTTGGTAGATAAATGACCTTGGTAAAAGGACTTTGGATGGACAAATGCCCTTGTGTAAAGGAACCTTTGATAGATGAATGCAGATGAGTAAAGGAACTGTTAATAGATAAATACCCTTTGGTAAAGGAACCTTTGATAGATGAATGCCTTTGGGCAAAGGAACCAGTGATAGATAAACACCCTTTTGCTAAATAAATCTTTGATAGATAAACACCCGTGGATAAAGATACCTTTGATAGACAAATGGTTTTGGTAAAGGAACCTCTGGAATAACGCCCTTGGGTAAAGGAACATTTGATAGATAGTGGTGTTGGGTAAAGGAATCTTTGATAGATAAACGCCCTTGTGTAAAGTACCTTTAATAGATAAACTGCTTTGGGTAAGGGGACCGTTGATAGATAAATGCCCTTGGGTAAAGAAACCTTTGATAGATAAATGCCCTTTGGTAATGGAACCTATGGTAAATTAATGACCTTGGTAAAAGGACCTTTGATGGACAAATGGACTTGGGTAAAGGAACCTTTGATAGATAAATGCCCTCTTGGTAAATGAATCTTTGATATTCAAATGATTTTGGTAAAGGAACCTCTGATCGACTAACGCCCTTGGGTAAAGGAACATTTGATTGATAAATGCTGTTGGGTAAAGGAATCTTTGATAGTCAAATGATTTTGGTAAAGGAACCTCTGATCGACTAACGCCCTTGGGTAAAGGAACATTTGATTGATAAATGCTGTTGGGTAAAGGAATCTTTAATAGATAAACGCCCTTGTGTAAAGGACCTTTAATAGATAGAGGGCTTTGGGTAAGGGGACCGTTGATAGATAAATGCCCTTGGGTAAAGGAACCTTTGATAGATAAATGCCTTTTGGTAATGGAACCTTTGGTAAATTAATGACCTTGGTAAAAGGACCTTTGATGGACAAATGCAATTGAGGAACCTTCGATAGATAAATGCTGATGGGTAAAGGAACCATTAATAGATAAATACCCTTGGGCAAAGGAACCTTTGATAGATTAACACCTTTAGGTAAAGGAACCTTTGATAGGTAAAGGCCTTTGGGTAAAGGAACCTTTGATAGATAACCGCCCCTGCGTAAAGAAACCTTTCCTAGAGAAGCACCCTTTGTAAAGGAACTCTTAATAGATAAGTGCTCTTTGGTAAAGGAATCTTTGATAGATAAATGCCATTGGGGTAAAGGAGCCTTTGAGAGATAAACTCCCCTGGGCAAAGGAACCTTTGATAGATAATTGCCCTTAGGTGGAGGAATCATTGATAGATGAACGCCTTTGGGTAAAGGAACCTATGATTTATGATTGTCCTTGGGTAAAGGAACCTTTAATAGATGAATCCACGTAGGTAAAGGAACCTTTAATAGATGAATCCGCGTAGGTAAAGGAACCTTTGATAGTTAAACGCCCTTGGGTAAAAGAACTTTTGATAGATAAACGTCCTTGAGTTGGGACAAAGAACCGTTGATAGATAAATGCCCTTAGTTAAAGAAACCTTTGATAGATAAAACACCCTTGGGTAAAGGAACCTTTGATAGATAAATGCCCTTCTCTTGGGTAAAGGAACTTTTGATAGATAAACGCCTTTGAGTAAAGGAACCTTTGATAGGTAAACGCCCTTTGCAAAGGAATCTTTGATAGATAAATTCCCTTCCCTTGGGTAAAGAAACTTTTGATAGATGAACCTCTTTGGGTAAGGGAACTTCTGATAGGTAAACACCCTTGGGAAAGAAAACTCTGATAGATAAATGCCTTTTGGTAAAGCAATCTTTGATAGATAAATGCCTTTAGTAAAAGAACCTTTGATAGATAAACTTCCTTGGGTAAATGAAGTTTTGATAGATAAATGCCCTTGGTAAAAGAACCTTTCGTAGATAAACACACTTGGTAAAGAAACCTTTGAAATATAAATGCACTTTGGTAAATGAACTTTTAATAGATAAATGCCCTTGGGTAAAGGAACCTTTTGTAGATAAATGCTTTTGCGTAAAGGAACTGTTGATATATAAATAGTTTTGGTCAAAGGAACCTTTTGATAGATAAGTGCCCTTGGTAAAGGAACTTTTAATAGATAAATGCCCTTTTGTAAAGGTACCATTGATAGATAAATGCCCTTGTGTAAAGGAACCTTGGATAAGTAAACGCCCTTGGTAAAGGAATCTTTGATTGATAAATGCCCATGGGAGGAACCTTTGATATATAAACACTTTGTGAAGGAACCTTTGATAGATAAATGCCCTTGGGTAAAGGCACCTTTGATAGATAAACGCTCTTGTTATAGAAACTTTTTTATAGTTAAATTCCCTAGGGTAGTAGAATCTTTGTTAGATAAACGCCCTTGGTTAAAGGAACCTTTGATAGATAAACGCTCTAGGGTAAAAAAAAACTTTAATAGATAAATGCCCTTGCTAAAGGAACCTTTCATAGATTAACACTTGGGTAAAGGAACCTTTGATACATAAATGTGTTTGGGTAAAGGAACCTTTGAGAGATAAACACCCTTGGTTAAAGGAACCTTTGATAGGTAAACACCCGTTTGGTAAATGAACCTTTGATAGATAATCGTTTTTGGGTAAAGGAACCTTTGAAAAGTGAATACCTTTAGCTAAAGGAACATTTGATAGGTGAATACCTTTAGCTAAAGGAACCTTTGATAGATACACCCTTTTGGTAAATGAACCTTTTCTAGATAAATGCACTTTGATAAAGGAACTTTTGATATAGACACGCCCTTGGGTAAAGAAATATATGATGGATAAATGCCCTTGGTAAAGGAAACTGATAGATGAACGCCCCTCAGTAAAGGAACCTTTAACAGTTAAGTGCCCTTTGGTAAAGGAACTATTGATACATAAACGCCCCTCAGTAAAGGAACCTTTGACAGTTAAATGCCCTTCGGTAAAGGAACCTTTGATATTTAAATGGCCTTGGGTAAAGAAACCTTTGATTGATAAACGGCCTTGGGTAAAGGAACCTTTGATAGATAAAGGCCCTTCGGTAAAGGAACCTTTGATAGATAAAGGCCCTTTGGTAAAGGAACCTTTCATAAATTAATGCCATTCAGTCCCGAATGCACATCTGGTCAAAATGTTTTATCAATGTGCAATGCTGATAAATTGAAATACATCATCATCATTATTTTTTCTTATTGTGAAGATTTATTCGTCAAATAAATTTATATTCAGTTTTTAACATAACTGTTTTTTGAAGTTGGCATTCAGGCAACACAAGAAGAATTTATTGTAATTAAGAAGAGTTTGGTGAAACCATGTGCCGTTCAGTTGGTTAGATTGTAGAGCTGTATGCTTTTGTAATATGTGCCTGTAGTAAAGTTAAAGGATTTTGTCAATTCTAATGGTTTTGGTCAATCATTTTATATATCCTCTTATATAAAATTCTGCACAACGATAGGTATTAAGATTGATTGTAAAACACTAAACTTTACCTTTAAATTGACTGGTTTAATTACACTGTAACAGTTGTTTGAGTACCTCATCAAACTTCATTACAATACCATGTGTATTTTGGAAACAGAAGAAGAAACAAAGTTAAAAATTGTTATAAATTTCCGAACACAAAATGATCTTTATAACTGTGATTTTACTTGAGGTCATACTCAAATATATTGTAGTTTTAGACTTGGAATATGAAATATTATTGAAGGGAAAATATTGCCTTCACATGGATTGACCCCTAAAATGGCACTGATTTAGTAAATAGTATTAATCGAAAAGAAAGAAGCAGTCTTTTGAAGAGTTGTATGATAATTCCAATCAGTTTTGATTGTCTTATTTTAGCTACTAACGATTTTTTAGTTATTGCCATGTTTAGAGGAAATCCAGTACCCCATGCAGTATTTCTACTTTTGCTTTATATTAAAAAAGTAATGGTTCAACAAGCAGAGTTGATTAATGAAATTTATCATCATTAGCAAAGGGTTATTGTTAGCTAACACTGTTATAAACTAAGTTGCTATACATAGCAATGGCACTTGCTCCTAAGACAGTCAGTGAATATGTAGTTGTGTCTGGATGTAAGACTTATCGTAGAGCCCTGGTTACTGGTCCCACAAGACACGTAAATTATGTCTAGATAGGCCTACTGCTTATACAGTAATTATATTGGAAGATCTCCATAGAGATCCGGATATTGGATATGGAAGTAAGCAAATGAAAGCGAAATGTCATGAAAACAAAATTCAACTATTCTCTGAGTTGCTAATTTTTCAGGAATGATTCCAATCCCAACATATAGAATTATGCAATAATTAAGAATCCTTATAGAGGCTGTTGGAAAATTTCTGGGACGAAAGGAAATAGTAGGGAACTCGGGTTCCGTTTTATACAGCAAAGATCTTTGTCATGTCAACTGTTAATCCAAATTCCAGATTAATCCGGCTTAGATGTCCCTTAGTCAAATTTCGGCGGATTAATCAATTGTGAACTTCGTTATCTTTTGGTGTGTCAGTTTTACGTAAAGTATGTGGGACGGCGTTATCCGCTAACAGGTTATCTCGAGTTTATCATGAGATAAAGTCCTTTCATCTCGTTTCTCTTACTTGTCTCGTCATAGGAAGACCTACAGTAGCTCATCTGGGGAACGCTGTGAACTGGCATACTGATAAGACTTGAACGTCACCTAAACTGCAACCGTTACCTTCAAAGATCAAAGAGAACGCTGCGCAGTACACTATACACGCACACACACGAATATATACTGTCTATATATATATATATATATATATATATATATATATATATATATAT
>NC_090748.1:70210659-70335659 GCF_036898095.1 Palaemon carinicauda
TTATGTTTTGGCCCCTGTTTGTATCATCGATATATTTACCTCCAACAACGATTTTTGGAGGAAGTTATGTTTTGCCCCCTGTTTGTATCATCGATATATTTACCTCCGACAACGATTTTTGGAGGAAGTTATGTTTTGCCCCCTGTTTGTATCATCGATATATTTACCTCCGACAACGATTTTTGGAGGAAGTTATGTTTTGCCCCCTGTTTGTATCATCGATATATTTACCTCTGCCAACGATTTTGGGAGGAAGTTATGTTTTGCCCCCTGTTTGTATCATCGATATATTTACCTCCGACAACGATTTTTGGAGGAAGTTATGTTTTGCCCCCTGTTTGTATCATCGATATATTTACCTCCAACAACGATTTTGGGAGGAAGTTATGTTTTGGCCCCTGTTTGTATCATCAATATATTTACCTCCGCCAACGATTTTGGGAGGAAGTTATGTTTTGGCCCATGTTTGTATCATCGATATATTTACCTCTGCCAACGATTTTGGGAGGAAGTTATGTTTTGCCCCCTGTTTGTATCATCGATATATTTACCTCCAACAACGATTTTGGGAGGAAGTTATGTTTTGGCCCCTGTTTGTATCATCAATATATTTACCTCCGCCAACGATTTTGGGAGGAAGTTATGTTTTGGCCCCTGTTTGTATCATCGATATATTTACCTCCGACAACGATTTTGGGAGGAAGTTATGTTTTGCCCCCTGTTTGTATCATCAATATATTTACCTCCGCCAACGATTTTGGGAGGAAGTTATGTTTTGGCCCCTGTTTGTATCATCGATATATTTACCTCCGACAACGATTTTGGGAGGAAGTTATGTTTTGGCCCCTGTTTGTATCATCAATATATTTACCTCCGCCAACGATTTTGGGAGGAAGTTATGTTTTGGCCCCTGTTTGTATCATCGATATATTTACCTCCGACAACGATTTTGGGAGGAAGTTATGTTTTGCCCCCTGTTTGTATCATCGATATATTTACCTCCGACAACGATTTTGGGAGGAAGTTATGTTTTGGCCCCTGTTTGTATCATCAATATATTTACCTCCGCCAACGATTTTGGGAGGAAGTTATGTTTTGCCCCCTGTTTGTATCATCGATATATTTACCTCCGACAACGATTTTGGGAGGAAGTTATGTTTTGGCCCCTGTTTGTATCATCGATATATTTACCTCCGCCATCAATTTTGGGAGGAAGGTATTTTTTTGGCCCCTGTTTGTATCATCGATATATTTACCTCCGCCAACGATATTGGGAGGAAGTTATGTTTTGGCCCATGTTTGTATCATCGATATATTTACCTCCGCCATCGATTTTGGGAGGAAGTTATGTTTTGGCCCATGTTTGTATCATCGATATATTTACCTCTGCCATCGATTTTGGGAGGAAGTTATGTTTTGGCCCATGTTTGTATCATTGATATATTTACCTCCGCCATCGATTTTGGGAGGAAGTTATGTTTTGGCCCCTGTTTGTATCATTGATATATTTACCTCTGCTATCGATTTTGGGAGGAAGTTATGTTTTGGCCCATGTTTGTATCATCGATATATTTACCTCCGCCATCGATTTTGGGAGGAAGTTATGTTTTGGCCCCTGTTTTTATCATCGATATATTTACCTCCGACAACGATTTTGGGAGGAAGTTATGTTTTGGCCCCTGTTTGTATCATCGATATATTTACCTCCGCCATCAATTTTGGGAGGAAGGTATTTTTTTGGCCCCTGTTTGTATCATCGATATATTTACCTCCGCCAACGATATTGGGAGGAAGTTATGTTTTGGCCCATGTTTGTATCATCGATATATTTACCTCCGCCATCGATTTTGGGAGGAAGTTATGTTTTGGCCCATGTTTGTATCATCGATATATTTACCTCTGCCAATGATTTTGGGAGGAAGTTATGTTTTGGCCCCTGTTTGTATCATCGATATATTTACCTCCGCCATCGATTTTGGGAGGAAGTTATGTTTTGGCCCCTGTTTGTATCATCGATATATTTACCCCCGCCAACGATTTTGGGAGGAAGTTATGTTTTGGCCCCTGTTTGTATCATCGATATATTTACCTCCGCCATCGATTTTGGGAGGAAGTTATGTTTTGGCCCATGTTTGTATCATCGATATATTTACCTCTGCTATCGATTTTGGGAGGAAGTTATGTTTTGGCCCATGTTTGTATCATCGATATATTTACCTCCAGCGATTTTGGGAGGAAGTTATGTTTTGGCCCATGTTTGTATCATCGATATATTTACCTCTGCCATCGATTTTGGGAGGAAGTTATGTTTTGGCCCCTGTTTGTATCATCGATATATTTACCTCTGCTATCAATTTTGGGAGGAAGTTATGTTTTGGCCCATGTTTGTATCATCGATATATTTACCTCCAGCGATTTTGGGAGGAAGTTATGTTTTGGCCCATGTTTGTATCATCGATATATTTACCTCCAGCGATTTTTGGAGGAAGTTATGTTGTGGCCCGTTTGTATCATCGATATATTTACCTCCACCATCGATTTTGGGAGGAAGTTATGTTGTGGCCCGTTTGTATCATCGATATATTTACCTCTGCCAATAATTTTGGGATGAAGTTATGTTTTGGCCCATGTTTGTATCATCGATATATTTACCTCCGCCAACGATTTTGGGAGGAAGTTATGTTTTGGCCCTTGTTTGTATCATCGATATATTTACCTCCGCCATCGATTTTGGGAGGAAGTTATGTTTTGGCCCCTGTTTGTATCATCGATATATTTACCTCCGCCATCAATTTTGGGAGGAAGTTATGTTTTGGCCCATGTTTGAATCATCGATATATTTACCTCCGCCATCGATTTTGGGAGGAAGTTGTGTTTTGGCCCATGTTTGTATCATAGATATATTTACCTCCGCCAACGATTTTGGGAGGAAGTTATGTTGTGGCCCGTTTGTATCATCAATATATTTATCTCCGCCATCGATTTTGGGAGGAAGTTATGTTGTGGCCCGTTTGTATCATCGATATATTTACCTCCGCCATCGATTTTGGGAGGAAGTTATGTTGTGGCCCGTTTGTATCATCGATATATTTATCTCCGCCATCGATTTTGGGAGGATGTTATGTTGTGGCCCGTTTGTATCATCGATATATTTGCCTCCGCCATCGATTTTGGGAGGAAGTTATGTTGTGGCCCGTTTGTATCATCGATATATTTACCTCCGCCATCGATTTTGGGAGGAAGTTATGTTTTGGCCCATGTTTGTTTCATCGATATATTTACCTCCGCCATCTATTTTGGGAGGAAGGTATTTTTTTGGCCCTGTTTGTATCATCGATATATTGACCTCCACCCACGATTTTTGGTGGAAGTCATGTTTTGGTCCGTGTTTGTATCATCGATATGTTTACCTCTGCCGACGATTTTGGGAGGAAGTTATGTTTTGGCCCCTGTTTGTATCATCGATATATTTACCTCCGCCATTGATTTTGGAAGGAAGTTATGTTTTGGCCCGTTTGTATCATCGATATATTTACCTCTGCCATCGATTTTGGGAGGAAGTTATGTTTTGGCCCCTGTTTGTATCATCGATATATTTACCTCTGCCATCGATTTTGGGAGGAAGTTATGTTTTGGCCCATGTTTGTATCATCGATATATTAACTCCACCATCGATTTTGGGAGGAAGTTATGTTTTGGCCCCTGTTTTTATCATCGATATATTCACCTCCGCCCACGATTTTGGGAGGGAGTTATGTTTTGGCCCCACTTTGTATCATCGATATATTTACCTCTGCCAATGATTTTGGGAGGAAGTTACGTTTTGGCCCCTGTTTGTATCATCGATATATTTACCTCCGCCATCGATTTTGGGAGGAAGTTATGTTTTGGCCCCTGTTTGTATCATCGATATATTTACCTCTGCCATCGATTTTGGGAGGAAGTTATGTTCTGGCCCCTGTTTGTATCATCGATATATTTACCTCTGCCATCGATTTTGGGAGGAAGTTATGTTTTGGCCCCTGTTTGTATTATCGATATATTTATCTCCGCCATCGATTTTGGGAGGAAGTTATGTTTTGGCCCCTGTTTGTATCATCGATATATTTACCTCCGCCCACGATTTTGGGAGGGAGTTATGTTTTGGCCCCTGTTTGTATCATCGATATATTTACCTCTGCCAATGATATTGGGAGGAAGTTATGTTTTGCCCCCTGTTTGTATCATTGATATATTTACCTCCGCCATCGATTTCGGGAGGAAGTTATGTTTTGGCCCCTGTTTGTATCATCGATATATTTACCTCCGCCATCGATTTTGGGAGGGAGTTATGTTTTGGCCCCTGTTTGTATCATCGATATATTTACCTCCGCCAACGATTTTGGGAGGAAGTTATGTTTAGGCCCCTGTTTGTATCATCGATATATTTATCTCCACCATCGATTTTGGGAGGGAGTTATGTTTGGCCCCTTTTTGTCCATATTTGTTTTTGAACAATTTGCTGGCTACAAGTTTACTCATTGAGTAGTAAAATTTTCAAAGATTCATTGTTATGATATGTGGAAGTTTTTCAATTTTGAAAGTCCTGGGTCAAAGGCCAAGGTCGATGAATAAGCTGATGCGCTCTCGGAGTATTTTTCTATTTGTTCTTTCACGTGTTCTTTCAGAAATATTGTTGACATTTCCATTGGTTAAAATCATGATTGTCATATATATATATATATATATATATATATATATATATATATATATATTATATATATATATATATATATATATATATATATGTGTATAGATATAAATATATATATGTGGTGTCTATCTATATGTTATACTAAGCCTCAATTATTGTTCTCCCCAAACTCCTGACTAACGGGTTCCACATTCATTTAGAGTGGCGACTTTACAATGTTTCTTGAAAGTGGTAATGTCTTACCCCAGAAGCGCTGCTGTAACTTAGTAGGGAACACTGTTTTATACTTTAGTAAGGTAGAATAACGTTGCAGTTTTACCTGACAGCTGAAGCTCCCCACCTGTTGATTTTTACCTAAAATTAAACTTTTGACTTGCAGTACAATAAAGGTCTAATGCCACCCACACACATATATATACATTTACACACACACACACACACACACACACACACACACATATATATATATATATATATATATATATATATATATATATATATATATATATATATATATATACAAATATTTATACACATATATATATATACACACACACACACACACATATATATATATATATATATATATATATATATATATATATATATATATATATATATATATATATATATATATATATAAACTATACATTATATACTGTATATATATGTATATATACTCTATATATATTATAAAACTTGCAGGAGCATGTGATACTTAGTTGCAAAAAACAAAAAAAAACTACGATTCTCATTATACATTATTTTTTCCTTGTATATTTACCTCCCCAACGAAGTTGGTAGGAGGTTATGTTTTCGCCCCTGTGTCTTGTTTGTGAACATTCTGACCACAATTTTACTCATAGAGTAGTGAAACTTTCAGGGATTAATTGTTGTGTTAGACGTGGAAGGGATTTAATTTTGAAAGTCCTAGGTCAAGGTCAAGGTTGAGCAAAAAAGGTCGACCGAATTAACACTTAACTTTACTCCAAGTTCGATCATGGTAGTCACACTTTACTTTAAATACGCTTACGGTCTAATTTGATTCTGGGAAAGGCAAGCTGGTTTCGAGAAATAAGCTGCTATGGCAAAGGTCTGCTCTCTGAGTGGTTTTCTACTGTATATAAAACAACAAATGCAGTCGGTTCCAGTCCACTGCAGACAAAGGCCTCAGACATGTCTTTATTCGTGTCTGGGTTTTTACCTGTTTCCATCACCACCTAGGCCAACTGCAGATTGGTGATGTTGGGAGACTTTTGTCTGATCGCTCAAAGCAAACCAACCTAGTATGAATGGCCTTGGCTAGTACAGCTTTGCTGATCATGGAAATACACAAATATTTATACACACATAAGCTGCCAACGAGGAGACCCAAGGAGGATTCAGTTTTACCACTGTGATGTCCCTGGGTTCGTTTGAAAACTTCAGTCGTTAGAGTTTCAGAAAAACTCAGTCCTTAGTTTTAACCAGTTCTATGAGGAACTCTCACCTGGACTGAGACCCCTCAGCAATCTATAATCCTTTTCCTTTTGGAGGGGGTTTGAGGTCCAAAGAGTATTGCTCTTACAATTTTAGTGTAGCAGTTTGTGATGCAGCTGTTAGCCCTAAGACTTAATCCATATCTGATGGGACTAACAAGGATCTAGGAAATATGCACTGGGACCAGGAATGGCATTCAACATAACTCAAAGGGAACTAAGGGAAAGTCCTGGAGTTACACTGTCAATGAAAAATCAGTAGTAGTTGGACAAGAGGGGGGAAGAAGGGATGAGAGACCAGAAGTAATGTGTTAAAAGTTGTTGAAACTAGACTCATGATCCTTTACAAACTCTTAGTTATTGCTTACTGTCAACTGCATGAGGTGTATTCATGTCTTATCCCCATATACAGTACAGTTGACTACCTGGGTCCTGACTGACTTTTTATGTCAATAGAGGTACAATTAGTAATATATATATATATATATATATATATATATATATATATATATATATGTATATGTATATATATATATATATATATATATATATATATATATATATATATATATCTACTATATATATATATATATATATATATATATATATACATATATATATATATATATATAT
Source organism: Palaemon carinicauda (assembly GCF_036898095.1). Lineage (NCBI taxonomy): Eukaryota > Metazoa > Arthropoda > Malacostraca > Decapoda > Palaemonidae > Palaemon > Palaemon carinicauda. The sequence continues at coordinate 70,217,464 of NC_090748.1, forward strand.
ATATATATATATATATATATATATATATATATATATATATATATATATATATATATATATATATGATATAAATATATATATAGATATATATATATATATATATGTATGTATATATATATATATATATATATATATGTATATATATACATATATATATATATATATATGTATGTATATATATACATATATGTATATACATGTATATATATATACTGTATATATATATATATATATATATACACATACATACATACATACATATACAATTCCCCTTCCCTTTCCACAAATTTGCGAACCGCAGATTCATTAATACATCGTCGGCAATTTAGTACTCATTTAGAATACTATGCAAAGAAACTTGCCTATCAGCTGCCAATAAAGAAAAGTTGGCAAACATTAAATAACATCCAATGAAAAAGTCCCCTCCCCTTCCATGAGCCTTCTGATTTAAAAGACAAGGAAGATGATCTTTTTGATTCCGTACTCATTAATGAAAATAAGACGAGTAGAGTGGAATGTATTTTGTTTACTGATTTATGACAGCTTTAAAAATGTTTTCTTCCAAAAAAATACGCAATATTACCTTATCAAATTACAGAGTTATCTGGAAATAGAGAGAGAGAGAGAGAGAGAGAGAGAGAGAGAGAGAGAGAGAGAGAGAGAGAGAGAGAGAGAGAGAGAGAGAGATTTTGCAGATATTAGTTGTGGAATTTAATTGTTCATATTGTATTATATGCATAATAATATTATTTTAGTAGTTTTATTTCAAGTTGAAGAATAATGAAATTAGAATTTATACAAAATTTAATGTATTATGATAGAATTTTTCTCAACAAATTTTTTTACAATAATTGTAAATAAGACTTGGAAGATATCCTAACCTGAAAATTTTTCAACAATACTCAACATTCTTTTTTTTTTTTATTGTACAACACATATTTCATACAAACTTGTACGCTGTACATTTTAGCCTTTTTTTCATCTCTCGCTCTTCATCACACTGATAACAGAACCGGTTTTAGCTTGCCTTTGCATGTAATGGTGTGTTTGAATTTTTGTGACATTCTTGCTCCGAACTGATTATTATTATTTATTATTATTATTATTATTACTTGCTAAACTACAATCCTAGTTGGAAAAGAAGTATTCTATAAGCCCAGGGCTCCAACAGAAAAAAATAGCCCAGTGAGAAAAGGAAACAAGGAAAAATAAAATATTTTAAGAACAGTAACAACATTAAATTAAATATCCTATATAAACTATAAAAACTAACAAAACAAGATGAATAGAAATAAGATAGAATAGTGTGCCTGAGTGTATCCTCAAGCAAGAGAACTCTAACCCAAGACAGTAAAAGACAATGGTACAGAGGCTATGGCACTACCTAAGTCTAGAGAACAATGATTTGTTTTTGGAGTGTCCTACTAGAAGAGCTGCTTACCATAGCTAAAGAGTCTCTTCTACCCTTACCTATAGTCTATCTTTTTTAGCGGTGCATATTTGCACCGACTCACAGGGGTGCCCTTTTAGCCCGGAAAAGTTCATGATACCTGATTGGTCGAAAGTATTTTAGTCCGAACACCTTCATTGTTCTCAAATAATTGCCAAGTAATGTGAATTGAAACTTATTTACTAACCTATATTTCTCCATCAGATATATGTTATGTCAATAAACAATGTGAAAGAATAAATATTTAAAGTATCGTCATGGTAAGTCTACATTTAATAACACTATCCGCCGAAGTCAACGACAGCAGCTTATTTTCGGATGCACGCTTTGTAATTTTGTAATTTTTCACATATTTCAACACACATTGGGATAAATTACACTCGGCATAAGTTAAACATGTTGTTATAAACTTTCTTTGAATTCCAGAATTTACCAAAAACATGGAATTAATAAAACCCGATATTTGTGAAACCTTATGGGGAGGTAAAAGAACAGCCTTTAGCGGCCTGGCAGGAAAACAATCCCTTCTGACTGTCATAGGCGCAGTTTTTTTTTTCGTAATATAGTTCGGCCTATTCCTTTCAATTTAAATAATCTTGCATTGTCTCTCCGTATTATTTTGCTTAGTATTTTCCCACATTCCTGTCCCTCGCCTAATATCTATTTTCCACTATATCTCTCCTTTCATATATGAGATATCCCTACTACGATTCCTTATGTTTTATACCGTACGTCAGTAAGTATGTAAATAATGATAACAATATAAACTTTATGCTGTGTAGCAAGTATAGCCTGTTCTGTTAACTTGTTCAGTAGCTCACATTATATCGAATGAAATTAAGCATAGTATGGTTTGTTCACGCCTCTACGCTATTTTAATGAGACTAGCACACGCTTCCCTTCAAGCCAACACTTTACATCCAGAGGATAAGAAATAAGAAATCGTAGTGCGGATATCGCATATATGAAAGAAGGGATATCGGGGAAAATAGATGGATATTAGGTGAGGAACAGGAATGTGGGAAAATACTAAGCAAAATATTACAAAGAGAGACAATTCAAGACTATTTAAACTGAAAGGAATAGGCCGAACTATATTACGAAATAAAAACTTGGTCTATGACAGTCAGAAGGGATTGTTTTCCCACCATGTTCTTTTACCTCCCCATAAGTTTTCCCAAATATCGGGTTTTATTGATTCCATGTTTTTGATAAATTCTGGAATTCAAAGAAAGTTTATAATAACATGTTTAACTTATACTGAGTGTAATTTATCCCAATTTGTGTTAGAATATGTGAAAAATTACAAAATTACAAAGCGTGCACCCAAAAATAAGCTGCTGTCGTTGACTTCGGTGGATTGTGTTATTAAATTTAGACTTACCATGACGATATTTTACAATATATTTATTTTTTTCATATTGTTTATTAACAAAACACATATCTGATGGAGAAATAAAGGTTAGTAAATAAGTTTCGATTCACATTTCTTAGTAATTATTTGAGAACAATGAAGGTGTTCGGACAAAAATACTTCCAACCAATCAGGTATCAGGAACGATACCTGAACCTTAACGAGCTAAAAGGGCACCCCTGTGAGTCGGTGCAAATATGCACCGTTAAAGAAAATAGACTATAGAGGAAAGTGACCCCTGAACAATGATAGTGCACTAACCCCTTGGATGAGGAAGAATTGTTTGGTAATCTCAATGTTGTCAGATGTATGAGGACAGAGGAGAATATGTAAAGAATAGGCCAGACTATTCGGTGTATGTGTAAGCAAAGGGAAAATGAACCATAACCAGAGAGAAGAGTCTAATGTAGTACTGTCTGGCCAGTCAAAGGATTTTGAGGGTTCGTGATGACAGACCATACACAAGTGTTACTTTATTTCTGACACGGGCAAAGTACATTGACTTGTGCAGATGGCAGTGTAGCAAGGTGACTGACCAACCACGAACAGGTGAAAAATGTTCAGAAAAATATATACAAAGAGGATAATATTGCTTCAAGCATTGTAAGACGTTGTCCTTACAACTACTCCCCCGCCCCCCAAGACAATTATTAAAAGGGGAACATTTTAACAATTGTATGAAAGAGATAAATAATAAATATATGAGCTTTTAGTCTCTGTATCGAGACGGGGGTTGCAGGCATCCCCTTCTTCGAGACACTAGCGCTGGAGGGCCATTATCTCCGCCTTGTGCATCAGGCGGTTGCAGGATGCTTCCCCAGTGTTGCAACCCCAGGGGGTTCAACTGCTGGTTGCAGTTTCCTTGGACTGCGTCTGGGTGGCCTTCTTGTGTCTTCTGTTTTATTCTGGGGAGGCACTCGTGGGCACCCCCCTTGCTGCTCGGGTACGTTGTCCTCGTCTTCTCTGTGAGTAAGCTGTAGTCTGTCCACGGTCAACCAGTCTTCTGCTCCATGGACCATGAATTCGAATGCCTTATTTGTCCTCTTCAGCACACGATATGGACCTGAGAGTTGGGGGTGGTGACCGACTTGTCTGACAGTCATAAGGGCAAGTGTCCAGCGAGGCCAGCCTGAAACTTTTTGTCCTGGCCGTGTACTTTTGTGGCACGGCGTGAATATTCCTGGCCTTTAACGCAGCCGGGCCAGGCTGACGTCTTCGGTGTCTGGATCGGAAGGGAAAAACTTTCCAGGGACCAGAAGCGTCTCCCAATAGACTTTTCTGCTGAAGATGCATCGCCGCTTGCTTTCGGAGCCGTTCGAAGGCCGAGGAGGACCCAGGGGAGTTGCTTGACCCAATGCTCACCCTTGCAACGGGCCCTTAGAGCCGCCTTCAGTGACCAATGGCCCTTTTTGACCATGCCGTTGGCTGCGGGGTTGTTAGCAGTCATGGTGTGCAGGTTGGTCCCCATCAGGCAGGTGAGGGATGCCCACAGGCCCAAGAAGAAGGCGGGCCTCCCGTTGGTTGTCATGTCGTCTGGGATCTCGAAATGTCTGACCCAGCTTGAGAGAAGGGCCTGGGCACAGGCGTCCATTGAAGCTTTGGTCATGGGTGTCGCTTCCGGCCACCTTGTTGATCGATCGATGATTGTTAGGAGGTATCTGGCATTGCCTGAGGGTGTCAAGGTCCCCATGACGTTAACGTGGATGTGTCCGAAACATCGCTTGGGTTGTGGGAAACTGCAAATTCCTGACTTGGTGTGGCGGCCAACCTTGCTGGTCTGACACGTGCATGTACGCGCCCACTCGCGTGAGTCCTTCCTTATTCCAGGCCACACGAACTTGTCGGTCATCATCTTGGTGGTGGTCCTTGATGAGGGGTGGAAGAGGCCATGTATGACGTCGAATACCAGTCTACGCTTCGATGGTGGGATAAAAGGTTGAGGACAACCTGTGCTGATATCTCAGAGAAGAGTCGGACTGTTGGGATGTAACTTAACATCTTCCCACCAAAGGGAGATCGAGGAGGACTTCGCGTCTCTTGTGGGGTCATCCGTCTGCTCCTAGGTGATGTCCTCATAGTCCACCCCAATGTGGAGGGAGCTGATGCAGACCTTCGACAGGGCGTCGGCCACTGGGTTCTTTTTTCCTGGGACGTAGCTGATGGTACAGCCGAACTCGGAGATGGCCGCCAAATGTCGATGCTGTCAGGCGGACCATGCGTCCCCATGCTTGGTGAAAGCATGGACAGAGGCTGGTGGTCCTTCTTAATTGTGAATGAGGTTCCCTTCAGCAGGTACTTGAAGTGCCTGACGTCGGTGTATACTTCCAGCAGCTCGCAGTCGAAGGTGCTGTATCGAGTCTCGCGCAGATTCAACGTCCTGCTGAAGAAGGCGAGGGGTTGGAGCTCGTTGTTAACCAACTGTTCCAGGACGGCACTACATGGGACGTTACTGGCATTCGTAGTTAACCTCAGGGGGCTCCCGGGGTCCTGGTTGGCCAGGGTTGTGGCCTTGCAGAGGGCAATCTTTGTCTGCTCAAACGCTTTTTGTTGAGAACACGACTGTAGTTTCTTCAGTTTCCCCTTCAGGACGTTGAGGAGGGCATCATCACGCTGACGATGTTGGGCAAGAACCTCCGGTAGTAATTAGCCATGACGATGAACTCTTGCAGGGACTTCACGGAGGTCGTTTCTGGGAACTTGTTTACGGCTTCCATCTTTGATGTCACGTGGTGCACGCCCCTTTTTGAGAGTTCGTGTCCCAGGAACTCCACCTTCGCCCCAAATTTGCACTTGTCGAAACGTACCACGAGACCATTCTCTGCAATTGCTTCAGAACCGTCCTCACGTGCCCCAGGTGGTCCTCACGTGTCCTGGAGAATACAGGATGTCATTGACGTAGACAGCACAGAAGGGAAGGTCCCCCAGGAAGCTGTCCACTAGACGCTGGAAGGTCGCCCCGGCGTTTCTCAGGTCGAACGTTGAATAGGAGAAAACGTAGGATGCGAATGGGGTGATGATGGCCGTCTTTGGGATGTCGTCGGGATGAACGGGGACCTGAAAATAAGACTTGGGAGATCCATTTAGAGAAAATAGTGGCCCCGTGGAGGGCCCCGGTGAGATACTGCATGTTGGGCGAAGGGTAGTGGTCAGGCGTTGTGACCAGATTTAAGCGTCTAATCGCCGCAGGGCCTTCAACTCCCGTCGGGTTTCTTGACCAGATGCAGAGGAGAGGCCCACAGGCTGGAAGCCTTCTTGCAAATTCCCATGCGCTCCATCTCCTGGAAGGCCCGCTTGGGGTCTTGTAGCTTCTGTGGTGGGAGGCGTCTAAACCTGCAAAGGGGTGGGGGGGCCTGTTGTTATGTGGTGAAATATCCCATGCTTGGCGGGTACCCCTTTCATTTGGCGAAGCTTGGGTTTGAAGACCACCTGGAATTCTTGCAGCAGGCGGCCATATTCGTGGGGCATGACTGAACACACCCTGGGAAGGCTGGGCCCGCTGGAGAGGTGGTGGGACTGGTATGAATCCTGGTCGACTAGTCATTTGCGAGGCACATCTACCAGCAGTCTGTGGTGAGCGAGAAAATCAGCACCCAGGACGGGCACCTTGACATCTGTGATCAGGAAAGGCCAATCGTAATCTCCGTCCATGATGGCTGGATGCACTTCCGTGCTTCTTTCCCCCATCCACGGAAATAGCACCATCTGGGAAAGTCAGGACCCTTGTGGTAGTGGTCTTCCCGTTAGTGCCGTTGCCCCTGCTGGGGACGCTGCTGGCGTTGCTGCTGCTGTCGATGTGGCGGGGGACGAGAGTGGAAGTTCTGGAATCTCCCACCTTGGACCTCATTGAACCCCACCTCGTCTGGCTCTGCAGGATAATCTTTGGTCTCCTCTGTGACGGCACTGACGTAGGCGTGGGTGGCATATCTGGCAGCCCAGGTTGCCAGGTGAAGTTTCTTGGCCTTCTCAACCAATGACGGCGTGTCCAGGTCCTCGCTGCCCTCCAACAGTGCGCGGATGCTTTGGGGAAGGCGACGAAGGAAGATCTCCCTTGACAGGCTTATCTCCCTGGGCTGCCCATCGCTGTCAAGCTCGTTCAGCTGGAGGAGGTCCATCAGTTCGTCCCAGGCTGCTGAGGGACAGGTGTCGTCAAGGGGCGCCATCATCAGGTCGATGGCGCGCTGGGCCCTCAGGGATACCAGGTGATCGTAGATCTCCGTTAGTTTCTTTTTTAGGTCGCTGTAACTCATGGGTGCCAGCCTCTGTTTCAGCCAGGGGGAAATGCTTTTAAAAACGTCTGGTGTCAACATTACCATCACCATATCTCCTTTTTTTTTTTTATCTCATCGGTAATGTTTGCCAGCCTGAAGTGGGACTCGGCAAACTGAAACCATACTGTGGATGCGTCCGGTGTTAAGAGAGGCAGCTGCAATTTACTTCTCATCGACATTTGTGTGGCTGCCGTGCCCTTCGGTTGCATGGGGCGAGGTAATGTTGACTTCTGAATCTGTCATCTGACCCCACACTCCGAAAGTCACTAGTGAGTCATATTAAGTCCGCTAATGGAGTAGGAATTCCAAGCAGTCGAGTAGTCGTTAATTGGCGTGGCAAAACTGCTTTTGGAAACGCCAGAACGAAAACTGATTTGCGCCGTAATTAGTCCGTTGGTGGCGTTGGGGTATGTGGACTTGCGAGCCCAAACGATTTCTATCAAAATCACCGTTGTTTGACCATTAAGGGAAACTCCGTGGCAAAGGTTAGCCGGTGCCAAAATGCAAAATAACCTTCGCTGTAATAAGTCCGTTAATGGCGTTGAGGTGAATGGAGTCGCGAGCCCAAACGATTTTTTTCGGGGGGGGGTGTTACCAGTTGTGAGGGTTCGAGATGACAGACCATAGACGAGTGATGCTTTATTTCCGACACGGACAAAGTACATTGACCTGTGCGGACGGCAGTGTAGCAAGGTGACTGACCGACCGCAAACGGGGAAAATGCCGGGCATTTGTGTTTTCTAAAGTTAACATTACAATAAATATGAAAACCCACGCTTGACATATAATAATGAAATGTATATAGAAATGAAGGGTAGATGATTCTGCGCCGGACTGAATAAATAATATGTACAGAAAAATATATACAAAGAGGATAATATTGCTGCAAGCGTTGTAGGACGTTGTCCTTACAGGATCTCATAACTCACTAGCGGCAGTATCTCAACGGGTGGCTGGCGCCCTGGCCAACCTACTGTATAAACTCGTTATCCGTTGAATAAAGGCTGCTTGCATTCACCTCGCCTCTCTTGTTAACAACCACTTCACACATTATATTAGTAATGAGTCTACAGTAGACCAAAATATCCACGTCTTTAAAATTATATTTTCCCCACGCTTCACGTCACCCAGTTAGTGGGTCAGTGAAAAGAAAATGTTTGTGATTTTGTGTGTAGTAAAACACTTGTTTTAAGGACATGTTTTTTTTTTTTTTTTTTTTATTCCAGATCTATTAAAATTATGAAAAACGATTGTTGAATCGAGATGAAAATATTTTATATCATGTTATGATATGTTTGAGCCTTCTTTTGAAAAAAGGGTGAATATGTATGTTAAGAAATAGAAAAAAAAAGTTAGGAATATCAGACATTTTTTATAAATTCTAATTTAGTTATTCTTAAAGAAAATATTGAAGCATATGATGAAATGAGCATAATTCAACTCCACAACTTTTACATTTTGATGAAAAAAATATTGGAATCTTCTTTTATAACTGAAATACAAATTACAGTATTTATTAACATGTATTTTATATTATCTAAGATTGCTTAGAGTTATTTATTTAGAGCCTCTTAATTATGTTCCCGGGTAATATCTTTATACTGCATGGGATTTTCATATTCTCGTATCCCAACTGGTTTGTAGGTGTTAATGATAACGTATTGTGTATTTGTTTGTTTTTTCATCATCATCATCATCATCATCATCATCATCATCATATTATTATTATTACCGTATTGATATAGCAGATAGTGTCATACGATATACAGTACTTTTATTTTTTATGCTTACTGAAGGACAACACATTAAAGGGCATATACTGTATTCATGAGAAAAGACTGCAATTTACTATACTACTATACATTATTTTTTTTTCAGGGCATTGCATCAACCATTGTAGTGTATTATTACGATACTTATAAACTACAATTATAGTACTTACGTTATGTTTACAAGCACCAAAAGCAAAAGAAAAAATGTACAAAGTTTTTACACATCATAATTATGTGGAATATCTTGCCAGTAGGAGGGACTCTAAGGCAATACTATACCAGCGGATAATATGTTCAACTGATATGTGTGTATAATATATATATATATATATATATATATATATATATATATATATATATATATATGTATATATATATATATATATATATATATATATATATATATATATACATATATATATATATATATATATATATATATATATATATATATATATATATATATATATATATATATACACAGTGGAACCTCAACATACGAACGTATCTACATCTGAATTTTCCAACATCCGAAGTAAAATTTGATTCGACTCTACACCCGAATTTTATTTCGACACACGAAGTAAGCAATTTTCGTCGTACATCCGAATTTTTCGAACGCGAAGTACAATTCGAACACGTTCCTACTCTACACCCGAATTTTTTTTCGACACCCAAAGTAAACAATACCCGTACGCGTAGGTGGTATTCATAGCGCCGGATGTATTTTTTATTTCCGTCGATAGAAGGCAGCACTTCGACCTCGGAGGGACCCTCAATTAGCGTGGCTTGGGTCATTCCTCTGTTCTCGTCGGCTTCGTGTGGTTGTGCCCTGTGCGTTCTGCTATTAACTGCTTTAATCGTGATTTTTTACGTTCATCCTTTTACGGTATTTTACGTAAAGCATGGGTCCTAAAAGGCTTAGTTTTGCAAGTGGTAGTGGTAGAGGTGAGAAAAGGAAGAAGGAAATGCTTTCTTTAGAAGTAAAGCAAGAAATTATTGAAAAGCATGAGCGTGGCGTCCGCGTGAGTGAACTTGCAAAAGAATATGGCCGAAATATGTCGACCATCTCGACAATCTTGAAACAGAAAGAAGCCATTAATGCAGTGAAACCTTCTAAGGGGATCACCATCATTTCAAAACGTCGTAGCCCTATCATAGAAGAAATGGAACAACTTCTGCTAATCTGGATCAAGGACAGAGAGATTGTTGGCGACACCATCACCGAAACTATCATCTGCGAGAAGGCGCACGCCATCTTCACGGACTTGAAGGAGGAGAGCTCTGGGGGTGATGCTGGGGAGAGTTCAACCGAACCTTCCTCAGACGATTTCAAGGCATCTCGTGGCTGGTTTGAGAAATTTAAGAAACGGTCCGGGATTCATTCAGTTGTTCGCCACAGAGAGGCTGCTTGTGCAGACACAAAGGCTGCAGCTGACTTTGTGAAGAGCTTTGAAAGGATCGTGCAGGAAGAAGGCTACGTAGAGCAGCAGGTGTTTAATTGTGATGAAACCGGGCTGTTTTGGAAGAAGATGCCCAGTCGAACCTACATCACCGCCGAAGAGAAGAAATTGCCTAGGCATAAGCCAATGAAGGATCGGTTGACTCTTGCCTTATGTGCCAACGCTAGCGGGGACTTTAAAGTCAAGCCCTTACTGGTTTACCATTCTGAGAACCCTATTGCCTTTAAGGCACAGAATGTGGATAAGGACCAGCTTCATGTGTTCTGGCGATCCAACTCGAAGGCCTGGGTCACTAGGCAGTTCTTTGTCCAATGGGTTAACCAAGTTTTCGGTCCTTCTGTGAAGAAGTATCTTCATGAGCAGAAATTGCCTTTAAAGTGCCTGCTATGCCTTGACAATGCACCCGCTCACCCCCCCCGGACTTGAAGATGATATCTTCGATGAATTCAAGTTCATAAAGGTGCTGTATCTTCCACCGAATACCACCTCTATCCTCGAGCCCATGGACCAGCAAGTCATCTCAAATTTCAAGAAGCTCTACACCAAGCACCTATTCAAGCAGTGCTTTAATGTCACGCAAAGCACAAACTTAACTTTGTGTGAATTTTGGTAAAGCCACTTTAACATCGTGCACTGCTTGAAGATCATAGATCAGGCTTAGGTGGGAGTAACTCGACGGACACTGAATTCTGCCTGGAAGAAGCTGTGGCCTGATGCAGTTTCTCCCCGAGATTTCGAGGGTTTTGACCCCGAATCTGATCTCGTGGTGGGTGCAGCGGAAGACGTAGAGGAAATCGTCTCACTTGGCAAGTCCATGGGTCTGGAGGCCGACGCAGATGACATCACGGAACTCGTCGCCGAACATCACGACGAACTTACCACAGAGGAGCTCAAGGAACTCCATGCTATGTCTGAGCACATGAGTGATGACGAGGAAGGGATCGAGGAGGTAGAACATGTGTTAGGTTCGGCGCAAATAAAAGAGATGTTAGGAAAATATCAAGATGTGGTCGACTTCATCGACAAATACCTTCCAAAAAAATTGCAGGTTTGTCGTGAAGTTGCGCAGTTCGATGATGTTTGCCTATCTCATTTTTGAAACATTCTGAAAAGCCGTACCAAGCAACTTTCTATCGCTAGCTTCTTTAAAAAAACTACAAAGCGAACTCGTGATGAAGAGGAAGGAAGTGGTTCAAAGAAAACGGCAAAGGGTGAAAGAAAGTGAAACTAAGAAAACGGCAGTGTGTGAAGAGAAAAAAATTAAATCAATTTTAAGTGGAGAGAGTGATAGTGATTAAAATTAATCATCAAAAAGCAAAAAAGAAAATGTAAAAAAAAATATAAAATAAAAAATTAAAAAAAGATAAATAAGCTAAGTTAGGTTAAAGTTCACTTAGTGTAAGTTAGAATAAGTTACGGTAGTGTACGTTTATCGTAGTCACCCTCTCTACCTCCTCGCCACCCGTCCATCTCCTCTCTGCGTAGCAAGACCAATACCTGCGCTGGACTTTCTAAGGTAAAGTGACGCTAAAAACCCGTTTCTTATTTATTATTTCTTGATCATTATTCTTTTTTACATGTCTATTATCTAATTTAGAGTGCATATTGTCATGTGTAATTATGTGTAGTAATTTATTAAGGAGTTATCATATGTTTTTGGGCTCAACCACGGATTAATCCTATTTCAATGTATTATGGGAAAATTCGTTTCTACATCCGAACATTTTCTACATCCGAAGTCGGTTGTGGAACGGATTAAATTCGTATATAGAGGTACCACTATATATATATATATATATATATATATATATATATATATATATATATATATATATATATATATCTATCTTTGTGTCAGTCCAAACCCGCAATCTTTATTATTTCCTCAATCCATCGTCTTTTCTTCCTTGCCCTGCTTCTTTTGCAATCTCGTGGGATTCATTCTATCTTAATGTCAATCTATTGTCTGTCATTCTCATTATACGTCCTGCCTATGTTCATTTATTTTTTTTTACATTTTAGAATATCCTCTACTTTAGTTTGCTCTCGTATCCATGTTGCCCTTTTTCTGTGTCTTAATGTTAATCCCATCATTATTCTTTCCATAAATCTTTGAGTTGTAGCTAGCTTATATTCTAATGCTTTAGTAAGGCTTTTAGGTTTCTAATGCAAGTTGATACTGGTAGGACCCTCTGATTGAATACTTTTCTTTTCAGAAAGTGACATTTTACATTTCATAATTCTATTTTGTTAACCAAATTCTCTCAATCCCATGTTTATCCTTCTTTTAATTTGTCTCGTGTTCTTGGGAAACACTTACTGTCTGTCGTAATAACTATATTCATTAACGATATCTAGAGGCTCATCCTTAACTCTTATTTGTTGTCTCTACATTTTCACTCAACCTTATTGTTGCTTTAGTCATATTCATTCTCAGAGTAACATTTCTGCTTTCTCTATCCAAATCTGTTTGCATCTTTTGCAATTCCTCCCATGATTCACTAAACGCAACTATGTCATCTGCAAATCTTAAATTGTTAAGTTATTCCCCATTAATGTTATTCCTACATTTTCCAAATCTAAATTCAAAAGAACTTTTTTTTCCCTCTCATGCCTATTGACGTATGGGCCTCGGTTAGATTTTGCCAGTCGTCTCTATCATCATCTACTTCATGCTTCATAGTCCTCAGCCATATAGGCCTGGGTCTTTCAACTCTTCTAGTGCCTTGCGGGGTCCAGTTAAAGTTTGGTGAACTTATCTCTCTTGAGGAGTGCGAAGAGCATGCATAAACCATCTCCATCTACCCCTCACCATGATCTCATCCACATATGGCATTCAAATGATCTCTCTTACAGTTTCATTTCTAATCTTGTCCTGCCTTCCCAATATCTTTCTAAGGACTTTTTTCTGAAATCTATAAAATCTGTTGGGTATGTTTTATTGTCCTAAGACAACTCATGTCCTTACAGTAACACCGATCTCACTAAACTGATATGTAGCCTTCATTTTTATATGTAATTTCAGGTGATTTTATTTCTAAATTAAAATTAACCTAGCCATTGTCTGTTTTGCCTTTTTCAATTTTTCATTAAACTCAAATTCTAAAGATCCTATATTAGCGGTCATATTTCCTAAATATTTAAATGATTCCACCTCATTAATCCTTTCTCCTTCCAATGATATTTCATCTTCCATGGCATATTCCGTTCTCGTCATCTGTCTTTCTTCTATTCATCTTGAGCCCAACCTCATGTGATAGTTCATGCATTCTGATAAGCAAGCTTTGCTAGTCCTGTGGTATTTTTTAATAAGGACAGCGTCATCAGCATACTCCAGGTCTGCTAATTTCCTGTTACCAATGTAGTCCAAAATTTTTCCACCATCCCCAACGGTTTTATGCATTACAAAATCCACAAGGAGAGTAAACAACATAGGTGATAACACATTCCCATGGAGTACTCCACTCTTCTCTGGAAATTAATTTGATAGGAAGGCTTTTTCAGCCCACAAATGCCATCAAAAGTGGATTTCTATATTCTACACATTGCTGTACCACGTCTCAAAATGAAAATTTGGGCAGTACCACTTCTATCTTTATAAATCCTGCTTGTTCATCTCTCAGCTTTTCATGAATCATTGCCTCCAGTCTCTTTAGAATGAGTATACTATATATTTTCAGGACTACTGACGTAAGTGTGATGCCTCTGTAATTATTGCAATCTATCAGTATTTTTTTCTATTTTTGCTATTTTCACCAACACTCCCAGCTCCCATTCATCAGGTTTTGCCTCTTAGCTCCGCATTCTACAGAATAATCTTGTAAGTATTCTGGGAGTCACTTCATTTTCAGTCAATATCGTCTCAGCAGTTATTCCATCGTATCCAGAGGCTTTCCATCTCTTTAGTATTTTTAATGATAGCTTTGACTTCAAATATACTGAATTCATTCATGGGCACATCAAGGTCTTCCTTAGATTTAGGTATATCAATCAAATTATTCCCTTTATATCTCCTATTCATGACCTCGCAACATTGTTCCATCCAACGTTGTCTTTCTTCATCTTCTGTTGTTATAACAGTCCATCTCTCTTTTTGATGGGTATATGCTTCTTTTTTTTTTGCCCCAGTAGAGACTTCATTAATAATTCTGTGAGCAATTCTTACAACATAGCCACTCCCTGAATTCATAGCTATGTCAGCCTCATCTGTGCTCCTGTTCTGAATATTCTCTAAAGGTCATTCCTGGCTTTTCTTTTGACTTCACTATCAATACTGAAATACTAAGCATATTCTAATTTCCTCGAAAGCTTTCAACAATTAATATCTGTCTTTGTCTCCTTTTTATAGTATCCAAAGTATCATTTGATATCCATGGCTTTCTCCTTGTAACTGCATGTCTCAAACTTCACTACCAACGGAATGATATGTGTTGTAAATATCACACCATTCTTCCTTAATTGTCTGCTCTTTGTCTCTTAAAGTCTTTAAGACTGCAAATCGATTCCTATATTCATTTGTAAAGGTTGTTCTATTTTCATCTTCTAGAAGCTTAGTTGTATCAAACCTAGGTATTCTATCTACCTTTCTGCTGCATGCTTTCCGTTTTAATTTCAGTGTGACAATGAGGAGTTGGTAATCACTTCCAATATCTGCACCTCTATAGCTCCTTGCATTTCTCAGCGTCGTCGTCCTCTCTTTATTAATGGCATATTCCTTGAACAACTTTAGTGACCCATCAAATGTTGCCTTGTCATTTAAGAGAGTGATATTATTCCAAGTGTGGCCAGTTGTGGCTAATCAGGTCGTCAAATCAGAAAAACAAAAAAATTCCAACTTGCAGGAAATGTTTTTATGTTGGACAGGCTGACATTAGTCTCTATAGTTTATATACGAAAGATCTGTTTTAATGTTATTACTGTTCTTAAAATATTTTATTTTACTTGTTCATTACTTCTCATATAGTTTATTCATTTTCGTATTTCCTTTCCTCACTGGCTATTTTTCCCAATTGGAGCCCTTGGGCTTATAGCATCCTGCTTTTCCAAGTAGGGTCCTAGCTTAATTAGCCTTCATCGTCGTCGTCCTTGTGCTGGACGAGAGTAGCTTCAATAACCAGATTGTTTGTTGACCCAAAACTTATAAAGTATGCCCCATTTCCACTGGCAATGTCGCTAAGACTTTAAACATCTGTCACATTCTGTATACCTTGATTATTCCTTCCAACTATAGCATTGAAGTCACCAATCAATTTTCTTATCTCTGGGATCTCATCTATTACGCTGCAGTTCTTCATAGTATATATATATATATTATATATATATATATATATATATATATATATATATATATATATATATGTATATATATACATATATATATATATATATATATATATATATATATATATATATATATATATATATATACAAAATATATATATATATATATATATATATATATATATATATATGTATATATATACATATATATATTCAGTATATGTATATATATACTCGCTCTATTTGTGTGATTACCTTTCTTTTAATTTGTACTGTTAATTATAGGTTATAGACTGCTCACCCATAGTCCTCAGTCATTTGATGACTCACAATGATGAGTAACAAAGCTATACTCATCATCTATATCTGCCACTCTATTGGAATGAAATTGAAATTTGTAGTGACCTTAAGAGATGAGGTTCATTTTTCATTTAGGGTGAATTTTCTCCCACTAATTGGTGCACTGCTCATAACTAATTATCCCCAAACTTGCAAAACAAAATATGGGAACACTAACCTATTGACACTTAATTGGGCAGCAGTTATAGGTTAGGTTGATTTTTGTAACCATGGTAGTAGCCTCAGTAAGTAGACTGGCCTGAGATATGTAACTGTCGTTGGCTCATCCGTTATTTGAAGGCCTTTCCATTTCCAAGGGTTCACAAGCTCCACACTAAGAGCTCCTCTGCTTTTTGATGTGGTACATTAGAATTCCAGGCCATTGCCGCAGCAGAATAGTTCAGGTTTTATCATATACTACATATAAACTACTATTAAATCTAAGTTGACTGAGCTAGAGAAGATAGTGTCTGCAAAAGGAGAAAGTTGAAAGCAAATTTGAACAAAACTAAGATAAGCAAGTAAATGCAATAGATGATAGAAAGATGAAAGCCAAAGGGCAAGTTACAAAATAAGAAAAGCGCTAAAGTTACCGGGGTGTATGCAAAAGTTTGCTAGGAGACTTGGGCTGCCATCGAAGCCAAAGTGGGAGTATATGAAAGTATTGTTGAGAAAACTTTTAGTTATGAAAGAAATTTATAGATTCTGAATGTGAAAGATAAAAGCTTGAAGCTTCTTAGATGATCTGTTTGTTCAGTATTATGCAAGCTGTTGTGGTAGTTACAATGGCTGGAAAGGAAGAAAGGGAAAGGTATCGTCAAAATTTTATTTTCTATTATATTATCACTTAGAGGAGTTGTGGGATATTCGGAGTGAACATTTCATGAAAAGAGATATGAAACAAACAGCATATGAAAAATTATTGAAAGTACATAAGAAAATCAATATTGGTGCAAGTGTTGAAGATATAAAGAAGAAAATTAAATAAGTTGCAAAGAGTCTTTCATCGGTAGATATGTTTTTCCTGTTAATTATATTCTTAGTTGTATAAGGTCTCAACATCTCTGAACCTGTAATTTTTATCTCATTTAACAGGTTTAAATAACTGTCGTTGCCCCGCTGTTTGCGGTCATTTTCTCTTTTACTAGAAAGCCAAAATAATAGCAATACATGCTTTCACATTATTCTCCATTTTAGCAACAACCTCTCGATGTCGGCCACTGTTTGAGCTTGTCTTTATTGTACTAATAGTAAAAAAATGATGGCAATATTTTACTTGACTAATAATTTCGTGTGAATTCCCCTAAAGGGTTTGTGATAGTGTGCTACTGCCATGTCCCCAGCCTCATTGTTTTGTCAAGATTCACGGGCCCCTTGGCAATCGTGAAAAGATGTGTTTCAAGTACATTCAGCATTGCAACTGCAGAGGTATAGAGGCTTATTGTATTTGGTCATGATTAGAAAGGTTTTCCAAAGAAACAGCAAGATACTGCCCAAGAAGAACACCAGAAAGCTAAAAAAAGAAGGAAAATTAGATGCTGAAAGGCAGAGAGAAAGGTTGAAAACTTAGCTTACGAAGAGAGTTAAACACGAAGAGAAAACTGGGGGTGAAAACTATAGAAAAGTCTGAAAGACAAAGTACTTTTGAAAAGAAAGCACAACAGGAAGTAAATGCAGAGACTGAAGGGCAGAGAGAAGAGGCTCAAAGACAGGAAAAAATGGGAAGAGACAAGACTTATGAAGAGAAGTGCAATAGGAAGTAAATGCAGAAGCTGAAAGAGCTTATGAAAAGAAAGGGAAGTTGGAGGAAAATACAGAGGTTGAAAGGAAGAGGGCTTATGAAGAAAAAGTGCAACTGAAAGCAAATGCAGAGACTAAAAGACAGAGAGCTTATGCTAAGGAAGTGCAATAGGAAACAAATGCAGAGGCTGAAAGACAGAGAGCTTATGAAGATAAAGTGATATAAGAAGCAATTGCAAAGGCTGAAAGAGGGAAAGCTTATGAAAACAATTTCAACAGGAAGGAAATGGAGAGGCTGGAAGACATAGAGCTTATGAAGAGAAAGTGCAATAGGAAACAAATGCAAAGGCTGAAACACAGAAAATGCTGAACGACAGAGGAAATGGTGAAAGACAGATGCCAATATAAAAAGAAAGTGCAACAGGAATCAAATGTATTGTTAGAAAACACAGAGATGATGAAAAGAATGTGCAATAGGAACCAAATGCAAAGGCTGAAAGAGGGAGAGCTTGTGCTGAGAAAGTGCAATACGAAGCAAATGCAGAAGCTGAAAGACAGAGCTTATGAAGAGAAAGTGCAATAGGAAGCAAATACAGAGACTGAAAGACGGAGATCTCAGGCTGAGAAATTGCAATAGGAAGCAAATGCAGAGGCTGAAAGACGGAGATCTTAGGCTGAGAAATTGCAATGGGAGGCAAAGACAAAAGCTGAAAGACAGCTTATGAAGAGAAAGTGCAATAGGAAGAAAGAGACTGAAAGATGGAGAGCTTATGCTAATTAAGTGCAGTAGGAAGCAATTGCAGAGGCTAAAAAATGGAGTGCTTATGAAGGGAAAGTGTAATAGGAAGCAAATACAGAAGCTAAAAGAAGGAGAGCTTATTAAGAGAAAGTTCAACAGGAAGCAAATGCAGAGGCTGAAAGACGGAAAGCATATGTGGAGAAAGTGCAACAGGAAATAGATGCAGAGACTGAAAAATGAAGAGCTTATGAAGAGAAAGTTCAATAGGAAGCCAATGTAGAAGCTGAAAGAAGGAGACCTTATGAGGAGAAAGTGCAAAAGGAAGCGAATGCAGAAGCTGAAAGACGGAGAGCTTATGAAGAGAAAGTGCAATAAGAAGCAAATTCAGAGGCTGAAAGAAGGAGAGATTATGAAGAGGAAAGTGCTACAAAAAGCAAATATAGAGGCTGAAGCACAGGAAATTCTGAAAGACAGAGAGCTTATGAATAAGAAGTGCAATTGGAGGCCAATGCAAAGACTAAAAAAAAGAACAGAAAATGCTGAAAGATAGAGGAAATGGTGAAAGAGAGAGCTTATGAAAAGAAAGTGCAACAGAAATTAAATGTATAGGCTAAATGACGAATAGCTTATGAAGAGAAGTCCAATAGGAAGCAAATGCTGAGGCTGAAATACAGAAATCTTCAGAAGAGAAAGTGCAAAAGGAAGCAAATGCCGAGGCTAAAAGATGGAGAGCTTATGGAGAGAGCACAATATGAAGCAAATGCGGAGGTTGAAAGACAAAAAGCCTAAGAAGAGAAAGTGCAAAAGGTAGCAAATGTAGAGGCTAAAAGACGGAGAGCTTATGGAGAGAAAGTCCAATAGGAAGAAAATGCAAAGGCGGAAAGACAGAGAAAATGCTGAAAGACAGAGGAAATAGTGAAAGACAGAGAGCTCATGAAAAGAAAGGGCAACAGGAAACAAATGTACAGGCTGACAGACGAAAAGCTTAGGAAGAGAAAGGGCAATAGGAAGCAAATTCAGAGGCTGAAAGACTGAGAGCTTATGGAGGGAAAGTTCAATAGGAAGCCAATGCAGAGGCTGAAAGACAGATAAAATGCTGAAAGATAGAGGAAATGGTGAAAGATAGAGAGCTTAGGAAAAGAAAGTGCAACGGGAAGCAAATGTACAGGCTGAAAGACGAAGAGCTTATGAAGAGGAAGTGCAACAGGAAGCAAATGTAGATGCTGAAAGGCGTAGAGACTGTGAAAAGTCAGACCAATAGGAAGCAAATGCAGAGGCTGAAAGACGGAGAAAATTCTAGAAGACAGAGGAAATGGTGAAAGACAGGGAGCTTATGAAAATTAAGTGCAACAGGAAGCAAATGTATAGGCTGAAAGACGAAGAGCTTATGAAGAAAACGTGCAATTGGAAGCAAATGCAGAGGCTGAAAGATGGAGGAAATGCTGAAAGACTGGGGAAATGGTGAATATAGAGAGTTTATGAAAAGAAAGTGCAACAAGAAGCAAATTTATAGGCTGAGAGACAGCTTATGATGAAGAAGTGCATCAGGAAGTAAATGCATAGGTGTTAAGACAGAAAGGCTATGTGAATAAAGTGCAACAAAAATCAAATGCCGAGGCTGAAATATGGTGAGCTTATGAAGAGAAAGTTTAATAGGAAGTAAATGCAGAGGGTAAAAGACGGAGACCTTATGAAGAGAAAATGATATAGAAAGAGAGCTTATGAAAAGCGCAATTGGAGGTAAATGAAGGGGTTGAACGACAGAGAAAAAGATGAAAGACGGAGAGCTTTTGAAAGATAGTGTAAAAGAAGCAAATGTATATGCTGAAAGATCAAGAACTTATGAAGAGAAAGTGCAATAGAAAGTAAATGCATAGGCTAAAAGATAGAGCTTATGCTTGGAAAGCACAATAGGAAGAAAATGTATTGGCTGAAATACGGAGTTTATGAAGAGAAAGTTCAATATAAAACAAAGGGAGAGGCTGAAAGACAGACTGCTTATGAAGAGCAAGTGCAATAGGAAGCAAATTCAGAGGGTGAAAGACAGAGCTTATGGAGAGAAAGTCTAATACGAAGCAAATGCAGAGGCTGAAAAGCAGAGAGCATATAATATGAAGTCTAATAAATAGATAATGCAGAAGCTGAAAGATGGGGAGCTTATGAAGAGATAGTGCAGTTGGAAGGAAATGCAGAGGCTGAAAGATGGAAAGCTTATGAAGAGATAGTGCAGTTGGAAGGAAATGCAGAGGCTGAAAGATGGAGAGCTTATGAAGAGAAAGTGCAACAGAAAGCAAATGCTGAGGCTGAAAAACAGAGAGCTAATGAAGAGAACGTGCAATAGGAAGTAAATGCAGAGACTGAAAGATGGAGAGCTTCTGAAGAAAAAGTGTAATAGGAAGCAAATGCAGAAGCTTAAAGACATAGAGATTATGAAGTGAAATTGCAACAGGAAGCAGATGTATATGCTAAAAGACAGTGAGCTTATGAAAAGAAAGTGTAACAGGAATAGGGTTGCCAGACGTCTCGATTTTGCGGGACGTCCCGAATTTGATCATTTTGCCCTGTGTCCCGGACAAGATCCTAACGGGGCACCCTTTTGTCCCGCAATTAGTTCATCACAGAAATATATAAATGATTAGAAAAAATATCAACAAATTAAAATCCTTACCTCATGATATAATGTAAAATGGGGATTTTTTGTTGAAATTACAATGATGAAAATATAAACTGAGTAACCAAAACATGTTACTAAAAGTTTACTGTGTTCACATAAAGCTGCCAATCACGTTTGCAGCTTGTTAAATTAGTTTGCGCCAGGTGAGTGCTGACTACTGAGTGGTAACACACAGTGACAGCAGACAGTTGTATTTCAACTCTGCAGTCGAGAGTGCCGTTACTACTTGCTACGGCTTACTTTTTTCATCTTTAAAGCTAATTCCATCTAGCTCAAGTTGTCAAGACGTAAATGTAAATTTCGTGATGAATATTCCAGCTAGTGGACATTTATTAAACAAAGAAGAAATTGGTTTAAAGCAGCCTGTGGTTTATGCCATTACAATTTCAGTATTGAACATGGCGGGATGAATATCACGAGACACATTGATTCGGTAAATAACAAGAAAAAAGCATTTCCTCCACTTCAAAATATGAAAAAACAACAAACTTTTTGGTCAAGAAAAACACATAAGAATAAAATAAGTGCAGCAGAAGTAACCATGGCCTTTTATACTGTTTGCCATCATCAATCATTCAGTTCAAACGATTGTACAAATGTACTCCTACCAATAGTATTCCCTGATTCTAAAGTGCAAGCAAAATTTTCAAGTGCTAGGACAAAGTTCTGCAATAATTAAAAACGTTGTGGCTCCACATAGCGTACCATTGCCGAAGTTGTTAAAGATATAAATAACTCTTCTTTTTATGGCATATCTACAGATGCAAGTAACCATAAGGCTAAAAAAAAACTTCCGTTGTGCAATATTTTTTGCGGAAGAATGGTCTGAGAAAAGAATTATTGCGAGTAAAATACCTTCCAAATGAGACCTTTGAAACATTAGCAATCTTCTGCAGAGAGAAATTATTGAGTTGGGGCTGGATGTGAAGAAATGTGTAGCTTTTGTTGAAGGAAACACTAATATTGATTTTGGTGGACGTTTGCGTAAAGGCACAAATAACGTCTATTCAAAATTCAAAGAGAGCAGGAATAAATCGATGGAAGGTGTAGGATGCCCAACCCATATTCTGCACAACGCTGATCATACTGCTGCTAGTGTCCTGTCTATAGATGCTGAAGTAATCTTTGTTAAACTGTTTTCTTACTTTAGCATTTACACAATTCGAACTGAGAAGCTGAAAGAATTATGCGGGTTTGTTGGTGTTCAATATGCATAATTTCTCTCACATTTAACAACTCGTTGATTTTCTTTGAGAGATTCCAAAGATTATTTAAAGCACTGAAATCTTTCTTTGCTTCTGAAGAAATAGATCCCCCAAATTTTTTAAAATTGTTTCAACAAGCCACTGAGCGAAGCCTATCTATATTTTATTCACAGTCTTGAGTATGTTTTAGCAGTAGGATTATGAAGATGGAAAATAGAGAAAACAAAATTATTGAAGTGCTTGGCTGCTTAGAAGTACTCATGGCTGTTATAAAGGTAAGAATGGATGAAAATTTTATCTCTGTCATTGTTAAGGGTTGCCTTAATGATAACGATGTCACATCTCAAGAGATGAAGAAATTCCAACCTGAGGCGGATGACTACTGCATCACTTGCCATGACTATCTTGAGAAATTTGTTTTATCTTTAGAAAGTTTTGATGTCTTACCAGGGATGTTATTAGATGTATTTCCAGTATGGGAACAGATACAACCTTCTTGTTTAGTGTTAAAAGACGAAGGTGTAAAAATTGACGCCAACGTGCTTTTCTGCCAGTGGTCATTAAAGGTTAAAATTATACTAAATGGTGTGAGTATACTGATATGATTGAATGATTTTCGTTATATAGCGCTGAATGGCCTTTGATGCCCCAGTGCTTGGCTTAATGCCTAAATCCTATATTCAATTCAATCCAACTATTAAGAACCTCCTTGATCAACAAATGCAGAACAAACATAATGAATGGATGACCGATATGTGTCATGAAAGATGGTTTTCTATCCTTCAGTATCTATTTATTATTCCTGCTCATAATGCAGATGTGGAGCGTCTTTTTTATGATGACTGCTCAGTGGACAGAACAGAGAAATAACTTGGATGTGTCAACTATAGTCGCTATTTTGCAGCGTAAATGGAATATAAATTGCCATTGCAAAGAATTTTACAGACAGGTAATAGGGAATAAGGACCTTCAGAAAAAGGCTGTCATCTGAGAAATAGAATTAAAAGTTCATGTATTATTTCTGTGTTTATGAATTCCGTATTGTCTTCATTTTTTTCGTATGAAAAAGTTGATTTGTTTCTTAAATATTGATTACTACTTTTCCAAGTTAGTCTCGTTTTCTGTAGTTTCTTTATTGTAATTTGCATTAATTATTAATTTTCTTAGTTTTTTCTTCATATCCCATTAAAATACTTGCTTGTTTTTCTGTACGTCTCTATATTTTTATATGTTGATCTGGGTGTGTGTATATACTATATAAGTATAAATTTATATATAGATATAGGGATTATAGGCTGAAAATTGAGAGATTTTGGAGTGTACCGGATTGCTTATCTTGAAATCTGGCAACCCTAAACAGGAAGCAAATGCAGAGGCTGAATGGTGGAGAGCTTATGAAGATATGCTATAATACCAAGGGCTCCAACAGGGAAAAATAGCCTAGCAAGTAAAGGAAACAAGGATATAATTAAAATACAAGAGAGACTGAGAGCTTATGAAGAGAAATTGCAACAGGAAGCAAATGTATAGGTTGAAAGATGGAGAGCTTATGAAAAGAAAGTGTAACAGGAAGCAAATACAGAGGATGAAGGATGGAGAGCTTATAAAGAGATGTTATAACCCCAAGGTCTCCAACGGGGAAAATAGCTTAATAAGGAAAGGAAACAAGGATATAAATAAACTACAAGACTTGTAATGAACAATTAAAATAAAATATTTTAAGAACGTTAAATTAGATCTATATATGAAATAAAAACTTCAAAAAAAAAAAAAAAAACATGAGGAAGGAAGAGAAATAAGATATAATGGTTTGCTCGAGAATACTCTCAAGTAAGAGAACTCTAACCCAAGGGAGTGGTAGACCATGGTGTAGAGGCCATGGTACTAACCTAGACTAGATTACAATGGTTTGATTTTGGAGTGCACTTATCCTAGAAGATCTGCTTACCATAGCCTAAAGAGGCGCAGAATGATTTGGTAATCTCTGTGTTTTCATGTGTCTGAGGACAGAGAAGAATGTGGAAAAATGTTGATGAGCTGTAACCAGAGTGAGGGATTCAATGAAGTACTGTCTAGCAGTCAAAGGACCCAAGAACTCTCTACCGGTAGTATCTGTATGGGTTGCTTATTTTCTGGCCAATCTACTACCTACTGTAAAAGCTTAAAGACTGGAAACTTATGAAGAGAAAGTGCAACAGAAAGCAGATGCCAAGGCTGAAAAACAGACGTAATACTAAAAGACAGAAAGTCTATAAATAGAAAGTGCAACAGGAAGCAAATACCAAGGCTGAAAGACAGAGATCTTATGCAGAAAAAATGCAACAGGAAGAAAGCTTAGAGGCTGAAAGACAGAGAAAAATCTGAAAAACAGAAAGCTTATGGAGAAAAAAGTGCAACATGAAACAAATGTATAAGTTGGATGACAGAGAGAAGAGATTGAAAACCCAAGGAAAGTATAACAGAACATAGATCTTATAAATAGTAAGTGCAACAGGAATCAAATTCGGAAAGGGAAAGACAGAGAAGTTGAAACACTAAGTTTATGAAGAGAAATTTCAACAGGAAGAAACTGTAGAGGTTGAATGACAGAGATTAGAGGCTGAAAGACAAATGAAAGATTAAAAAGTGTAACAGGAAGCAAATGCAGAGAGGGAAAGACAGAGAAGTTGAAACTTAGAGAGCTTATGAAGAAAAAGTACAACAGTAAGCAAATGCAGTGGCTGGAAGACAGCGAGAAAAGGCTGAAAGACAGAGCTTATGAAGAGAAAGTTCAACGGGAAGTAAATGTAGAGGCTGAAAGACAGAGATAATAAAGAGAAGTTCAATAGGAAGCAAATGCTGAGGCTGACTGATAGAGGGAAGAGGCAGAATAACAGAGGTTTGAAGAGAAAGTTCATCAGGAAGTAAATTTAACATTTGATTTATTTTTAACCAGGATTGTAGCATGGATGGTAATAATCCTGGTAATTAAAGTTTTCCAATCCGTTTGACCGACAGATAAAAGAAGGGACGACAGAACAAAATAGAAAGGAACCTCATTAGTAATATTTGATTAATTGAACAAGGCATTAGGAAATGTACCAATCTCATGCTTGCCAGACATCAATAATTCTTTTATCATGGTGGCAGATGCATCGAATGAAGGACTAGGATACTCCTGTGTGGATGTTTTGATACAGACACACGACATGCCACTTTCTTACATGTAAAGATAGAAGATCTGGATGTAAGGAATTGCAAGTGGCTCCATAGAACTCCAGAAATACAAGTTTTGAGTGGATAGCATTCTGGGAAAGCACGGCAATGGTCCAGAGTACCTCAGAAGGGGAACACGAAGAAAGAATATTGTGATATTTTTGTTTAACAGATGTGTGTTGTCAAAGAATATATTATGACACTGAATAGTTCCCCTATAGCATTGTGTTCTCTGTTACCAATATAAAGAGAAACCATTTTGTCTTTATAGAATATTTTGATTTTGGAAGAGTTTGGTAAAACTGTCTCCAGTTTTTCCTTTTTATATGTTAGTTTTGAAAAGGTGATTTATATTGAGAAATATATACGTGTAGGATAGAATAATTCCTATTTGAATTTTATTAACACTGTGTAGTAAAGAATGTGTACCTAAAATGGTTGCATTCCAGTGTGTTCCTCCAATATTGAAGCTTGACTGCATTTTAAAAAAAGTAATGACTATATATCGTATTCTTTATTAAAACATGCCTATCAAAGTAGTTTACTGTTTTAATCATTGTGATAGTAGTCCTTGGGCCGAGACCCCAAATTTCACATATTGGTACCACCCGGGATGAATAATTCTCTTGGGTATTTTTGACTTGCTATATGACTCTAGTTTATGTTTTGATGTGATACCTTGGCATACTGGCAGCTTAATAGTGCTTATCACCATTTTTGTGAGGGTACCCTAGAGTTGTAAAATGTTCGCCGCACTTTCGTTATGATTTTCTTTCATTATCAGGTAATAATAACTTGGCTAATTCTTATTAAAAAATAACAAAATAAACCATCATATGAAAGATAATTCAATGATCTTTTTAATTTGGAAGGTGCAGATATCTGTTTTTGAACATTTCTACAACAATTGACAAACGAATACTACAATCGATATTTCACGATAAAGATGTAATGTTGTGACAACAATAGTTTTTGACACATTCATTCAAATTCAAACAAAGTTTGAACATCCAAATAAAACGTACATATTTTATATAATGGTTGACCTTAGTGGAATAGCATGTATTTAACATCTCATACAAAAATCATTAAGTCGTTCACAAAACTAGTTCAATAGTTACGGTCAGGCCAGAACATATTATATTTGTGGAATGCAGGCTGAATATTGCTGACAGAATTGACACATAATTGATATTGTAGGCTTATATTTTGATTGATTTTCAGCAATTGTGTTGTGTGCATAATTGTAAGAAATAATAAAATAATGACATCATTAGCATATGGTCACATCTGTAACAGAAAAAAGTTACCTATCATCACTTTCGTCAGAGTCCGTCAGCTCCATTTGGTGGTGTTCTTCATTATGTTCCGCAGCCTGGTTCTCACAAGTTTGGAGCCTGCACATCTTTGTGCATTTTAGACCATTGCTGAGACATGAACAATTTTCCAATTTGCACGAGCGCGCGCACTTGCAGGAAAGCATCTCCAAGTCAGCATCAGGTGCAGGTGAGCCCTGCATCCATTCAATCGACATTTTGCCATCTTCGTCAGTTGTCCTTCCATTGTTCTCTGGGGTGGGAACAACAGGTTTGTTCTGCAGAGACCTCCTCCAAATGGCTGCTTGGAAGTTGGCACGTTTGACATGCATAAAGAGGGAGTCTTCACAAGGAGGCAATTAACTGGATTAGATATCTCCATGTCTGGCACAGAATAGCTGATAACGAAGTTGGTTCACTTTTGTGGTGCTGGTGGAAGGCAGGTAGATACGGCAGGCAATCTCTTGCACCTTTTCGAAGAGCTCTGGTAATATGTCCCATGATTGTCCCAGCTGAGTAAACATGTCCTGGTAGGTCTTGCTTGACTTCAACAGCTTCAAAGCAGTTAATTTACCCCAACCAGCAAATGCACTGGCAGTGTCACAGCCAGTGAATGCGTGCATACCAAGTAATGTATCACAAACACTCTCCCAGAACTTGAC
The DNA here is from genome assembly GCF_036898095.1 of Palaemon carinicauda. Lineage (NCBI taxonomy): Eukaryota > Metazoa > Arthropoda > Malacostraca > Decapoda > Palaemonidae > Palaemon > Palaemon carinicauda. Next base: position 70,244,981 of record NC_090748.1, read on the forward strand.
TTAGCATGGTGATATCACGGAACCTGGTGCGATTTTATTGTTCCACACTTTTGGAACATGTGATATTGAATGCTTCTGCAAAACCTTAGGCACACAACAAGAACATCTTTCTTCTGCAGTGACAACAATGGCTTTGTGATCACCAGACTCTGCTGCATGAAGAGCATGAATTAGCTGACATGTGTTGGCTTCTTCGTGTAAAGATTTCAGTTCCCTGACCTCTTGCCACCAATCCTTGGTAATTTTAAAGCACAGTTGCTCACATGTAACAAATAGTTCCTTGTCCTTGAGTGTCTCCCTGTGTTTTTGACCTTTCCATTCTTCAACAAGGAACTTGATAAGACTTGCTTTGTTTGAAGAGCTGGAGAAAAGTTTCCTCCACTGTTGTATGTTATGTCCAGGAGCAATATTTCTTAATTGTATCCCCGTGGAAGTCTCCCTTCTGGCCCTTTCTGCAGCTTTGATGGAAGATACCTTGTACACATCAAAGAAAACATCAATATGACTGCTTTGAGCTCCTTCGTAGAGAACATGATTTAGAGCCCTTTCAGCCAACTGTGAGAAAGTCTTGTCATTCCCTTTCAATTTCTGAACTAGGCTCATTCATCAATGATGGTTGCTGAAGGTTGCTGAATGACTTCTGATGGGGAAATGTTTTTCTCCAACTCCTTTGCTAGGGCTGCTTTGTTGGTTCGACGAAGTGATCCATCAAAACTGGCAAGTGACCATGGAAGTGGTCCTAAGGGGTGAGCCAAAACATCACTCATATGCAGGTCTCTGCTTTCTGCCACAAGGATCATCCGGCTGAACAATTTCCTGTCAGCGCTGAGGACCACTTTACAATTTCCTGTCAGCGTTGAGGACCACTTCTTTGCCATGACGTTGGTTGATTGCTCTTGATTTTTTCCTATATCAGAGAATGTTTTCAGCTTGTTCTTTGATATCTTATCATGAAACTGCACAGTAGGAGAATCTGAATGCAGACGTTCCTCCTTGAAGGTTTGGTAGCACTTTTCTCCTATCTTGCGACCATCCATAACATCACATGTCACGTCCGATGGTGCAACAGTAGCAGTTGACAGACTAACCAGCTCAGCCTGAGGAGGAGATCCAACTGTTCTTCATTATTAGGACAATGGATAGGACATCTGACTCCTCTCTTTTCACTCTTGACATCTGTAAGTCTGGATGACTGAAGTCAAATTCACGCTGACTTCATATCTCTCAGTTGCCTCAGGTACCCACTGCGATACTCTGATGTCAGATAGTATTTCGTGACAGAGCCAGATTTTAGACTGAAACCTTTTATGCCTCCCGCTGTCTGGGTGTGTCTATTTACAGTTTCCTATATTGCCTGATCCACAGGAACATGTCCAAATGGATTTTGTTTGCCAATCTAAACCGAGAAGCCCCCTTGCATGAAGTGGTCATGCACATCAGAATTTTCTATGGGTAGCTGAAACCTTGAAGCATAGTAATAGGTGAGGAAACGGGAATAATTTACCTTTTCATAGGCAAAGCACTATGGTATCATCTCTTGGATGGCAGCAAGATGTAGCATCCAGTTGCCTTCTCTGGAAGCTCGAATTAAACCAAGCAGGATTTCTGTCATGTCAATGTAAGACATCCAGAAAGCTGAAAGGCCTTGTCCATCTCTAAGGAAATCCAAATATTTGTGGAACAGCTGCAGAATGTGCGCGCATGATTCATTTTCAAGCACTTCTTGGAAAGATTCTTGGCTAGCACTGCTATGGAATGTGGCGATACACTGCAGAGTTTCTTCGATGTGATGAAGTTCCCCTATATGGTTTTCCTCCACCCAAGAAAGAAAATCTTTTCAGGCAAGCCTTAACAGTGCTTCGTACATAAGCTTGTGTAGTCTGACTGCTCTATTGTAATTGCGACCTTCCATCACTCTAGACACAGACCCTTCTGCAATAACTCCAGATTCAACACATAGATCCCTAAGCCCAGCATCCTGGACTCGCTTGCCTATGATGGAGAGGAAATTGCAAATCGTGTGGAAGACACCCATCCTGATTATGATATTTTTTAATTTCTCGTGTTTCCATGTAATCTCAACAGGTTTAGCATACAGCGCTTGATCGGAGACGCAGACGATTTTGTTTAGTTATAATGATTGCATGATTCTCAGTGTCTGTTGCAGAACTTCATTCACAGTGGACATCGCTGTTGCTGGAACATTGATTATGGGTAGGTAGCTCAAAATGTCATGAGTCACTGTGATATTATTGCGGATCTTGATGTTGAATCCAGTCCAGCCACTGACGATCTGGTTGTCGGGGTCTGACATTCTGGTCAGGAACCAGATGTGGTTTTTAGTTTTAGCATCGTGGACCACTTTCTTGGTGTTTGGCTCCGTTTGATTTTTTGGTGGCAAAGCACGCTGTCCAACATTGTATGCTGGTAGGAGCAATGGGGGTGGATTAATGCTTCTTTTCTTCGACCTGGCCACTACTGGCAGTACTTTCTGTGGCATTGAACCTGTAAGCTTGGACTGGACAGCAATGCCATTGTCTCTATGAGAAGTCCCTGATCCACTCAGAGTTTCTTCGAGACGATCAATATTGTCCCATGCGAGCGTTGTGAACACACATGGGTTGAGATCTGTTGGAAGTAGAGAGTTGTTTGTGGTATTTTTAAATTTCTGAATGGGAATAAGCTACACTGACCAAGACGATTTAGAATTCGAATTATTTCTGTGTTTCCTGTGAGAGACTTAACAGCAAATGGAAGAAGAACATGCTTTGGTGGTTTTATCTTGCCAATGGTAACTGCAAACACCAGGTCACTGCCAAATGATGCAGCAAGGTGCTGGACCCGCTCAGAGAGATTTGTGTGTTCATTCTCTCCAGTTAGCACTGTAAACAGAAATCGTGTGATAGATTTAGGAATGACGTTTTTCTGTGTATCAGGAGGCCACATGTCACTGACATCTTGCTTCTTAATGTCATTCCGTAGCTTCATTGCTGCCGCTCGTAGGATATTGCCAGAGTTGGTTGCCCAAGCATTCTCCAGATCTTTTTGTAATTTGTAGGCATGCTTGACAGTGTCATCCATTGACAGCGTATATGGGTAGACCAGAAGCTTCCCTTTCTCATCAGAGATAATATGCAGCAATTCTCCCAAATTACATTTGAGTTTGCGACGAACGTGTTTCTTAGTTGAGGGCCTAATGTTGGGGACACCACAAGACAGCATGGACCTCTCGAGTCAGCAGGCAAGATCTGTCAAAGGAACAATCTTAGGTCTCGGCATGATATAACAGGAAAGTTCATCATAAGCTGTTCTTTCTGCTTTTTTGTACACTGCCTGCTCATCATCCTCATGTATTTCTACGACATCAGACCTGGCAGAGGATTCACTTTTGTGTACTGCTTGTAGCATGATACATGATAATGGCCCTCTGCTGCTACAAGTCCTCTGTTTAGCAATGCAAGGATTCTGTTGTCTAATTTTCTGCTTGCTGCATCACAGATGCTGGCATCCGCACGAAGTTCAGTACATTTTGTGAGAGCTTCCCTAGTGTTCTGTCCTCTCAGGTATTGGCTTGACTTGTTCAGAATATACATATTTGTTCATATTCTTTTAATGTTGTTGGTCCCTCTCTGGACGATTTTCTTGAGCTCGATTGTTCAGGTTCACAACTTGTGCCTTTTGAAAGGATAGAGTTGAGAAGTTTTTCATTGTAAAGATACTACGGCATTTGCGATGATAATGTGTATGTGGTATCTGTCCTTCTTCTAGGCTCTTGGCTACATCCAAAATCTCTGTATGTTGTCTGATCTCTCCAGCTCTCAACAGGGTTCTCCGAGAATTTAGATCTTGTGGTGAAACCAAGGCATCAGACTCATCATTAGAGCAGTGAATGATGCAGTTGGTGGATGGCTGCGTCTTTGGCAGTGTTGCTTTTCCAGATTCACTAAATGAAGCCATCTTGTGCGTACCCAGTATTCAGTATTGTATCACAGAAGCGACCTGCAATATACAAATTGCAGAAATTGTTTAAGGAATTGGAATATAAATTTTTCACTCATAGAAAAATAAAATCTTACATAATTATAATAAAATAATAATGCAAAATCAGCCCAGGCTTCAAGACATCTCTATCATAAATAAAGAATGAAAAAGACCATTTTATTAATTAGTGTATTTATTCGTGTATTAATTAGTTAGCCTTGATTACAGTTAATTAAGCTGAACAAAACACAATTAGTATGATAGGAACTTACATAACGAACGCTGTGATGAATCCATATTTGCAACGCCATCTAAACTGCTGAAAACTAAACTTACGACTACGACTTATTTAACTGTTTTCCACAAAAACCTAGAAGAGAATACACAATATCATGTCCAAACCAATTAAAGTCAACACTTAACATGTTCCAATCGTGTATATGGCACTGGTTGTACACAATATCTCTCAAAGTTAAAATTTTGTAAACCAATAGGTCTCGAACACAACTTCTCATCATTTATAGCAATTTATAGTAAAAACAGAATTTAAAAAAAGTTATTAAGCCGCCAATATGAAAAAGTTATCACATTTAAATAACCTCATATTTAGCTTATCAACTTGTCTGTACCACTTTTGTTTATTCACCCCAGGTGGTACCAATATCTGGTCTGGCCCAAGGACTATAGTATGATAATTGTGTTGTTTCCCCTTAGTTTTCTGTCATGTCCTTACAATTCTGTCATGTCTGTCATGTCTTTACAAAGAGACATCTGGAATCCTATGCTTTTTTATTTTATTTTCTGTAACACGTGTAATATTGAATAATATATCAAATGAAAATAATGTAATAATGATTTTAAATTTAGGGTTAGAACTACAGTAGACTTATTCTGTTCTAGTAGAGATTAAGGGATAAAAAAAATGAGATTTGTAAAAGGGTATGTCACATAACCTTATATTAGATAAATGTACATGGGTAAGGCAATCCTAGTCATTGATTAAAGTGAGATTTAACATGCTCAGCATAAAAGTAAATTTCATGGGAAAATACTTAGATGGTGTTTGAGACTTGTGCAAAGAAGTAACAAAAAAACAATTATTTCCATAAATTAAGAAACCAGGATATAATACTGGAGATGTTGAAAAATCCTAACAGAAAGCTGGTGGAATATAATACCAGAGGCAGAGGTAGTATCCCTTATATTGAGTTAGAACTGATAAGAGCAAATCTTTAGATTTTCTTCAAGATTGTTGTTTATTGGTTGCAGGAAAAGTTCAATTATAGAGCTTATTCTAAGGTGAGAATCTTTGCACCTACTGTATCCATTAGTAATAGAATGCTGACAAACGTGTCTTTCGGAGTAAGCATTTAAGAACCAAAAACCCTACAAAATACAATTGGGTTTGTAATTGTTTCAGTCACATGAGGCTGGACAGTTATGTGTGAATATAGTGTACTTATGTAAGATATATATAAATGTATGCAAAAATATGTACAGTAATATGTTTTCTACAAAATGCAAAGGTGACTGAAATTTTCTGATGCACTTGAAATTATATGAATTTATTTTTGTAAACTCAGTTTTCAAGAAATTTCAGAATTTTACAAAATGGTTTGAAATGATGAAACGTTTTCGTATTCTCAATGGTGTGGATTGTATCATAAAATCCAACAGCGTCTTTATGGAGTGGAATTTAGAGTCATCACTCTATTCACACACAGGTTTCGGGTGATTATTTCACTATTTAGATAAAGAAAGAAGGCATTTATCTTATTGTTATTTCAGAGAAAACTTGTGTTAAATCATCTTCAAACGTTACTGCAAATAAACTTTTTATGTTTATTGGTACAAAGAGTGTTTTATTTATTCACAAACAAATATAGGATCACTGGGCACTGTTACCTCTGAGAATATTATATCATCTTCATAAACATATTGTGACAGTAAAAAGAACTTTCAGTATTTTTATGCTATAAGAATGGTATGGCTCTTGATATTTTGTTGGATGTATCTGCTTTAGAAATTTCATGATATCATATAATGATCTTGTTCTCCAAATTGTAAATTGTATTAGAGGTGTTCCGAAGCTCTTATGAATTCTCCTGTCTTGTAAAGTCGCAAGTCTAGAATCGACAGTCACCTTCTATTGAAATCGCATATGATCCCTTCAGGAACTTTAGACCAAGAAATAAATATTTTGTATTTTTTTTTTAAACTTTGACCACATCACTATTGTTAAAAAGAAGAATAATTTTTACCCTTCTTTAAAACCTACGCCATGCTATTCGTATTCCTTTGTTTAGTGGAAGTCATAAATGTTACATCAAAGACAACGCGAGTTTATTGTCCTTGAAATTTTGGCTACATGCAAAAGATAAAATTTAATTTCAGTGGTACTAAGGAGTTTGCATATGGATATTAATTACTTTGAAACCATACACATGTGTGTGGATATATATATATATATATATATATATATATATTATATCTATATATTATATTTATCTATATATATATATATATATATATATATATATATATATACACATATATATCATATATATATTTATTATATTTATATATATATATATATATATATATAATTATATTTATATTCATATATATATATATATTTATATTTATATATTTATATTTATATATATATATATTTATATTTATATATATTTATATATGTTTATATTTATATACATTTATATTTACAGATATATATATATATATATTCATATTATATTATAATATATATAACATATATTATATTTATATATATATATATATTATATATATGTATATATATATATATATATTATATTTATATATACATTATATATATTATATTAGATATTATATCATATATATATTATATATGTATATATATTATATTTGTATATATATATATATATATATATATATATATATATATATATATATATATATATATATATAAAATCACCAGCCATCCCTAGTCCACTGCAGAACAAAACCTCAGACGTGTCCTTCCATTTGCATCTTTTTTTATGGCCTTCCTATAGTCCAGGAGCATTAACTCAAATATGGCTTTAGCCCCAAACAAATATATAACAAGCTGAAATATTTAGGAAGTGCTCAGGAAACCTTGTCACGTGACATACTAAAAGTCCCCAAGAATCCCGACGAGGACTTTGAGAAGTTCAAGATGTCGTCGAAAATGGCTAACGATATATTTTTCCACATCTCAGGCTGTAGCCAAGATAAAAACGAACATGAATTGTGAAAATATAGGTTTTCAGACACAAGAATGTAATCGAAAGCATCATTTTTATGATGGAATGAGTATTTATCATGAAATAAGAAAAATTATTTACTGAGTGACGAGAGAGATATTAAATTTAATTTTGTCTTCTTTTCAGAGATAGAGATGGATGTTTGCCTCATCTGCAATAAGATATGTATAACAGATTGTGTACAAGTTGGTCCTAAGGGCGGCAAGTCTCCTGTAACAGCCATTATGGAACAACAGGATAGACTTCATCGAGACCTGGACATGCAGGAGCCACTTAAGGTCCACATTGTCTTCAGGAAGGCATACACTAGGGAATCCTTAATCTAGTCACAGAAGAGGAAGTCTGAGGAACCACCAGCATAACCAGAAGTGGAGCTACCGACCCTCGGATCGCAAACTCTACTATTTCACATCAGAGAACAAACCTACTACTTGACATCACAATGCATTGTCTCTTCTGTTCTGAGCCATTGACAACAAGTAGCAGACTTATCACAAAAGGACACTCCCCTCTAGACAAAACCTATTGGACAGGGCTAGAGGGGGAAATGATGAGTGGGGCGAGTTTGTTGCCGAAAGACTGATAGAGGTATATTATTACTATTATTATTATTATTATTATTATTACTTGCAAAGGTACAACCCTAGTTGGAAAAGCAGAATGCTATAAGCCCAGGGGTTCCAACAGGGAAAATAGCCCAGTGAGGAAAGGAAACAAGGAAAAATAAAATATCTTAAGAAGAGTAACATCAAAATAAATATATCCTATATAAACTATAAAAAACTTCAACAAAACAAGAGGAAGAGAATTTGGATAGAATAGTGTGCCCGAGTGTACCCTCAAGCAAGAGAATTCTAACCCAAGACAGTGGCAGACCATAGTACAGAGAATATGGCACTACCCAAGACTAGAGAACAAAGGTTTGATTTTGGAGTGTCCTTCTCCTAGAAGAGTTGCTTATCATAGCTAAAGAGTCTCTTCTACCATTTCCAAGAGGAAAGTGGCCACTGAACAATTACAGTCCAGTAGTTAACCCCTTGAGAGAAGATGAATTGTTTGGCAATTTCAGTGTTGACAAGTGTAAGAGGACAGAGGAAAATATGTAAAGAATAGGCCAGACTATTTGGTGTGTGTGTGTGTGTGTGTGTGTGTGTGTGTGTGTGTGTGTGTGTGTGTGTAGGCAAAGGGGAAAATGAACCGTAACCAGAGAGAAGTATCCAATGTAGGACTGTCTGGGCAGTCAAAAGACCCCCATAACTCTCTAGCGGTAGTATCTCAACTGGTGGCTGGTGCCCTGGCCAACCTACTACTACTATACCCTGACTTGGTCACTGCTGAGGCCAAATATCACCGTAACTCTGCTCAAGATTTCTCATTAATTCTGCAACACAGAAATTGGTTTGCAAGCCACCTGATGCTCAGAGGCAAGTTGCCTTCGATGAGCTGTGTGGCTTTCTGGACGAAAATGAATAATGTCAGTATGCTGTATCTGACGGCATGAAGTTCATGGAGACATACATGAATGGTGAAGAAGACTTCACCCTACAGTACTACAAAAAGAAGCTAAAAGAAAGGTATCGACGACAAAATTGAATATCGTTAGCTTCCGGGACTCAGCTCACCGCATACTTCGAGATAATTGGACGGTAGAGCAACTGACAAAGCACGAGAAAAGGAGAGGATAATTGAAATGGCAGCCTTAATCATTTGAGATGGGGGATGACATTTGCATATCTGTATTTGACCTCAGTGAGTATCTAACTTTGGATGATACCAAAAATGTTTTGTCTATGATCCTGGGTCTCTGAATCTCTTTCTGTACAAACTCTTGAACCCAAAAGGCAAAAATGCCAGTGTAGTGAGCATGCGCTGCATTACTGTAGCCCATTCTGTCATTTCTGCCTGCAAAAGGTGCAAGAAGCAGGTGAAAGCTTCCTCCTGAAGCTCTATGGTATATCTGACTGTGCGTCAATGTTCCGCTACATTGCCTACAAAATGTCAGTCACCAGATCATCACTGCCCTCTTCCTTCTAACTAGCAAATTTGCCTCCAACAAGTGCAACAAGTTCATTCCGAACATACTCACTGTTCAAGAAGGGATGGGAAGGCCTTTACAGCCACAGCCTGGGATGGAAACTGGATGGTATCTTCACTCCAGTTGAAACTGACTGTCCCATTGCTCCAGATACTATGCTCAACATGATCTTTGGTGGCTGTAAAGCAAATGGCTGTGGAGCCTCGTGTGGCTGTAGGAAGGTGGGAGTGCACTATTCTGCCTTGTGTACTAAGTGCAGTGGTCAAACCTTCAACAGTGTAGCATCAATGCCATCCTTCCTTGAAGATGAATAAGACACTGGTAATGAATTTTCAACTACACCATGGGGAAAAATATTCTTTGTGTCAATAATTCTCCATACCATAACTTTGCTATTAAATTTTGGAAGATAAAGTAAAAACTAGATAATTTAATTGAAGAAAATTACCACTAATGCACAAATTTCTCCCAAAACTAAGGAAGAGGATGCATGAAGATCATCACTGCAATTGATTGATTGATTTATTGATTTAATGGTTAAACACTTGAAATTATATGGTTATATTTGAGAGCTAGGCATTTCAATTTACAGTTAAGGTAGTAGCTAAGTCTTGCCTGTTATCACCGTTGTGACAAGCTTTTAACATCCAATGTTGCGTTCGTTAATGTTGGAAAAATGCACCATTTGCTCCTTCTATGGCTTATAATGCCATAGAATATCATTTAATCTTTAAAGTACTGCAAGAATTGAGCTCCTAATCTCAATAAACATATATTTTGGCACATCATTTGTTTGTCATTGATTTTTTGGGATTGAAATATTATAAAATCTAAAATTGGCAACCATCTTGGACGCCATTTAGAATTTCTCTAAACCCTTGCAGATGATTCGTTTGGACTTTTGGTATGTCATTAGGAAAGGTCTTCTGAGACTTTGAAAATTTCAGCTTGTTATAAGTTTAAGGTGAAAACCTAATACTCCTGTACTATTATGCCAGTCCACAACCACAAACTTTCTTAGTTCGTCAATCCAACGTCTTCTTTTCCTTACCCTGCTACTTTTACAAGACTAAAGGACCCATTCTGATATTCTTAATATCCATCTATTATCTGTCATTATTCTTTCCATAGCTCTTTGAGCTGTAACTACCTTATGTTCTAAGGTTTTCGTAAGGCTCCAAGTTTCTGATGCATAAGTTACTAGTAGTACCATCTAATTAAATACTTTTCTTTTTAAAGAAAGTGGCATTTTACATTTCATAATCTCATTTTGTTAGCCAAATGCTCTCTATCCCATGCCTATCCTTTAGATTCGGTCTTAAGCCCTAGGGAAACACTTGTCTGTCCTAAGTATGTATATTAATTAACAATCTCAAAAGGTTCGTCCATAACACTTATTTGGTGTCTGCATTTTCATTGAACATTATCTTCGTTTTACCCATATTCATTTTCGGTCCTATATTTCTACTTTCTATATTCAAATCTTCTATCATCCTTTGCAATTCTGTTGTTAATTCACTAAGCAAAAGTATGTCACCTGCAGATCTCAATAATAAGGTATTTTCCATTAATATGAATTCCATTCCTACATTTTCCCAACCTAAATTCTTAAAAACTTCTACGCATGCTGTGGATAATTTTGAAGAAATGGGGACCGTCTCCCTGCGTAATTCATTTCTCAATTGGAATTTTCTCACTATCTTTATGTAGTTTTAGGGTTGCTGCACATCCCTTATAAATATCTTCAAGTGTTCTAACATAAGAGTCATCCATTCCTTGTCTTTAGGGGGCTTTCATTACTGCTGAAGTTTTGACTAAATCAAAAGCTTTCTCATAGTCTATAAATGTTGTGCATATTGGTTTGTCACACTTAATTTTTCCATTTGCTGGGTATTTGCATGGATATTGTCAGTTGTTGAAAACCCACTTCTAAAGATTGCCTGCTCCCTTGGTTGATTGAAGTCTAGATTTTTATCTATTTGGTCTAATATGATCTTTGTGAGTATTTTATATATTATGGAGAGTAAACTTATAGGATGGTAATTTTTCAGGTCTTTTGTGTCTCCCTTTTTGTGAATTAGTATAATGATAAAGTTTTTCCATGTAGGTAATGGGCATTCTTGCAGATATTTTGTGTAAAGTTCAGCTAGTTTTACTATGAAATCTCCTCCAATTATTAAAGCGAGAATTGAATTTAAAAAATGTACAATAACCCACCAAGTTATCAGAACCGGGCGTCCAAAATACTTAAGAGAACTGCTACATATTGCGCAGCCAACAAATCGCATCAACACGAGAATAGTTACAGATGCTTCAAACTGTTGGAACCTAGATTTATGTCTTCTTTAGGCTCCAGAGCCTTTAGATATGCGGCCCTGAGACTATATAACAAGCTCCCACGAAACATTTGAATTATTGAAGACATTAAGGCTTTCAAGAGGAACCTGAAGACTTTATTTCATGAGTCCTTTGACAGTGACGATTTAACAGTAAATGAACAACACGCGATATGAAACGTTAAATACTCTGAATGAACAACACGCGATATGAAACGTTAAATACTCTGAATGAACAAGGTAAAATGACATTGGAAGTCCTGTAGAGAGCGATGTTCCCCTGCTGTATGGGACTGGAAAAGCTGCCATCAAAGTAAGTAAGTATTATTAAATCATTTGCTAGGTCATCTTCTGCTGCTTTGCCTCTTTTCATGCCTTTTAATGTATTCTTTACTCTTCCTACTGTTATGTTTGGTACCAGCTCAAGTGTTTCATTATTTTTCTTGGCAATGAAATTGTAAAGAAATCCCTGCAATTTTTAACACTTCATCTCTGGTAATGATATTTCCATTTTCATCCTTTAAAACTAAAATCTGTTGGCACCCTATTCCAAGTCTTCTTTTCATCAATTTGATGCTTCCTTTCTTTAGGGTTTCCTCAATTTTGGTCTGATTGAGTTTACTCATATCTTGGGTTTTTAGTTTGTTTATTGTTTTAGATAGTTCTGCTAATTATATTTCATCTCTTGCAATTTACCCTCATTTCCCATCTTTCCTTCATTGGATTTTTTTTTTTTATGTGTTTTCTGATAGTTTTCCTTGACCTTGTTTGGGAACATTTCCACCTATCTTTAGTGCTGATTCCAGTTCGAATTTTGTTAGATTACTGTTAGTAGAAGAAGTTATGCCTCAGCTGCTCACTTTTAGGGGGGGCCGTTGTCACGTTTGCTAACCTTGTCATGTTTGCTAATCTTGTCCCGTTTGCTCAGTTCGTCAGGTTTGCTCAGTTATGTGTCTGGCTCAGCAACTCAGTTTGGAGATTTAAACGTGAGGCTATGTTTACCAATAAACCTGCCCCCTCTTCTCCCCCCCCTCCCCCCCACCTCCCCCTCCCGCGGGTTGAGAGGGTACGTTTGCAGTGCGGGGTCACTGAGTACGTACTGGCGCACGGGTCACTGGACTCGTTTGCGAATTCAGTTCAAAGTTTTGGGGATTTAAACATGAGGTTATGTTTACCAACAACCCCTCCTTCTCCCCCCTCCCCCTCCCCCCCTTCCCCTCCCGCGGGTTAAGAAGATACATTTGCAGTACGGGGTCACCGAGTACGTACCGGCGTGCGAGGAGTTCTCTGTCTGGAGAGCTGATGACCCATGCCCCTAGGCACTGACATTGAGCCTAGCGACCACACAGGTTTTTTTTTTTTTCTTTTTTATTATAAGACACGCACTTGTGTGCAAACGAGGCCCATTCTCTCTCTCTCTCTCTCTCTCTCTCTCTCTCTCTCTCTCTCTCTCTCTCTCTCTGGGAGAGGTGATGCTCTGATCACTCTTGCCCCTGGACACTGTCATTTGCATTCTAGGCCCTATGGGAAAGTGATCATTTGTCTTATAGATTGCAAAAACCCCTTCGGTGAATTTGGCGAAGCCCGTTCCGTCACCCCCCTGACCACATTCCTTTCAATGTAAGCCTATGGAAAAGTACCCATCTCTCTGCCCATTTGTTTTGACCCCTCTCTCTCTCTCTCTCTCTCTCTCTCTCTCTCTCTCTCTCTCTCTCTCTCTCTCTCTCTCTCTCTCTCTCTCTCATTAAGATATATGGATAATAAAAAACATCTGTGAGAGCTGGCTGATTAGGTTACACATTCCTTGTAAAGTAGTCATCTCTCTGTCCATTTGTATTAAGCCCTTTTGCTTACATTAACATATATAGATAATAAAAAACGTATTACAGCCTAGTTCCTTTTATAATACGAAGCATACATGAGAAATAACATTGTGTGAATAATGACATAGCATTTAGTGGGAAAAAATCTTACTCTAAAAACATTCATTTGAAACGCTAACATTTTGCACGCTTAAAAGCGGTAGGAAAACCTTTTAGTTACGTTTCTTTAGCACTTGGCAAATCTTCATTGAAAATTCAGGTTTTGTATATTTCCAGATGTACATACATGGTCTTGAATTTAAATGCAGAAGATAGTATAATAACACTGTTACGTCATTTTCCTTCAAGTGGATGGTGGATAAATGCTCCCCGAGTTTCCTAAAGGCAGCATTTAGACTTACGCTATGCATAAAATATAGGCAGAAGAGTTCACACAAAGCCAAATTGTAATTTTGCCCTCGCATATTATTTATGAAGCACTTCATGGTAGAATACCTTCGTAGAAAATCAGTAAAGTATTCCGAATGATCGTCTGGCCGCATGCCCAATGGGTCAAAAAATATGTTTTCTACCGGACATTTCTGTATTATAAATACAACCCAGTGCCCGATTTCACGATACTGATGTGATGGCAGGGTATTCACAATAAGTATGATGGGCTTTGTCCTTATCAAGGGTATCTTGAAGCTGACCAAATGGTCACCGAGTACACACCCATAAAAATATGCTTCATGCCCTAAACTTTTCTTCTGAGCATATTCAATGTCTGAAGTATTCAATTTTATATGTTATCTCCTCCACTTCCGAACTTCTACTACTGTCATTTCAACTCTGTCCCTTGGATTATACTTTTTTGTTATTATTTTACCTTAGACCAATTCATAATGAAGTAAGGGATAATAGAAACATAGCATTTCTTAGATTTTTATTAAGGAAACCATGTATTTCAATTCATGGAATACATACATTTAAAATATTACAAATAATGTTTATTCATTAAACAGTAGTAGAATCATTGTCGATTTGGGTAACAAACTTTAATTGTGGTATTTTACCACATTTTTTAAACGGCGTTTCCAATGCTGAGCGTAGACTGTCGCGGTTTTTCACATTTTTTCTGGACTACTTGTCGTTCTTCATTTCTTCGAGCTCACAGTCGATGGCAACCACCTGGGAATCCGTGGGAGTTGACCGTCCATCTACCATCGCTAGCGGTTGTGTAAGCATGTGATTCGGACAGGCAAGTTTCATCTGTGGCTGTTGTAGGTATATGGATGACCCCCCTCCCCATGGGATTGTGGTCTTCTTTTTTGGGACACATCGCCATCATTTGTTTCTGCACCCTTTGAAATGCAGCCACCTGTTCCACAACTCCCCACAGGCCCTTTCTTATATCGTACTGGACGTTGATAGTTTTTATAAGCAGGGGGCACGTTTCGAGGTGGGGCCCGCCCCCTGCTTTCATAAATTCGCTGACGAGCTGCCGATTCATCATCTCAATGTCTTTCACCGTCTTCCGAAGGTATTCGTGAAGTTTACAACGGAAAACGGAATTCTGTGTAATATTGCTACGACTTACGGATTTGACCTTCATCTAAGAGGGGGACCTCCCAAGCTGTTAGGAAGAAACACTTTGATAATTATTGCATCCAAAATAATTATTGCCACACACACACACACACACACACACACACACACACACACACACACACACACACACACACACTACATTTTATTTCACAAAAATTATTTGCGCCTCTATAAGTATTATATTAACTTCAGTTCTAGCAAAAATACATGGACATAATTACTCTCAGAAAGATCGGGCAATTCCTCCCCCAAGAGTTGTGCGTCGTTGTTTCTAGACATGGTCTATCTCCTGCTTCGTTATGACTTGAAATATGCCTCGGAGGAGGGTATATATACAGTATCTACAAGGTCAAACACGCACACGCACACACACCTAGGCCTAACTTAGGCCATGCTTCCCGTTGTCAAAACGATTTGAAACATCTCGCGGGTAGCCCGTATTTGAACACATGGTCTCCTACAAACTGGCCCATCCTCTAGCAATATGGAAAATGCTTGAAGAGGTAAATATAAATCCACAGTGAAAGTTCAGATAGTTTATATTTATTTGTTCATGAAAGTGACTGCAATTGTGCTATGAAATTTCAGTCTGTTTACGACACCGAATAATACATTGTAATAAGCGTCTGTGTACGCATTACTTTTCAGGTGGGAAGGATCGGAAAAGGGAACACAATGATAGTGAAACACACCTTCCGCTAAAAAAAAGAAAAGGACAACTAGCCAGTAAGTATTACTTAATAAAAACAATGTGCTATGAGGTGTTAATATCTTTCGATTTGGACCTAGAAAGGATTTTTAATTCTACTTTAGAACTTCAAGTAAATTAAAAACCTATTTTCTCTTATTGCCAACCAGACATAAATATACACAACGTAATGTGAGGTGTTAATATCTTTCGATTTGGATGTAGAAAGGATTTTTAATTCGACTTTAGAACTTCAAGTAAATTAAAAACCTATTTTCTCTTATTGTCAACTAGACATTAATATGCACAACGTAATGTGAGGTGTTAATATCTTTCGATTTGGAAGTAGAAAGGATTTTTAATTCGACTTTAGAACTTCAAGTAAATTAAAAACCTATTTTCTCTTATTGCCAACCAGACATTAATATACACAACGTAATGTGAGGTGTTAATATCTTTCGATTTGGACGTAGAAAGGATTTGTAATTCGACTTTAGAACTTCAAGTAAATTAAAAACCGTATTATCTCTTATTGCAGTGCTA
This sequence comes from Palaemon carinicauda, assembly GCF_036898095.1. Taxonomy (NCBI): domain Eukaryota; kingdom Metazoa; phylum Arthropoda; class Malacostraca; order Decapoda; family Palaemonidae; genus Palaemon; species Palaemon carinicauda. Next base: position 70,261,261 of record NC_090748.1, read on the forward strand.
TCAACCAGACACAAATTACTCGAAGAACCCCCACCTCAGGAGATTGCTTCAACATTCTAAGTTCCCTCGAATAGTCAATGAATTAATGGGGAGTGGATGGATAGTGGAAGGCATTGACAACTTCAAAATTTTTTACCACCTACAGGTGGTATTGGCTGGGTTGGGCACTCCCCTTTACCTTAAAAATGATGTCCGTGGTGGGGTTTTCGTCTTTATTCCCTCGGGAATTGGGAATTCCTGTTTTATTCAGTCTGTGGCTGCCTATAGGATGTCTAAACAAACCCTAAATCCTCGTTGGCCGAATATTGCTCGATCTGTAAATAGTATCTGCCGTTGCATGCAATATGTTAACTTCCACAAGATTGCCATGCCTATTCAGTGGGAGGACATTTCACGCCTCGAGTTAATGAATCAACTCTCTATTTACATTTATGAAATGGAAAGAGGGGGGGATGGGAGGTATATCATTCAGTTGTCAAGGCGTGGAACTAAAAAATTCCCAACTATTGTCCCCCTCCTACTAATGGGTGATGACCATATTTGTCTCATTAAAGATTTTCACTGTTTTGTGAAAAGATTTGCTAGGGCAAATCCTTCCAACCCCTTTATTTCTGCCATAACTGCCTATCACAGCATGCAACAACCGACCGGCAAAAACAGCATGAAACTACCTGCGACCTGTCAGTAGCGCTGAATTTTCCCCCTTGTGGGAGCACAGTAAAATTTAGAAACCACCATAAGGCGCAAATGTTTTCTTATATTAGCGTCTTTGAGTTAGAATCGGCTTTGAAGAAATCCCCTGGGGCTTATGGTGTGGAGACCATACATGAATCAATAGCTTATTGCTATATCATTATCGATGGCGAAGGAAAAAGAGCTGCCTCCAGTTGTTATTGCGGGAATGATTGTGTCGATAACTTACAGTTAGATCTTAGTGATTGTTGGGCGGCTATAAGATCGCAGTGGAAAACATTCCCCATTGTTATGTCAGCTGAGGATGAAGGAACTTTCCAACAGCAGACTGTATGCAAGCTGTGTAAGATGGCGTTCAAACACAACCGTGACAAGCACAGACACCATGACCACGCCAAACCCAAGAATAACTTTATTGGAGCTTACTGCGACTCCCCGTTTTCGCACACAATTCTAGTTACGACCTGGGTCTTGTCCTTAAGGAATTGAAAACTAAAGTCAACATTACAATCATGACAAAGCAAGGGGTTAAAATTCAGCGAATGACCGCCGATAATTTAGTTTTCCTCCACTCTAGCCTTTTTAGGATCATCTTTGGATAGTTTAGCTTCCGAATATTTTAGGGATGGAAGGAAGGCTGGCTTAACAGAGGAAATGTTAAGCAGTATTAGGGATAGCAAACTGCGGGGGGAAGTCATTCAAGGCAAATTACCTTTCTGCTATGACTATATAGACAATCTTGCAAAACTCAAGGAAATGCGTTTGCCCCCCAAATCGGCATTTTACAACAAGCTAAAGGCGTGCGATTATCAGAGGAGGATTATAAACGGGCTCAGCGTGTTTGGGATATAAGCAAATGTAAAACGCTGAAAGATTTGCACCTCCTCTACCTCATTGTAGACACAGCTTTATTGGGGGATATTCTCATTTGGTGGTGCTTTATACTTTATGATAAGTACGGTCTTGATTTACCACACTATGTTTCACTTCCATCCTACGCCTTTGACTGCTTTCTTAAGATGAGCAATATTGAGTTGGATCACGTCTATGATGAGGAATTGTATAATCTAATCAGGCATAATGTTATGGGGGGTTTCACTTCTGTGGTGCGTCAATCATTCACTGCCAACAACCGTGAGATAAATCCATCAATTAATCCTGATCTCCACCAAAGTTCTTACATCCTTTATTTAGACTTCAACTCCCTGTATGTAACAGTTGTGACTAAGAACCTTTCCACTGGTGGAATTCATAAACTTTCCGATGAAGAAAAGGATCAGTTTTTAGGAAGGGGTATTGAAAATGCTAATACAAAGGGGGGGGGGGGGTAAAGGACACTGGCTCCTCGTCACTACCAAAGCATCTTCAGAAGAAGTTGCTAGAGCCACTGATGAACTGCCGTTATGCTTATCCCACGAGGAAGTTGCTTTTAGAAATCTATCACCCATCTGTAAAGGCGTACTAGAACACGGAGGAGGACGCATGACTGTAAAGTGTAAAAAGCTTATGGCCACCCATCACAGTAAAAAAGAATACTGTATATTATTTCCCTCCCTCTTTTACAGTTGTATATGGACTTAGGCCTAGAACTAGAGGTTTTGCATTGTACATGAATTCAGTCAAAGTGCTTACATGAAGGATTTTATTAAAACTAACATCGAAGCGAAGAGTGCAGGAACCTCATCAACAGGAAAAAAAGCCTTCAAAGCCATGAGTAACTGCGTCTTTGGGAAAACTTTACTCAACCCTTTGAAATACGCCGAAAAAAGCAGTCTGTACTTCTACCCTCCTACAGGTCACCATCAATATGCCTAATTACATAAGTTTTGCCATTCTAGAATCGGCCAAGTTTGACCTTTACTACTTATTTTATAAGGTTCTCAAGAATAACTATGGTGATAAAGTCAAACTCCTTTACACTGATACATAGTTTCATTTTTGCTCTGGAAGTTGACGATCTTAGTTCGGAGTTAGCGCAAGAACCCTTGAAATCATAATGGATTTTTCCAACTTCGACGTTGATCACCCGCTTTTTAGTAATTAGAGAAAAGGGGAGGTGGGGCTTTTAAAATCAGAAACGGGGAGTAATCTTATAACTGAGGTGAAAGCGTTGAAACCTAAAATGTATTCCATGCTCGTTAAGAAACAGGGTCACATTAATCGTGCGAAAGGCATACCAGGTCACATGCGTGCTTCTATAAAGCACAAACAGTATTCCCAAATCCTGGAATATCATTGCGTCAACTATCTCACTGTACGGACAATTAGAAATGTGAGAGGACAGATGAGTACCACTAGAGTAAAAAAGAAGTGTCTCTCGGCTTTTGATTCGAAACGTTATCATTTGAGTCCATACAATTCTTACGCATACGGGCTTCCCGATGTTGAAGGGAGGGATGAAGAAGTTGCGAATGAAGTTCGAATCAATAACCCCCCTTCCCAAATTACTGAATCCACCTTCAGAACCAATCCCTCATGTTTCTGAAAATTTATGGAAAAAGAGAGAAGAAAAGGTTAGTATTTTCCACCCACCGATAATGGAATGACGGAAAACGGGGAGGAGTGAATACAAAACTTTACTGCGAATAATTTCAGTGTTTGGTTTTCCCCATGTATTGTTTTGCTAGAGAAAATAAAAGGTTGACTTTCCATTAAAGGTTTTATTTATTCTGTGGTACTTATATGGTAACATTTTTATGGAGCCATTCAGTTGGCTAGAGGTTTAGTTAAAATGTACATGTGCTTTAAAGCTACAGATTTGGACCTTTTTAGAGAGCCAGCACATATCATGTCTAGTTTCTCCAACTCGGGTAAATCTTACCCTATAGAAAAATTAATAGTAAAATATGAAAGTAAGTTTACGCACATTATTATGTGCGGCGTGGATCAACATACTTTGAAATTGCATACATTAATAGGACCAAAACACTCTCTATTTGCAAATATTGTAGACCCCATGAGTGAGATAGATACGGAAGCTGGCCGGTATTCTATTTTATATATCCTCGGTGATATATTTCTTGAGGCTGTACAGGGCAAATTTGTTGTGGATGTCTTTACTAAAGGGCGTCATGAAAATATCTGCTATATTTATGACGCAAAATATGTTTTACAGTGGAAAATACGCTAGAAATATAAGTATAAACACCTCCCATATGCTATTGCTGAGAACGAGGGATATATCGCAAGTCGAGTTATTAGGAAGGCAAATGTTTGGTCAAACTCCTTTACACTGATACAGATAGTTTCATTTTTGCTCTGGAAGTTGACGATCTTAATTCGGAGTTAGCGCAAGAACCCTTGAAATCATAATGGATTTTTCCAACTTCGACGTTGATCACCCGCTTTTTAGTAATGAGAGAAAAGGGGAGCTGGGGCTTTTAAAATCAGAAACAGGGAGTAATCTTATAACTGAGGTGAAAGCGTTGAAACCTAAAATGTATTCCATGCTCGTTAAGAAACAGGGTCACATTAATCGTGCGAAAGGCATACCAGGTCACATGCGTGCTTCTATAAAGCACAAACAGTATTCCCAAATCCTGGAATATCATTGCGTCAACTATCTCACTGTACGGACAATTAGAAATGTGAGAGGACAGATGAGTACCACTAGAGTAAAAAAGAAGTGTCTCTCGGCTTTTGATTCGAAACGTTATCATTTGAGTCCATACAATTCTTACGCATACGGGCTTCCCGATGTTGAAGGGAGGGATGAGGAAGTTGCGAATGAAGTTCGAATCAATAACCCCCCTTCCCAAATTACTGAATCCACCTTCAGAACCAATCCCTCATGTTTCTGAAAATTTATGGAAAAAGAGAGAAGAAAAGGTTACAGTCTATTTTCCACCCACCGATAATGGAATGACGGAAAACGGGGAGGAGTGAATACAAAACTTTACTGCGAATAATTTCAGTGTTTGGTTTTCCCCATGTATTGTTTTGCTAGAGAAAATAAAAGGTTGACTTTCCATTAAAGGTTTTATTTATTCTGTGGTACTTATATGGTAACATTTTTATGGAGCCATTCAGTTGGCTAGAGGTTTAGTTAAAATGTACAAGTGCTTTAAAGCTACAGATTTGGACCTTTTTAGAGAGCCAGCACATATCATGTCTAGTTTCTCTAACTCGGGTAAATCTTACCTTATAGAAAAATTAATAGTAAAATATGAAAGTAAGTTTACGCACATTATTATGTGTGGCGTGGATCAACATACTTTGAAATTGCATCCATTAATAGGACCAAAACACACACTATTTGCAAATATTGTAGACCCCATGAGTGAGATAGATACGGAAGGGTGCCCGTATTCTATTTTATATATCCTCGGTGATATATTTCTTGAGGCTGTACAGGGCAAATTTGTTGTGGATGTCTTTACTAAAGGGCGTCATGAAAATATCTGCTATATTTATGACGCAAAATATGTTTTACAGTGGAAAATACGCTAGAAATATAAGTATAAACACCTCCCATATGCTATTGCTGAGAACGAGGGATATATCGCTAGTCGAGTTATTAGGAAGGCAAATGTTTGGTTCTCCTTTATCAAAGAAATTTGTGAATGTTTATAAAAAGGCCGTTATGTCTAAACCTTTTTCCCATTTGCTGGTTGATTTAAGTTTAAATATTCCTAGTGAACTCCAGTTGAGGACAAATATAGCAGGGAGTTCCTCGTGTGAGGTTGTTTTTGGAGAATGGGAGACAAAAAGAGGAAGATTTTAGAAACGGTGTAGCAAAACTATTCCCATCCATCGAGTTTGGAGGTATTGATTCGATTTACAGAGCCGCCAGAGCTTTAGACGGGCGAATTACCATAAATGACGTTGAAGACTATTTGACCACGAAAGATGCCCATACTCTGCATACGCTTACAAGAAAAAAATTCCCCAGGCGTCAAATGGTGTCTCCAGCTCCAAAAGTTATCATCAGCTGCGATCTCGCCGATATGCGACGTTTATCTAAATTCAACAAAAGCGTAAACTAACTTCTGATTTGCATAGATATTTTCTCCCGTTACCTCAAGATCATTCCTCTTAGAAAAAGAAGGCCCAGACTCTGTTAATAGGCCTAAAAGCAATCCTTTCTCTACCTCAATTTCAGGGTGTTAGTCGGCTTCTTACCGATAGGGGATCAGAATTTTATAACAAACTTATGATCAAGTACCTAAAAGAAGAAAATATAAAACTCTACAGCGTTTCCTCGTATGAAATCAAAGCAGCCATTGCAGAACGTGTTATACATACTCTAAAGCAAAAGATATATAAACATTTAACTCTTGAGAAATACTCTCACATATCCTGATGTCCTCCGTGAACTCGTAAAAACTATAATAGGTCCCCATACAGAGGTTTGGGAGGGGGAGTGTCCCCCCTCGAAGTTCACGAATATACGAACCCGGAAATCATTAAGTGACAATTTCGGTGAATGTATAAATCAAGCATCTTTACATCGAAACACAATAGTAAGGCGTTAGCAGTAGTATAGACAGTGCACATTGCAAGTGGGCTCAGTCGGTCTGTATTCCATTGTGGGTATAAAATTCAAAATACATTAGAAATATTCAAAATTCAGAGTGTGAACCAGAGACAGGCTCCTTTAACTTATTATCTGGAGGATCTCGCTGTTGAAAAAAATTGAGGGTATTTTTTATAAATCGGAACTAATACCCACAGCCATACCAGAAACTTTCCCTATTGACATTATCAAAGAGAAAGTTACGAAGGGTAAAGTCAAGTATCTCGTGTCGTGGAGGCGTTACCCCCTTAGTTTTAACTTGTGGATAGATAGTAAAGATGTTGAAATGTCGCTGAGGGAAACTTAGAAATGAAATCGCACATACACAAACATGGGGATTTTCTTCTCTTCTTAAATAACCTCTCCCAGAAAAAAAGGGCCGAATTAATTCCTTTGCTACAGACAACGCATCTTGACTGTTTATCAGAGATCTTTGCTAACTTTTTGAAGGAAAATCTAACTCGCAATAGTAAAGCAATAGAAAAGGTAAGAAAAGGTAAAAAAATATAGGAGTGAAATAAGGATGGTAGCTCAGAAAAAGAAACCGCTTAAAGAGAAAAGAAAAATCTTATCGTAGAGAGGAGGCACCATACTTTCAGTCCTTCTCCCTCTCTTAGCGAGCCTAATTGGGGGTTTATAGGGAAATGAGAGAATACTGTCTGGTACTGCGAAAGACGGTAGAAGGGTCTAATTACCACCAAGATGCCGGAGAAATAAGTGTTCAAAACACTAGACAAAATGTAGAGGAAAATGGAAGGGGGGGATAAGCAGCAGGGTGGAGGGAGTGATAAGAGATTTGCTCCAAAATTTAGTTAAAATGATACAAACGATCAAGTGCAAGTTGGAAAATGAACCAAAGAAAAGGAAGCGAAACAAATTGGGCAAGAAAGGCGAGTGTGATCCTCTCCCCCTCCCCACGCCAGGGGCTTACTCCAATCCCCCTTTGGAGAATATAATTGACGTAAGATTATCCCCCACCAGCAGAAGGTACCCCCTCGCTTTCCTTAAATTCTTTGAAGGGCGGGACGATGTCGAGTGGATGATAGAGGGAACCTGAGGAAACCCATGTACCGTTTAAATTTAATAGACGTGTTTAAGAAATTAATTCAGCAAATGGGTGCTATTGAGGAAGAGGACATGCCATTTCATAAAACCCTACTAGATGCAGTTGGAGTGCCCTATACTTATATAAAGAATGCAAAAGCTCGGATGCAGATGTATGGAATTAAAAGAAAAGGGGGAAGAATAAGCGAGGAAAATAAAGAAAAAAAAGTAAAAGGTAAACTATGATGGGTGCCTTATTAGGAATAAATGCCCACCGGTAAGTCTACGCGAAATACATGTCTTAGCATGTCATACTCGGAAGGCGTGTAAAGGGGGTGGGGTTTAAGTACTTTAGTTGTAGTCGTAGTTAGTTTAGGTTTCATGATTAGTTTACAGACACGATCCCCGCACGATGCAGTCCTCACCGCTAAAACTAAGTATCGCCAACTTTACGGCGCCACTTCATTGGCGTCGTATCCTATGGACTTGCGGCGCAAACATATAAAGCCTAACCCTATAGTAATATCGTGAACTATCAAAGAAGGCTCTTTAATGTAAACTGATGCATTCGCGAAGACCGTCATCCCGTTGGAAGTATCATCTTACGTAAACCACCGAGTTTTCCCACCGCGAGTGTGCCATGCCTAGCCACATTGATAATGCAGTTTAATTACAGCTATTCATATGTTAATGATGCAGATGGAAAACTTTGATCGTGTGCGTCTACTTTAAGGGATACACACTTTGCCACGAACTTGCAAAATGATACAACTGAGGCGTGTGTTTTTAACTTTAAGAGGTGTCTACACGAATAGGAACAGTTTGCTCTGGAGAAGGGAAATGAGAGCGTTAATATTTATGCCATCCCCATTGGAATTGGGAGGTCTGGTCGCACTGATAGTGTATGGATGTTACACTATGTTCCAGATTTGGTGAACTTGGGTAGGAGGTTGGTTGGTATATGTAAACAGATCATTTTGCTTGCAATCGAAAAATGTCTGTTGCCTCCCGAATTGGAAAACTTAGAAAAATTTTCCTTTGTTACATCTGAAGATTTTCTGGCTGGTTGTGATATTTAAATGCAATCTACTTATTTTCTTATTTGTTAAAAAAGAATCTACTTTATCCAAGTAAATTTGCTCATATGTTGAAAATAAAAATATTTACTGTGTAAGATCCATCCTTTTGTATTTTTTATCTTCTAGTTAAACGTTCTTCTCATTCTTAGAAGGAGAATAATTAGGTAATAGTGGTGATATTCAAATGTACTTGTTTTCTCATTTTATTCCTGTGAATTTGTTCATATGTTACAAAAAAAAAATACTGTGTAAAGTCCACCCTTTTGTATTTCTATCTTCGAGTTAAACGTTCTCATTCTGGGAAGGAGAATAATTATGTAATAGAAGCTTCTTTAATAAAAAAAAAACTTACGTTAATTTGGTTTAATTGAATATCCCCGTCTCATCTTAACTACTTCAGTTGGTCGCTATGGCTGGAGAAAGTCATATAGTAACACTGACATCTCTCGGTAATAGGGATATATTCCCTAAAAAAAATGCGGGCAGCTTTACGAACAAGCTACAAAATAGAATAAAATTAGATAATAATTTGGAGCATGAAGTATCCGTTGTCAATATTCATTACCCTAATGAAATTTATGGGCTTGTTAGTGGTGAACTCGATTCATGGATAGAAATAATCATTACAAAAGTGTGAATATCCGCAGGTGGGAAACCCACTGTAACTTCAGGTACTGAGGAAATTTACAAACCTGAAATAGGTATTCTATCCACTGATGCTGGGTATATGGTCTCTAGCATTAACGAAGATTTAACATACGCTTTGAGGAAGATCCTCCCACTCGGATTTTATCAAGAAAACATACACACGGCGGGTCTTTTGGAATATGACTATCAAAGAAAGAGGGTGCTATTAAAGTTTACAAAGAGACAGGAAACTGAAGAGGCAATTTATTGAAAAGGACCTATTCACGCCGTCAAATTAAAATTTGGGAAAAGAATAAGAGCTACATTAGTATTCAATTCAGACAAACCTTATCAAATTTTTTAAACAAATCCAGGTAATCCTCTAATCAAAACTCATAATTTGCTCGCTCCTTTTCCCCCTTCCCCCCCATCGGGGGTGGACTTTGTCCTCGTTTATTCGGATATTGTTGAAAGATCCTATTTTGTGGGTAAAAAAGTTAATATATTGGATACTTTTAGTATGTGGGGAAGTAAAACGAGAGGTTATCATAATTGTGTATTACCCTTTAGGGACAAAGGAATTGGATTCAGTATCCATTCGCCTGACCGACCAAGAAGGAAGGGAGGTACACTTTCGTGAGGAGGCCAGCACTATATACATCCTTCATATTAGACCAAAGCAGAAAATTATATAAAAGCTGCTACATCCCACACCAAACATTTATTCAAGAGTGTGCCACCATGCGGGTAGCATTTCTTTCCCGTCTCCTGAGGAGTTTAGCATCATATTCGCTAGTCCCCCCCCCAATAAAACTATTGCGTGGAGGGGCTTTATGGGATATTGAGGTTTTTAGAGCCCCAAGACATTCCCAGCAAGGGAGTGGGCTTTTCAGTCTATTAGCTGGACTCGCTAAAAGGGTTGCGCCCTTTGTGGCAAAGGCGGTCCTGTCCTCGGCCCTTGAATTTGGGCAAAATGTCATTGGAGATTTACAACGGGACAAGAGATTTGAAATCAAGCCTTAAACAGAGGGGGTTGGAGGCGCTAAAATCAACAGGGCGAGGTATTGTTACTGGCAAAGGGAAGAAAAGGAAAAATGTCAAAAGAAATGGGAAGAAAAGAGTAAATAAAAAGAAAATCTCATCGTAGGAATATAGGATATTAAGACATGTTTAGTGCAATGTGATTTAGTTCTGGTAAATAGGCGTGAAGTCATTCAACATGGCATCGGCGGCACCGAGAATTGCAGGTCTTGTAGGGAGCGAACTCCCAACCGCAAAATACACCGTTGGGGTGGTGGACGCTTTTCCCAGGCCTAATCGTTTATGGATGGTGGAAGTTTCCGTGGTTGATCGGCAAACGAGTTTTATTCTCCCAACAAATCTTACATCGGAGGGAGCAATAACTGATCGTTATCTCGAATTTCGTATCAATGGCGTAGAAGGAACAATTGATTTAGCCAGTTTGGCTATTCAACTACATTTAAAAGTCACAGCCCCCGATGGGAGCATGTTGGGGGATGGTGTAGATGTTATGTTTGTTAATGCTTTGGCAAATACAATCTTTAAGTCAAGCCAAGTTTATATCGGCGAAAGGCTCGTAGAATCAAATCCCTGTTTCAATTACTGGTCTTTCATAAAGTTATTAGCTACAGCAAAGTCTCACACCGTCAAAACAGTCGGACTGCTTGGATATGTTTTCCAAGATTACAAGGGAACATCAATTTCAAACGTTTTACCAGACGATTATTTTACAAAATTGAACAAAATGGAAAAGGAGTGGGTTGTTAAAGGTAAAACAGAAGGATTGCTTCATATTTATCCACTTATGCTCGATGTAGCTTCAGTAGATGGATAATATCGACGTTTGTATCAAGTTGGAATAAGCCCCAAATGCGTGGTTCATTAATTCCACCGCACAGGCAGAGGAATTTTGATTTTGTCTAGAAGCACCCAGGCTCCATATAGATAAAATCATCCCACGGCCCCCGGGTTTACTCGCCCTTCATCAGGCACTTTCAAATTCCAACAGTACGGTGGAAACTGTCTTTAATAAAACACTTTACAGGACATACGCGCTAGCCCTTAATCAGACACAGGCAACGTTGGATTTACCTTTCGATAAGGTTATACCGGAAAAGTTATACCTCACAATTGTTAATATGGAAAGTTTCAATTGTGTTCTGAATAGGAATCCCATTTGTTTTGGTCATAATAATCTCAAGCACATAGGGGTCACACTGAATGGTTCCACTTTGTACGACATAAACTCTCAATTCCCCGAAAATTATTCTCATCTTTACTACAAGACATTAAAATCTTTAGGCTTAACTTATGATCACCTAATTCATTATGATTGCTACGACTGAGGTCGGGCGGTCATCGCGTTTAATTTCAAACCTGAAATGACAATTGATGGATACGCTCGAAGTAGAGAAAAATGGGGATTTGAGAATCCATTTAACGTTTGATAGGCAAGTCAACGAGAATAGAATTATTTTGTTTTGAGAAATCCAGGGAGTGATAACCACCGATCAAACCCGAAATGTATATTGCGATGTCAGGGCGTAATCAATAAAAGTTTTCCTACCGCTTTTAAGCGTGCAAAATGTTAGCGTTTCAAATTAATGTTTTTAGTGTAAGATTTTTTCCCACTAAATGCTATGTCATTATTCACGCAATGTTATTTTGGATGTATGCTTTGTATAATAAAAGAAACTAAGCTGTAATATGTTTTTTATTATCTATATATGTTAATATAAGTGAAAGGGCTTAAAACAAATGGTCAGAGAGATGTCTACTTTACAAGGAATGTGTAACCAAATCAGCCAGCTCTCAGAGATGTTTTTTTATTATCCATATATCTTAATGTAAAGGGAAAGCGAAAGGCCCTAAAACAGATGGACTGAAAGATGAGTACTTTAAATGGGAAAGGCGTGTGTGTGTGGACAATTTCTCGTAGACCCAGGATTGTAAATGAGCCATTGTAACAGCTTTCCCTGAGAGAGAGAGAGAGAGAGAGAGAGAGAGAGAGAGAGAGAGAGAGAGAGAGAGAGACAGAGAGAACGGCCGCGTGTGAACTTACGTGTCTTATCACGAAAAAAAAAAACCTGTGTGGTCGCTTTTTCATAGGATCTGGAATGTAAATGGGTCGTGGAAACAGCTCTCCCAGAGAGAGAGAGAGAGAGAGAGAGAGAGAGAGAGAGAGCGCGGCCGCGTGTGAACTCCTCGATTGCATCACGTTTGCACACAAGTGCGTGTCTTTTGATAAAAAAAAAAATGATTAAATCCTATATTTGTCCCCAAACTTTGAACTGAATTCGCAAACGAGTTCAGTGACCCGCGCGGCGGTACGTACTCAGTGACCCCACACTGCAAATGTACCCTCTCAACCCGCGGGAGGGGGAGGGGGGAAGAAGGGTGGGGCGGGGTTTCTTGGTAAACATAACCTCACGTTTAAATACCCAAACTGAGTTGCTGAGGTAGACCCATAACTGAGCAAACGTGACAAGGTTAGCAAACCTGACAAGGTTAGCAAACGTGACAATGCCAACCCCCCCCCCTAAAAGTGAGCAGCTGAGGCATAACTTGTACTACTACTGTTCATTTATTTTTTACTTGCTTTCCTTTCATCATGTAGTTGGGAGTATGTATTTTGTATTACTGAACTAAACTCATCAGATTTCTCTTATTTTCTTAATTAAAATTAGTTTTTTTCTCTTAATTAAAAAAAAAATACTTCTCACCATTCTATGGTTGCTCGACTTTAACTTGTGTAACACTATTACATCTTCAACTATATTAGATTTTTCACTGAGAATAAAATTATTTCATTTTTCGTCTCTCCATTTGGATTTTTCTCTATGCCCATTTTCTGTTAACTTTTATAGAAAAATGTGTTCATAACTTTTAGATTGTTTCTTTCAGCAAATTCTTGCACCTATTCCAAATTTACCTACTGTTGATTCTCCTCTTCTCTTTGGCCATCTATATCACTGATATCGCCCAAAACAAATGTAAATTGAATCATGTTTTTTATACATATCTCCAGAGCTTTATAAAAACTTTCCATTTCTTCCTCTGTATGGGATGTTGTTGGTGCATATGTTAGAATGATCTTCAGTTTATACTTGTTTAGTTTTATAATTAATCCTGCAGTTCTATTACTAGAACAAAAAAAAAATGTTTATTGATAACAAAACCTGCGACTTTTTTTTTTCTTTCATGTCCTGTGAAGCAAAATATTTGGCTCTCTTTTAACTACATAAGATTCCCAGTTTTTGTAGTTTCACTCCGTCCTATTATATCCCAATTTATTTATTTCAGCTCTTTAAGTAACACGCTAAGATATTCCCTAGATAGAAGATATATACATAAACAATAGAATTTATATATATACACATACAGAAGAGTAGGCTATGTAGAGTATATATATATATATATATATATATATATATATATATATATATATATATATATATATATATATATATGAAATGTAGATGTAATCAAGGTAAAGGTAATGGGTTATATAGAAACTTACAATATGAAGTAACTGATGTAAGAATGCATGTTTGTACAGTATACAGTGACAGTCCTCTTCAACTGAATTAGATTTGACCACTTACAATAGAAACAAGGGAACTCAGGGGTTAATGAAAAAAATCTTACCTATCTACATAAAACCAACAACTTGATATCCCAATTTGTGATTTACTTGAATATCTATTCACAAAGAAGTGAGTTTTTACTAAAGCATAGGAATAGAATGTGATTGATATCAAAATTGCCCTTCCCAAAGTCTGTTTTGACTTTTCATCTCTGATTTTAGAAGATCCAGTGTTTGGTGATTTGGGTATACTTGGACAACGAGTGAAGATGCAAAAATCATAAGCAGATGGAGAAAGCTGACTCGAGCAGCCAATCCTTCTATACAGAAACTAATAAGGTCAAAAGAAGAAGGCTGAGGAAATTGCAACCATGCATTGCTGTGCTGCAAGGCTCTACTGCCCAGAGGAGTTTTCGGAGTTGGATTTAAGTTTCGGGAAGGGATGAACGCATAGCAGTATACCTCCTCACTAGAAGTGGAAATCTACCAATGTGATTTGATTGATTTTAGGTTTTTGGCATCCTGACATCGAAGGCAATTACGTTGTCTACCAATGTGAGAACAGTCTTACTGTGTAAGGGAAGGGGATCATCGGTTCCAAGGCGTAGGCCTATACCCAGAACCGCCCTAACTCGCCGCTACTAATGATTTCGGCCAGCCTACTGCTTGCTCTTTAAGCGAAACTAAATGGGGATGGGGCTAACATTGAAAGGAGGTTTATTTTCAGTGATCAGTTGACATTGTCATTAGAATTAACTTCTTAAGAAGGAATGGCTTTCTTTTCTAGCCCTCCAAAATGTCCAACTTCTATCCTCACCCAACCTTTGAGAAAGAACAGCTCAAGATGTCTGAGTGGAAACAGGGCAAAGTCAGCAAGTGAAAGTCAAGTCATTTATATTTCTTATGAAAATTTCAGTCCCTATTTTCGTTAACAACAAAAGAAAAAGATAAAAAGTAGCTGTGAATGTTCTGTAAAAAACAGTCTTAGTATAACACATGTGAAGGCAAACACAGTTGATTTTTTAAAGTTCAAAGTTAATTTTTCTGTTAACGAATACAATATTTCCTGATAATCATAAATCAGTTTTCATCTTGATCATTGGTTCTCAAGAACGGAGATATTTGTCTAGAAATGATGCATCGTTTTTATAAAGAATGAATAAATTATGTCTGTAATGCAAATTACCAGATTCAGTGAATAAGGTGATACAGTTAACAGATAACTGAATATGGGGGTACCTGTAGGGGAGTAGTGTTCACAGTGCTCCACCCTTGCTACCCAGTAGCCTACGCATTACTCAAGAGTCTTTGGAGCATTCTTCAGCCTGTTAGCAGAAATTGTTGTATATCCTTCCATTTTACCTCTGTTCCCGCTTCTCTTTTTCTATTTTGCTTTCCAATCTCTTGACTTTTACTTCATAGTATAACTATAGAGTTTTCGCCAAATTCAAAAAAGAAAATTCAAATTTAATGTGGTTCCTAAAATCTGGTACTGCTCATGCAGAAAAATTCCCCAGAAATTATTATTATTATTATTATTATTACTAGCCAAGGTACAACCCTAGTTGGAAAAACAAGATGCTATAAGCCCGAGGGCTCTAACAAGAAAAAAATAACGCAGTGAGGAAAGGAAACAAGGACATAAATAGACGATATAGTAAGTAATGAAAAATCAATATAAAATATTTGAAAAAAACATTAACAACATTAAAACAGATCATTCATTTATAACTATAAAAAGACCTATGTCAGCCTCTTCAACATGAAAATCATTTGCTGCAACTTTGAACTTTTGAAGTTCTACTGATTTAACTACCCGAATAGGATGATCATTTCACAACTTGGTCACAGCTGGAATAAAACTTCTACAATACTGTGTAGTATAAAGCCTCGTGATGGAGAAGGCCTGATTTTATTAGAATTAATTGTATGCCTAGTATTACGAACAGGATAGAACTGTCATGGAAGAACTGAATGTAAAGGATGGTCAGAGTTATGAAAAATCTTATGCAACATGCATAATGAGCTAGTTGAAAGACGGTGCCAAAGATTAATATCTAGACCAGGAATAAGAAATTTAATATACCGTAAGTGCCTGTCTAACAAATAACTGAAACAAAAATATTTATGGATAAGCAAGCTACATGGAACAGAAAACAAACAATTGAAATATTGCATCCAAGTATAGAAATAACAGTGTAAACCATTCTACAAGTAAGCCTATACAAGAAGACGGATGAGGTTTTCAGAAATGTACGAGAAAAAGAAACCAAGTAATGAAAATTAAGGGAAAAGTGAACAGGAACTTTATGAAAACTAAAAATCAATTTTTTGAAATGTCATACAAAAGTTCATGAACAATGGTTTTCGGAATAGGAATTGCAAATGGAGAGATTTTTGAAGTGCATGTCGTTGAGGGTAGATCGAGACATTTTTATGTAATTTATCTAATCAAATATGAAAGATAGAAGAGAAGCAGAGCTGAATACCTCAATATTTGAAAGGGTTAGTGTAACATGATGTTGAGGAGGATTGTGGAAGTGGCTGTTAATGATATAAGGAAGGCAATTAGTAGGTTTAACAATGGAAATACATTAAAAGTAGGTGAAATTACAGACGATGTTATAGTGATTGTGCGATTGGACCTCTGACCAATGTATATAAGATATGTTAGAATGAGGGGAGAGTTCTAAAGAAATGGATAATAAGAACAATTGTTTTTTACAAACATAACGGTTTTAAAGAAGACTATACTATTTACAAAACACAAATTCTTAAATTTCTGGGGAAGAGGCAGTTTAAGATTTTGAAAGAGAAAGGCACCACAGACAAACGTGAAGATTTGTGTCGGATTGGACAAAGATGTCATTTGTGGATTCAACATTTTTGAAATATTTACTCAGGAAGTTTTAAAGCCAAGGAAATTACTTTAAGTAGTATACTAAGGTTAAGAGAACGTTTATAGTTGAGTATGTGATTCAGAGAAAAAAAAATGTCTGCATAACATATAGATTATTGAGAGCATTTAGAAATTTTTCTTTGATGAAAGTGAGTAGGGTATAAAATGTGAATGCAGTAAAGTGCCTGTTTTGATGTAAAAATGTATCTATAGCTGCTTAGTAACTTCATAGAGGTTGTTTGAAGTAGTGCAAGAAGTTACAAGGACAAAGGGTATAAGAGCAAAAATGTGGGTTTATGAGATTAGTCAAATGGAGTGTAAAATGACACGTATTTCTAGATAACACAGTAAGGACTTTTGATAGAGTGGATAAATTGCAAAAATTCTAAAGTGATTTTGAAATTTGTACTAGGAGAGTTGAAAGTTGTCTGTAAACTAGAGTATATAAGTTTACGAGGGTAAATGGAAACCATTGAATTATGCAATGTCAATAAGAATGGTTGAAAAATAAAAGTGATTGATTCTCATAGGTATTGGAAGGTGGCTTAGATGGTTATAATAGGATGAGAGAATAATAGGATGTAACAGAATGTGCAAAGTAAAAAAGGTAGCAAAGTGTGGAAAAAAATGTGGAAGACGGTTTGACTACCAATGGAAGGCAAGGCTAAACTATCTTGAAGACGTATTGAGCCACATATCCTTTGAAGTGAAACATGAACACCGTGTGAATGAAAGGGGAAAAAAAGTAGAAGCTTTTGAGATGAACTCTTCATATAGTATCATCATCATCATCACTCCCTATGCCTATTGACAGAAATGGCCTCTGTTTGATTTTGCCAATCGTCTCTATCTTGAGGTTTTAAATCAGTACTACTCCATTCATCATTTCCTACTTCACTCTTCATAGTCCTCAGCCTTGTATGCCTAGGTCTTCTAACTCTTCTAGTGCCTTATGAAGCCAGTTAAAAGTTTGGTGAACTAATCTCTCTTGGGGAGTGCTAAGAGCATGCCCAAACCATCTCCATCTACCCCACTCCATGATCTCATCCACATATGGCACTCGAGTAAGCTCTCTTATAGTTTCATTTCTAATTCTGACCTGCCACTTAACTCCCAATATTGTTCTGAGGGCTTTGTTCTCAAATCTAATAAATCTGTTGGATATGGTTTCATCGCCATACCACGACTCGTTTTCATACAGTAACACCGATCTCACCAAACTGATATATAGCCTGATTTTTATATGCAAATTCGAACGATTTGATTTCCAAATTTTACTTAACCTAACCATTGTTTGATTCACTTTTTAAATCTTTCATTAAACTAAAATTTTAAAGATCTTGTATTAGAGATCATAGTTCGTAAATATTTAAATAATTCTACCTCATTAACCCTTTCTCATTTCAATAATATTTCCTCTTCCATTGCATATGAAGTGTGCAAGATATTGGAAAGGGAATAAATTGACATATACACCACAGTAGTAATTAATTATTTCATATAGGCGAGATAATTGATCAGTGTTTTGAGATGGATAGTCATGCGGAAAGAATGGATGACGACAAGTTTCTGAAGAAATATACAATTCAGAAGGAACAATTATGGTATTCAGGAGTCACGAGAAGGCATACAAGGTGGAGGTCAATGGTGCACTATGTGGAGGGGTATTTGACCTTCACCAGTATGCGTTGGAGTATTAAGTGGGTAATGTGGAAGTTTTCTGAACTACCCTCTCTACTTAGAAAGGGTTTCGTGCTCAAACATTGAAATGTAGATGTAATCAAGGTAAAGGTAATGGGTTATATAGAAACATACAATGTGAAGTAACGGATGTAAGAATTAATGGTGGATGAATGGAAGTGGTTTATTCGTATAAGTATATTGGAGTAATTAAAACGGATGGTGCCATCCCAAGAGAATAAATGAGTCAATATGCAAAAGCAAGGAATTCAATAGCATGATATATATATATATATATATATATATATATATATATATATATATATATATATATATATATATATATATATATATATATATAATGTGCGTGTATATGTATATATATATATATATATATATATATATATATATATATATATATATATATATATATATATATATATATGTATATTTTAGAGCAGTGGTTCCCAAACTATCTTACCTGACGCTCCCTTTTTGCTTCCAGTAGACTTGTATGCCCCCACTCCTCTCTTTTTTATATGAAAAGATTCTTACATTTATTTTTTAGCCTTATACAGGAAAACAGATTTCTGTTTGTATTACATTTTGATAATGAAAGCCACTCAAACAAATAATAGTACATTCCAGTAACTAAAAACGAAACATTTGGTTCAAAGTGAGCGAAAAAAGTTTGAACATTAGCAAATTGGCAAAATTGAGTTGCAATTTTAAGAATAGATAATTTGAAACCATGGCATATAATATTTGGTAATACTTATGGGACTAAGGCACAATTTCTGGTCAAATTTAGTGAGATGGATGCTGCTGCTGCTTCCTCACAAGATCAGAAATTCTAGGATTGAAGGATGACAGCGCACAACGCAAATCATTTTCTACATCAAGTCGGTTGCGCTGTTTTGTTTTCAGAACAAAAACAGCAGAAAATCCTGCTTCACAAAGATAAGTAGAAGAAAAGGGAAGAATCACACTTAAGTGCTTCTTCACCTACTTTTGGGTACATGGGGAGATATTTCTTCCAAAACTCTTCTAACTTCATTGTTTCAAACAAGTAATTTCGAGCAGATAACTTCACGCCCCCCTAGTGAGGCGCGCCCCCCAGTTAGGGAACCACTGTATTAGAGAGAGAGAGAGAGTACTTGGGTATAAGATTGTGATATTAGAGAAAATGTTAAAAATAGACATTAAAACGTACATACACACTGCTTCGACCAGTAATTTCTTCACTGGTGATGGTTAGGACTAAGAAGTTTGTAAGAAATATTTTACAGGTTTTTGAGATGAGTAAGGCTCTTGGAATCGACGGAACTTGTGAGTGAAGAAAGGGGAGTTGATTAACTTATAAATAGTGGAAAATTGAAAGATACATTGATGATACTATACAAAATTTTTTGAATCAATGACCCCGGAAAGTGTCACAAGGGCAGCGCTGTACAAAAGTTGCTGAATAAGAAAGATACTTAGATACTTAAAGTTCATTATGGAAGTTAAGTGAGGTTGGCAGATATGAATTAAAGGCAATTATTTTTTGTATACTCTAGGATACGTGGAGCATTAGAGTACAGATATGAATGATTTATATGGGCACTCTATGGAGCTTAAGTGCTGAAAAATAGATTATAGACGAAACCACCGAGAAAATGCTGACATTTGGGAAAAGGCGGATCAAATGGGTGGTTATAATTTTATTATTTAGAGGCAATTAGAGTATATATCGTAAGTACCTCTAAAAAGATAGATGTAGTAGCCGAGAACATATACTGAATGATGATTGAAGAGTTTAAAATATAACAATGATATGAAATGCATGGGTGTTTGAAAAATTGCAATTATTTACATTTTTCAATATGAGATGGTCGGTGTTTACTAACGAATCTTATCTGGTTGATTATGGAATTGTAATTTTATTCCATTAAATTGTCATCTTTGATAAGTGAATACTAATGAATGAAAATAATAGCGACCCCTTTCTTTATTAACAGGAAGTCCATAATTCATATGTCTTATTGGATTGATAGGAAAAATTAGTATGCTAACTTAGTATATCTTTATGTATAAGTATCTGTAAAGGTATGTATATGCTCATGTATATAGATATTTCCTCTTTATCATGATACTTACAATTCCATCCTTTATGTTTGTTTAGTAAATGCTCATTAACGAGGAAGTGGTTACTGTAAGAAATTATCCGAATTTCCCGGGAATCCGTCAGGTAGCAGACGACGTAGGCCCTAGAACCAGGATGGCCTTCAAAAATGCAGACGATATGTTCCAATATTATCCTTTTCTTTTTATTAGTTAATTTTGAGAATTGTGATAATTGACATACAAAAATACTTGGTATGACAATGCTATATAAGTAAAGGTATTCAAAAGGATAGCTTTAAAATCTAAATTTTTCCTTGGGAAAATAGTAGAGCTTTGATATTGTTTTACGGTTGAAATAAGAATTCAACATCGATTAAACCATTGAGACATAGTATAACACTATATATTAGATAACTACAGGATAAATTAATATTTATAAAATTGTGTATTCAATATATGAACCAGTGGAACTTTATTTGTAATTTTTACAAGACCATACATTTGTCAACTGAAAAATAGGCATTTAGTCTTAAGCAAAATGGCAACTATGGATAGTACTACGGACCAAACGTCCTCTTGTAATGCAGAAAGATTACTCCGTGTAGGTTATTATGAATTCGAAAAAACGATAGGAAAGGGTAATTTTGCAGTGGTGAAACTAGCAACACACAAAGTAACACAATCTAAGGTAAGCAACACTAAAATACAGCCTTTGTTTATCTTTGTTTATCCTGTGACAGAGTAGGATCTTATCATCTCGTCGATTCTAGGATGTGGAGATTGCGCTCTCTATTTCTGTTCAGTCTTCTCCAAATCTTCAGTCACGACTTGTAAACTATGTATTTTGCATGACGAGCTATAAACTTGTTAGAACTTTAGCCAATGGAACATGTCCATGACACATTTATGGGGGAAATGTAACCTTGTTATTATCCTCCTAGTTAATTCAGACCAGGTAAAAGTGGTGGAGTAGGAGTGTGTATAGGACGGCGCTTTGGGTCCTTAGGATGGCCTGTTATTGTGGTCTGCCTCTTTCCTTTGAGGTATTTCTGAGAACGTTTGTCCATTTCCCACCTGGTCAGGGAACATGCGAAGGCCATCGACATCCACCAGAAGATACAAGTCAAATAGTGTTTTAGGTTAGGTTAGGAGGCCTGTTACCAGACTGGTAACCTTTAGTCAAGCATAAAACCTTGGAGCTTTTGTGTATCAGTGGCCAGCTCCTCACGCATTCATTAAAAATGGACATCAACTAACCTAAACTTTCCCCCCCCTAACCTAACCTACAAGTCGTGTCCTTGCCTACTTACCTAACGGGGCTAACACCCCCCTTTGACCCCCCTAACACTTCCGTATTCTAAGTTAGACAATAATACATACGGGTGGCCGCTATCATACATACAACCCAAAAACTTTATTGACGGACTAGTGGCTACATTTGATTTAGATGCAATCAATGCAGTTAGGCTAGACTGCTAATTGCTCTAATTGTGATGCTAGTCATGCTTACTATGGTCCTATTAATATTTACATCAGTTCATCAAGCTTTAGGCCCTCTAGGATAATATATAGGTAGGTACATCACCAAACTTTTGTCCACCAAAGTACTTGCATGTGCAGCTAATGTGTGAAGCGCATCTACTGTTTGCTGGAAGAGGAGTAAGGAGATTGTCAAATGTCTGATACTATATACTCATTTTAAAGCAAATCCTGGCCAAGTTCAATTCATTAGTTGAAATGTATTTAGAACAGATACGAAACTATGGTAAACTTACATAGGTGAATATATGATACGTTTTAATTTCTAGTCAAATACATGAATCATATATTTTCCTACACTATCTTATGTTTAATCCATGTATGTCCATGAATATTGGGCCAAACCACCAGTTCATGAGTTTTCCTATTCCCCATGAAACAATTAAGGGTGATTCCAGTGGGGAAATAGGGTTTTGGGTGGAGGAACACCTCAAAAGAGTGATTTGCAGCAATAATAATGGTCAGAACTGTATAATAAACACAAGATGACCTGTTGGAAAAATATATGGGATATGTAAGTGATGGGAAATTAAAGTACTGTATCATTTCACGTCCCTCAAATAGTTTTCGCTACGCTCGCAAGAAAATAATATAACCTCACTGGTCCTCTGCTCTGGCAGATGGAACATAGATGTGCTACGCACGCTATCGCCCTGGGTAATTATTTTGTGGATATTTTTTACTTTAACATGAACAACAATAACTTATATCGTTTATTTATTTCCTTACAGTATTTCCTTTCCTCATTGGGCTATTTTTTCCCTGTAGCCTGTAGGAGCCCTTAGGCTTATAGCATCTTGCTTTTCCAACGAGGGTTGTAGCTTAGCTAATAATAATAATAATCAATTACTGAAATAAATGAAATTGCACTAAATTTTGAAATAGATTGTACTTCCTTCATGGTGACCTCTTCATGTGATGGTAGTCATGCTGGTACTAAAGGGGAGAGTTGAAAAAAAAACTGGCTGTTGTAGAACAATATCTAGCATTTATATACAGTGAACCCTCGTTTATCGCGGTAGATAGGTTCCAGAGCCGACCGCGATAGGTGAAAATCCGCGAAGTAGTGACACCATATTTACCTATTTATTTAACATGTATATTCAGACTTTTAAAACCTTCCCTTGTACGTAGTACTGTTAACAAACTACCCTTTAATGTATAGAACACTTAATGCATGTACTACAGTACCCTAAACTAAAACAGGCACAAATGTTAAAGGCGATTTTATATCATGCGTTTCCTAAACATGCCGAAAAGCACGATAAAAAATGGCAACCAATGTTTTGTTTACGTTTCTCTGATCATAATGAAGAAACAAACGCATTTAGTGTACACATCTGTGTATAGGTTAGTTTTTGCATCGATTATATTGATTATGCAGTATGTTGATTTTGTTATTACCAATGTTTTACTTAATTTTTCTTAGGACTTCCAAATGAAATGTTTTTCTTTATGACGCCGCCTGAAACGACGGCGTCATAAAGTACGCTCAGTAAACAACCACGCTCAGTAAACAAAGAAGGCATTTAACGCGCATGATGAAAGTGATAAATAATGATATTTACAGTAAAAGCTTTTAGAAAATATGTTATTACAAATATTATTTACTGTATCTATATAAAATCATACAGTACATGCTGTACGTAGCAAAGCAGGAAAACAATTTACGAGAGAGAGAGAGAGAGAGAGAGATTGTTTTACGTACGTAAATGTAAATTTAAAAAAAAAAAAATATGATAGGTTACAACATGTATACTCTTCAGACTTTTAAAACCTTCCCTTTAACTTAATGCATACAGTACTAAACTAAAACAGGCACAAATATTAAAATGTTAGAATATTAAAGTAAAAAATAAAGATTGTTACTGTAATCACCACGAAAGAAGTTGAAGAAAAACTTGAATGATGATGGCGATGAATTTGCTGCACAGTAGAAATGATGATGATGAAGCTGTTGATGTCTTCTACTTTGCAGCCAAGGATAGTATTTTACGTCTCTTCAGACGGAGGTGTCTTATCCTGGGACACCTCTTCAACTTCTTCCTGGGAAACTTCTTCAATTTCTTCCGAAGGCGTACTAGCAGGAGGAACTGGCTCTTTTTTGCGAGGCTGGAAGAACATTGTGATTGGAAGTTGCTGCCGTTGCTTCTTTTTTCGCTCCAAGAGCATCCTGTAGGGAGTCATGTCTTCATCGATCTTGTTGCAGAATTGCATAGACCGAACCATATCTTCGTCCCACTCTTGCAACATTTCTTTCACCTCCTTTATATGGTTGCAGACCTTGGCAAGCCGTTCTAATGTTAAGCCCGTTTCTTCGACATTTTCTTGGGTCTCTTCCTGTGTTTCGCTCTCTTCTTCACTGGCCGATTTCGTCAGGTCTTCTAGGTCTGCGTCAGTTAGCGGCTGGGAATGGCAGTCCAACAACTCGTCGACGTCTTCAGTCGTCATGTCGCCAAACCCGTCACCTCCAATTATCGCAGCCAACTGCACAGATTTGCGTATTGCAGGGTGTTGGATTTCCGACGGAGTAAATCCCTCATCGTCGTAAACAATCTGGGGCCACAACTTCTTCCAGCTCGCATTCACGGTTGCAGGTTTCATTTCTTGCAGTGCCTTCTGAATGTTCTGCAGGCACGTGGCTATGGTGTACTGCTGCCAGTACGCCTTCAAATTAAAATCTTCATCTTCTTGGGCAGCATCCACACACGCAACGAGGTCCGCCAAGGTATTCTTCGTGTAGAGGGCCTTGAACGCCCTGATAACCCCCTGGTCCATCGGTTGAATTAATGACGTGGTGTTGGGTGGCAGGAACTCAACCTGAACGCCCTCACGCGACAGGTCAGTTGCGTGTCCACCAGCGTTATCCATAAGGAGAAGGATCTTGAATGGCAAGCCCTTCTCTAAGAGATATTGACTGACTTGCGGGATGAAACACTGGTGGAACCAGTTGGAGGTAGCATCTTCGTAATCCATGCTTTTTGATTATGCATCCAGTACACGGGAAGGAGATTCTTATTCTTATTTTTCAAAGCGCGAGGATTTTTCGACTTGTAAATAAGCCCCGGCTTTAGCAAAAATCCAGCAGCATTGCCACACATCACGAGGGTAACGCTATCCTTGAATGCTTTAAAGCCAGAGGCTTTGGCTTCCTCTTTGAACAGGAAAGTTCGTGACGGCATTCTCTTCCAAAACAAGCCGGTCTCATCCATATAATATTCTTGAACGTCTGGTTCACGTAAGTTTCAGCAGCGGAAGCAGCCTCGCCATGCAGGGAAACGCTTTTCAGGGCGAAGCGTTTCTGAAACTTCGCGAACCATCCTTTGCTGGCGGAAAAACGTTGTTTTTGAGGCTGGGAATCAGTGGATGTCCCTGGTTGAGGTTCATCTACATCATCATCATCTTCAGCATGGTCGCCATCGTCGTCTTGAGGTTCCTTTGCCGCAAAATTCTCATACAAGCTCAAAGCCTTGGTTCGGATGGTGTTCGTATCCAAGGCTATGTTCTTCTTCCGGCAGTCGGCAATCCACACTGCTAAAGCACCTTCCATGCGTACGATCGTTTTATTACGCGTGGTAACGACTCGCTTCGCTGATCTGCTAAAGGTGATGGTAGCCGTCTTTCTAATGTTCGCCTCGTCCTTCTTGATATAGCGAACGGTGGATTAGTTGACTCCAAAATGGCGGGCTGCGGCCGCGTAACTTCTACCGTCTTTTAACATATCGAGAAGCGTCACCTTCTCAGCAATTGTCATCATCTTTTGGTGGCGTTTAGGCTCACTACCAGCCTTAGTAGAAGCAGAACGCTTGGGAGGCATTGTACAGTAGGGTTTAACAGAAAGTTCAACAAAAAGTTCAACTTAAAACAGTCACGCACAGCACAGATTAAAGTCCACAATAACTTAACAACATCTACACAGCGATACGGCGGGAGACAAAGTGACCGCGAATACAGTACGTAGATGCTGCGGGTTGGAGATGCGGCCAAAACACCAATCACAGGCTAGATAACAAAACTTGGGTTCTGATTCGTCATCTATCAGCGCTTGAACCAATCACAACCCGTCTTTTATGCTACGTAGGTTACCAATTCAAAGTACAAGGTACCCTACGTATACTGTACAGTAATAATAATAATAGTAATAAATAATGATAATAATAATACAGTAATAATAATAATAATAATGATAATAATTATAATAATAACAATAATAATTTTAATAACAACAATAATAATACAGTAATAATAATAATACAGCTTTACGTACGCTATTTTACGCTTGTTTTGTTTTAGGATATGTCTCTCTCTCTCTCTCTCTCTCTCTCTCTCTCTCTCTCTCTCTCTCTCTCTCTCTCTCTCTCTCTCTCTCGTACGCTTATTCGAGATGTGATTTTTGCAACAAAGAATATTATTGGATGCAGTACTACGCACGTATACATACAAAAGATTCATGGAAAAGATGCACATCCATTACATTTGTAGTACAGTAGTAGCCATCAGCAGCCTTACACCATTCTAATATGGTATGACTGCATCTGATTTGCGTTTCATGTTCGATTTAATTTTACTACGTACTGTATACAGTACTGAATTATCGTATGATCACATTCTCTTTTCGTGTTTTATTTCTTTCTGTGCTGAATTATATGTCATATGTAATGCAATGAACAATCAGTAAGAGCAGATATTACTAATTACAGTATTAATGGAATTACAGGTAACGAAATATCGTATTTGGGGTCTTCAGATATCGCGGTACAGTGAACCCTCGTTTATCGCGGTAGATAGGTTCCAGACGCGGGCGCGATAGGTGAAAATCCGCGAAGTAGTGACATCATATTTACCTATTTATTTAACATGTATATTCGGACTTTTAAAACCTTCCCTTGTACGTAGTACTGTTAACAAACCACCCTTTAATGTACAGAACACTTAATGCATGTACTACAGCACCCTAAACTAAAACAGGCACAAATATTAAAGGCGATTTTATATCATGCGTTTCCTAAACACCTAAAAAGCACGATAAAAAATGGCAACCAATGTTTTGTTTACGTTCATCTCTGATCATAATGAAGAAACAAACTCATTTAGTGTACACATATATGTATAGGTTAGTTTTTGCATCGATTATATTAATTATACAGTACTGTATGTTGATTTTTTTATTACCAATGTTTTAGTTTACGTATTTTTCTTAGGACTTCCAAATGAAATCTTTTTCTTTATGACGCCGCCTGAAACGACGGCGTGTACGCTCAGTAAACAACCACGCTCAGAACAAACAAGGCATTTAACGCGCATGATGATAGTGATAAATAATGATACAGTACATACAGTATTTACAGTAAAAGCATTTACAAAATATGTTACCTTACAAATATAAATTATACAGTATTGTACGTAGCAAAGCAGGAAAACAATTTACGAGAGAGAGAGAGAGAGAGAGAGAGAGAGAGAGAGAGAGAGAGAGAGAGAGAGAGAGAGAGAGAGAGATTTGTTTTACGTACGTAAATGTAAATTTTAAACAAAAAAGATATGATAGGTTACAACATGTAGACTTTTAAAACCTTCCCTTTAACTTAATGCATACAGTACGTACATTACTAAACTATAAAACAGGCAGTAAGAATATTAAAGTAAAAAATAAAGATTGTTACTGTACTCACCACGAAAGAAGTTGAAGAAAAACTTGAATGGTGATGGCGATGAATTTGCTGCACAGTAGAAATGATGATGATGAAGCTGATGATGTGTTCTACTGTGCAGTCAATGTAGTATTTTACGTCTCTTCAGACGGAGGTGTCTTTTCCTGGGACACCTCTTCAACTTCTTCAATTTCTTCCGAAGGCGTACTAGCAGGAGGAACTGGCTCTTTTTTGCGAGGCTGGAAAAACATTGTGATTGGAAGTTGCTGCCGCTGCTTCTTTTTTCGCTCTAAGAGCATCCTGTAGGGAGTCATGATGTCATCGACCTTGTTGGAGAATTGCATCGAGCGAACCATATCCTCGTCCCACTCTTGTAACATTTCTTAAGCCTCCTTGATATGGTTGCAGAACTTAGCAAGCCGTTCTAATGTTAAGCCCGTTTCTTCGACATTTTCTTGGGTCTCTTCCTGGGTATCACTCTCTTCCTCACTTGCCGATTTCGTCAGGTCTTCGAGGTCTGCGTCAGTTAGGGGCTGGGAATGGCAGTCCAACAACTCGTCGACGTCTTCAGTCGTCATGTCGCCAAACCCGTCACCTCCAATTATGGCAGCCAACTGCACAGATTTCCGTATTGCAGAGTGTTGGATTTCCGACGGAGTAAATCCCTTGTCGTCGTAAACAATATCGGGCCACAACTTCTTCCAGCTCGCATTCACGGTTGCAGGTTTCATCTCTTGAAGTGCCTTCTGAATATTCTGCAGGCACGTGGCTATGGTGTACTGCCGCCAGTACGCCTTCAAGTTGAAATCTTCATCCTCGTCATCTTGGGCAGCATCCACACACGCAACGAGGTCCGCCAAGGTATTCTTCGTGTAGAGGGCCTTGAACGCCCTGATAACCCCCTGGTCCATCGGTTGAATTAATGACGTGGTGTTGGGTGGCAGGAACTCAACCTGAATGCCCTCATGTGACAGGTCAGTTGCGTGTCCACCAGCGTTATCCATAAGGAGAAGGATCTTGAATGGCAAGCCCTTCTCTACGAGATATTTGCTGACTTGCGGGATAAAATACTGGTGGAACCAGTTGGAGGTCAGCATCTTCGTAATCCATGCTTTTTGATTATGCATCCAGTACACGGGAAGGAGATTCTTATTTTTATTTTTCAAAGCGCGAGGATTTTTCGACTTATAAATAAGCCCCGGCTTTAACAAAAATCCAGCAGCATTGCCACACATCACGAGGGTAACGCGATCCTTGAATGCCTTAAAGCCAGAGGCTTTGGCTTCCTCTTTGAACAGGAAAGTTTGCGACGGCATTCTCTTCCAAAACAAGCCAGTCTCATCCATATTAAAGACTTGTTCCGGCTTGTATCCACCTTCGGCGATAATATTCTTGAACGTCTGGTTCACGTAAGTTTCAGCAGTGTCAGCGGAAGCAGACTCCCCATGCAGGGAAACGCTTTTCAGGGCGAAGCGTTTCTGAAACTTTGCGAACCATCCTTTGCTTGCGGAAAAACGTTTCTGAGGCTGGGAATCAGTGGATGTCCCTGGTTGAGGATCATCTGCATCATCTTCAGCATGGTTGCCGTCGTCGTCTTTAGGTTCCTTTGCAGCAAAATTCTCATATAAACTCAAAGCCTTTGTTTGGATGGTGTTCGTATCCAACGCTATGTTCTTCTTCCGGCAGTCGGCAATCCACACAGCTAAAGCACCTTCCATGCGTACGATCGTTTTATTACGCGTTGTAACGACTCGCTTCGCTGATCTGCTAAAGGTGATTGCAGCCGTCTTTCTAATGTTCGCCTCGTCCTTTTTGATATAGCGAACGGTGGATTCGTTGATGCCAAAATGGCGGCCGGCGGCCGCGTAACTTCTACCATCTTTTAACATGTCGAGAAGCGTAACCTTCTCAGCTATCGTCATCATCCTTCGGTGGCGTTTAGGCTCACTACCAGCCTTAAGAGAAGCAGAACGCTTGGGAGCCATTACAGTAGGATTTACGTACAGTACTGTAACAAAAAGTTCAACTTAAAAAGGTCGCACACAGCACAGATTAAACTTCACAAACTTAAGAACGTCTACTCAGCGATACGCGGTAACAGAGAGTGAACGATCCAGCCCCGCGAGAACTTTGATGCTGCGGGTAGAAGATGGGGGCAAAACACCAATCACAGGCTAGATAACAAAACTTGAGTTCTGATTCGTCATCTATCAGTGCTTGAACCAATCACAACCCGTCTTACAGTACTATGATGCGTTGGTTACCTACTCATAGAAGATGCCCCGCGCATACTGAACGTACGTAGATTAAGTACAATACCGTAATAATAATAAATAATGATAATAATACTGTACAGTAATAATAATAATAATAATGATAATAATAATAACAATAATAATTTTATTAACAACAACAACAATAATAATAATAATAACAATAATAATAAAAATTTACGTACGCTATTTTACGCCTCTCTCTCTCTCTCTCTCTCTCTCTCTCTCTCTCTCTCTCTCTCTCTCTCTCTCTCTCTCTCTCTCTCTCTCTCTCGTACGCTTATTCGAAATGTGATTTTTGCAACAAAGAATATTATTGGATGCAGTACTGTACTACGTACGTATACATACAAAAGATTCATGGAAAAGAAGCACATCCATTACAGTACACACCATTCTAATATGGTATGACTGCATCTGATTTGCGTTTCATGTTCGATTTAATTTTACTACGTACTGAATTATCGTATGATCACATTCTCTTTTCGTGTTTTATTTCTTTCTGTGCTGAATTATATATCATATGTAATACAATGAACAATCAGTAAGAGCAGATATTACTAATTACAGTATTAATGGAATTACAGGTAACAAAATATCGTATTTGGGGGTCTTCAGATTTCGCGGTATTTTCGAATTTTCCGGAAAATCCGCGATATGTATATATATATGGGTTATGGAAAAACCCCGCGAAGTGGTGAATCCGCGATTGTCGAACCGCGAAGTAGCGAGGGTTCACTGTATTTTCGAAATTTCCGGAAAATCCGCGATGTTTATATATATGGGTTATGAAAAAAACCCGCGAAGTGGTGAATCTGCGATGGTCGAACCGCGAAGTAGCGAGGGCTCACTGTATGTCAGACAAAAACCGAACAGCTGGTGATAGTGAATGCAAACAACACATATGCAGTAACTCTTAATATATCTCCCCAAAGTAAACAGTGGACTTGGACTTTGAAATAGATTTCACAGTTTAATCGATCAATATGTAAGTTATTATGCCCCAGCCCCATTTAGTCATAGAGAAAACTGCCAAACTACCCAGCACTCCACCATTTCCTATGGTAAATTCCAGTTTCGCTAGAAATTGATGTACTGTATCGTATTTTAATCCTTACATTCCTCTCATGTAATCAGTACAATTAGGCTAGGCTTGGGTAGACATCAGACCAACCATCTGCACCTCGGAAATTAACATCATCCCATGCTCGTTTAATGACAATGATTCTTAGCAAGATTCAAGTTGCTGATTAAGTTATATGAAAGTTATGGACAGTAAGAATGGATTGATGAACTAGTTTTGTGATATCTGCCTTTATTCTTGTTAGTTGCGCAAATATGATGAAAAAATTAGTAATTTGCGATATTTTTGTTGAATTCAAGTCGTGCATTTTTATTTTCATAAATTGAATGCATTTGAGGTGAGTTCTGGTTAAGTATAATTTATTCATAATAAACTATATTTGTTCTGTAACTGGAATACAAACCTTCTCTATTTATTTAGGGGTTTTACTTTCGGCGTAGCTGGAATGATGAGCCATTAAAGTTTAGCCAGGGTTAACTACCCATACAGCTAGTTAGCCCTGGTGGAGGGGGTTAGCTTGCTACCGCTCCCACTAACACATGGTGATTTAGCTCACTTTTGCTTTTGGCTCGGATGGTGTACGGTCATTGCCGTTCCTCATCCTTCGCCGTTATTTTTGGATTGCCATTGATTCTTTTGTGCTTTTTCTTTGTGTTAGTGTGTGTGCGTGTTGACTTCTGCGACCATGCGCACCTGCCCTGGACTCGATGGCCGGCCCTGCGGGACCTATACGTCAGCAGTGAAGACCGATCGCCACATCCTTTGTCCAGCCTGCAGAGGTCAACGGTGTGATAGCAACAACCAGTGTAGTGAGTGTCGGGAGTGGTCTGCCTCCCAGTGGGAGAGGTTTGGGTGACGATGGAAGAAGTATAATGGGGATATTTCTCTTTCGGAGTTCCATTGAAGGGGGAAAAACCCAAAGCCTCTTCTTCAGTCTCTCGACCTTCCTCTGAAGCTCCTACTTGTTTGGTCTCTTCCTAGAGACCGTTGAGTATTAGCAGAGACCCTTTTAATTGCGGCCAACACCGGTCCTCGAGAGATGGTGTTGCTTCCCCCTAGAAAAGCTGCCCCCACCTCTTCCCCTGGGTGAGGCCTTGTCTATGTCTTCGGTTTTACAGGTATGGTCGTCCTTGGGGCTTCCGGGTCTGCCCTCCAAGGACTCCTTGCTGCAGCTCATCCTCTGTGGTGCAAGTGTGCAGCCGTCGTCATCGTCGACTTTGGAGATGGATCCTCTTGGTGTCAGAGGTGTCTTCTGTGGTTTCTGACGACACCCCAACCCCTCCAGACTCTCCAGCTGTTGCTGCCGACTTAGTTTACCCCCGTTCCTGATTATCCTTTAAGGGGGAAACTTAGTCCTATGTTTGTCTCTCCTGTGAGTATATCTTTCCTTCCGGGGAGTCCTCTCATAGAGACTCCTCTTCGGAGGGCTGCTACTGTTCATGGTCAGCTTGCTGATCCATCGGCCCCTAGAGGGCGTCTCCGTCGCAGAACTCGCTCGCCGCTTCGCCTTAGAGGTCGTCTTTCACCATTGGTGAAAAGGCGCCTCTTCGGCACTTCAGCCTTGTCATCGCAGCTGTCCCCCGCAGAGGAGTCTCCTCTTCAGTTGTCTCCTGGCCCTCGACCTTCACCCGTTCCTGGACCTTCTCCCGACGACGCTGCTGTTAGTCCTCGGACTTCGGTCCTGGACTCCTCTGTACATCGTTTGCTATCTCCATCGGTGGATGTTCGCCCTTCCATAGGGCACATCCCTGTTCCTGTGCTTCCTACCAGCCAACCTGCCGACTTGCCATCACCGTTTCTGTCTCTGGTACAACCTAATGAGACCCTACCTAAGCGTGCAGCTGCGCGGCAATGCTCTACAGATCGCCATGGTCCTGCAGTGCACCAGTGCTCAACATCATCTCGTCAGCGCCAGCCTGCTCCGTCACGCTCTCCAGCTCGTCAGCGCTCTACAACGCTTCGGTGCTCGCCTTCACCTGCTCGTCCTCGGCGCCTTCCAGTGCAACCTTGCCACAGAGCAATGTTTGCCAGCTCGCCAGTGCTCACCGGCCAATCTACGATCGCCGGCGCAACAAGAGCTCACCGAAATCTCAGCGCACGCCCTTGCAACTTTGGTCTCATGCTTGCCAACGCTCTCCTATACAACAGCTACAGCGGTCTCCTGCGCGCCAGAACTCGCCAGGACTCTCGCCCATGCATCGGCGCTCTCCAGTGCCGAAGCTTCCAGCTGCTCTCTAGCAACCTCCAGCGCAGTCTAAGGGGAATGCACAACTCCCTGGTCATTTTCTTACTACAGCACTTTACTGTGTGCCAACGCTCTCCGGCACACCAGCGCTCTCTTGCGCTCGCCAACATACCAGCTTTCACCTGCGCACTCGTGCAGTGACCAGCAACAGGAGCATCGCATTAACAGGTCACCATCGCCTCGTTCCCCACCCGGAAAATGCCTTTCAGCGCGTCCTCCGGAGAAAGGGGAACGGGCCTCTACAGAAGGGTTCAGGATTCCAAAACTGCTTTCCTATAAGGTGGACTCACTTACAGCAGAGATTCCTTGTAGGGAACCTTCGGTCCCTTTCCTTTCAGGGGATCTATATGACGGTGTGTTAGTCGGTCAACAGCCATGGTTTAGTGCTATGGGCAGGGCAGTGGTACAGGCCTTCAATCCTGCTCTGTCTGGCCCCTCTTCGGAGCATCCTACAGTTCCAGCAGACCCTCTGCAAGGAACTATGACTTCTTCTCCCCTGAAGAAGAAAAGAGGAGTCTCAGACGCGATCACTTCCTCGAGGATGAAGCTGACTCAGGTTAGACCATCAAGGCCAGCGCTTCCTGCATCTTCCTCCGGATACTCTCTTGCCTCACCTCTGCCGAGGGAGTCGCATGAGGAAAGGACCTCCTCCCTTCTACCTTCGGAGGAAGCCTCCCCTCACAGGGGAGTTCCCCACCACCCATGGAAATCTGGAGGGACACGACATCTCGTTCTTCTATGCTGGAGTCGTACCTCCTTCCTCGGAAGGAGTCCAAAGACTCCAAGACTCTCCCAAAGTCCTCTTCTAGGACTTCTAAGTCTACAGAGACAGCCGGTTACTCGAGGGATGTCCACGACCCACCCCAAGAAGAGCTCTCGGGGATGGAAGAAGGAGACTTCGCTGCAAGTCCAACGTCGGAAGGAGAGCAAAAAGAGTCTGAACATGCATTCTGGCAGGTTCTGACTCTCATAAGGGTTCTCAATTGGTCTACCGACCTAGAGATACTCCTACGGGAGCGCAAGGACACGGTCTTAGACCGTGTCTTTGGCACCCAGAAACCCTCAAAGACCAGTGCAGCCTTCCCCTGGTCTCAAGGGCTGAAGGGTTCCAGGGCTAAGATCTCCCTACAGGTCTCCGAACATGCCTCCTCCTTTCGTTCCGGCTCTACCAATAAGATTCTCCCACCTCCTTGTGACCAACAGAGGATGTATTTTGAGATTCTGGATGAGCCTCGTCCAGCTCTTCCTCTCCATCACTCCTTGGAAGAGCTCACCAAGGGAGTCACTCTAGAGAGACTCTCCAATCGACAGGTCTATTTCTCGGCAAGCGAGATCCTTAACCAGAGGGAGGTCACGAAGTACGCCATGCAGAGTACTTCGTGGCTTGATGTCTGGTTAGGGACCTTGGGAATCCTGGTACGGACTGAGTATTTCTCCAAGGAACGTACCAGGAAAGCAAAGCAATGGAGACTTCCCTGCTCTCAGGCACTCACATGATCGAGTTTCTCGCCCACCAAATTTCGAACTTGTGGGCGAATACCATCCTGAAACGTCGAGACGCGGTGTTTGAGAGGTTCCATTAACAAGTCCCCAATGCTGAGATCGCTAGGCTCAGATATTCGTTCCTAGAGGGAGCTTAAAGACGTGGAACTTGCTGCTGAGAAATGGAAGAAGTCCCATCAGAACTCCCTCCTCCATAGGACATGTCAGGATGCCTGAAAACTTTAAATCAATCATTCTTCCAAAGGGCTTTGACTTCCAAGCCCTATAAACCACCAGCTCCTCAGCAGCCCTGTCCAGCCAAGACCACGACGAACAAGACAGCAGCGAAGACCAGTGTCTAAGAAGCCCTTTCCTGCCAAGGACAGGAAAGGCACTAAGTCCTCCAAGGGAGGAAAATATCCTAGAGGGAGTGGCCGAGGCTGCAAACACTAGGATAGGCACTGCCCCTGCTTGTCCACCAGTGGGGGATGCCTACAAAGTTGCTCGGACAGGTGGAAGCAACTCAGGCCCAAACACTGAACAATCTCTGTGATTCGTCAAGGATATTGCATCCCGTTCATAACATCTCTTCCTCCGTTGACCAGGAATACAGTGTCTATAGACTCCTTTGCTGTGGAATCAGCAAATGGGCTGGCCCTTAGGGCAGAAGTCCAGACCCTGTTGAAGAAGGGCTCTCTCCAGGAGGTCCTCGACGGGTCTCCAGTCTTCTTTAGTCGACTCTTTCTTGTGAAAAAGGTGTTTGGAGGCTGGAGAAGAGTCATCGACCTCTCAGATCTGAACAAGTTTGCCAGGCACACTCCGTTCAGCATGGAGACAGCAGAAACGGTCATACTAGCGGTAAGACCACAGGACTTCATGTGCACACTGGACCTAAAGGATGTGTACTTCCAGATCCCAGTCCATCCGTCTACAAGGAAGTACTGTACTTAAGATTCAGCCAGACAACAGGAAATACCAGTTCAAGGTGCCGTGCTTTGGTCGTTCCACAGCTCCTCAAGTTTTCACCAGAGTGTTTGCCCTTGTGTCATCTTGGGCACACATGATTGGCATCCGTCTCCTTCGTTATCTGGACGACTGACTAATCCTAGCAGACTCGGTGTCAACCCTTCTTCAACATCGAGACAAACTTCTGAGGCTTTGCCAAAATCTGGGATCATGGTAAACCTCAAGAAGTCCTTCTTGCTTCCTGCGCAGAGACTGGTATACTTAGACATGATTACAGTATAGACTCCAATCTCCACAAAGCCTTCTCATCAGACGACAGAATCTCCCCAGTGGCGACTCAAGTCCCGGTGGAATCAGGCACTCGAGTCTCCGGACATTCGGATCCCCATTGGATCAGCAAAACAGACGGACCGCGAGTTGTGGGTGGCAGACAAGAATCTACGAAAGGGAGTGGTTCTTCTCTTCCTCTCCCCGGATTTGAACTCCCTCCACAACACTCTACTCAAACAGCCACATGCCAACATACAGTGGAACCTCTACATACGATTATCCTAACATGCGAATTTTCCAACATACAAAGTAAAATTTGACCAAATTTCTGTCTCAACATACGAAGTGTTGCTCCAACATACGAAGTAAACAATACGCTTACGCGTGGAATTTTCTCGAAAGCGTCCAGCGTCGTTTGTTGTTGACGCCGCTAGACGGCAGCATATCGGAGGGACGCCAATCGAGCGTCACCTTGATCATTCCTCTCATCTCGTGCGCATCGTGTGGTTGTCTTCTATTCGCTCAGTTTTAACAGTTTTTTATCTTGCCTTTTCACGTGTTGTTTTCTGTGTTCCGTAATCATGGGTCCTAAAAAGCTTAGTTTCGGTTCAGGAAGTAGTAGTAGTGGTGAGAAAAAGAGGAAGTCTATGCTTTCATTAGAATTAAAGCAGGAAATAATAGAAAAGCATGAGCGAGGTGTACGTGTTAGCGATCTGGCTAAACAATATGGTCGGAATATGTCTACGATCTCGACGATCATAAAACAGAAGTCAGTCATTAAAGTAGTGAAACCTTCGAAGGGGATTACAATTATTTCTAAACGTCGTAGCCCTATTCTGGAAGAGATGGAACGCCTTTTGTTGATCTGGATAAAGGACAAGGAGATTGTTGGCGATAGGATCACGGAAACTATCATTTGTGAGAAGGCCAGCGTTATCTACAGTGACTTGAAGGCGGCGTACTCTCGGGGTGACGCGGGAGAGAGTTCAGCTGATCCTACGACGGAGGAATTCAAGGCGTCTCGAGGTTGGTTCGAGAAATTTAGGAAACGGACCGGGATTCATTCAGTTGTTTGTCATGGAGAAGCTTTGAGTTCGGACACCAAGGCTGCTAAAGACTTTGTTAAAAAGTTCGAAAGCATCGTGGCGGAGGAAGGTTACGTAGAGCAGCAGGTGTTCAACTGTGATGGAACCGTTCTGTTTTGGAAAAAGAGGCCTAGTTGAACGTACATTACCGCCGAAGAGAAGAAAATGCCTGGACATAAGCCAATGAAGGATAGGTTGACTCTTGCGCTTTGTGCCAACGCCAGCGGGGACTGCAAAATAAAGCCGTTATTGGTTTACCATTCCGAAAACCCTAGGGCATTTAAAGCACATAGAATTAATAAAGGCCTGCTACATGTTCTATGGCGTTCTAATTCTAAGGCTTGGGTTATTAGGCATATCTTTGTGGAATGGGTAAACGTAGTTTTTGGCCCTGCTGTCAAGAAGTATCTTCAGGAGAGGAATTTGCCTTTGAAGTGCTTGCTTTGTTTGGACAATGCACCCACTCACCCCCCCCCGGACTCGAAGATGATATCATCGACGAATTCAAATTCATCAAGGTGTTGTATCTTCCACCGAATACCACCCCTATCCTCCAGCCCATGGACCAGCAAATCATCTCTAATTTCAAAAAGCTCTACACCAAGCACTTATTTAAGCAGTGCTTTAATGTCAGGCAAAGCACCAACTTAACTTTGCGTGAATTTCGAAGGTTTTGGCCCCGAGAATGAACCTGTGCTTGCTGCCGAGGAAGACGTCGAAGAGATTGTATCCCTTGGCAAGTTCAAGGGTCTGGAGGTGGATGAAGATGACATCACCGAACTTGTCGATGAGCATCACGAAGAGCTCACCACCGAGGAACTCAAGGAGCTGCAAGCCATGCAGCATGATGAGTTCCAAGCGCAGTTGAGTGAGTCGGAGGAGATCGAGGAGGTAGGCGAAATCTTAGGTACGGCGGAAATAAAACAGATGTTGGCATATCATCAACACATTGTTGATTTCATCGACAAGCATCACCCACAGAAACTTCAGGTTTTCCGTGTTGTTGCGTACAGTGAACCCTCGTTTATCGCGGTAGATAGGTTCCAGACCCGGCCGCGATAGGTGAAAATCCGCGAAGTAGTGACACCTTATTTACTTATTTATTTAACATGTATATTCAGACTTTTAAAACCTTCCCTTGTACGTAGTACTGTTAACAAACTACCCTTTAATGTACAGAACACTTAATGCATGTACTACAGTACCCTAAACTAAAACAGGCAAAAATATTAAAGGCGATTTTATATCATGCGTTTCCTAAACACGCCAAAAAGCACGATAAAAAGTGGCAACCAATGTTTTGTTTACGTTTCTCTGATCATAATGAAGAAACAAATGCATTTACTGTACACATCTGTGTATAGGTTAGTTTTTACATCGATTATATTGATTATTCAGTACAGTATGTTGATTTTGTTATTACCAATATGTATATGTATATGGGTTATGAAAAAAATCCGCGAAGTGGTGAATCCGCGATGGTCGAACCGCGAAGTAGCGAGAGTTCACTGTAGTTCGATGATGTTTGCTTAACGCATTTTAGAAAAATCCTCAAAACCCGTACAAAGCAACTTTCACTCGATAGTTTCTTTAAAAAATCTTTAAAACGGTCTAGTGAACATGATGAAAAGAAAGAAAGTGAAGCAAAGAACGGAAGACCGAATCGAGTGAAAGTGATGAAAATTAAAAATAAGAAAAGAAAAAATGTAAAAAAAAATATAAAATTATAGAAATGAAAAAAAAAATAAGCTAAGTTAAGTTAACCCTTTCGCCCCCAAAGGACGTACCTGTATGTTCTTGCAAAACACTGTTATGTACATGTTTTTGCATGTTTTTGATAATTTCATGAGAAACTTCAGGCATTTTCCAAAAGAATGAGACCAACCTGACCTCTCTACGACAAAAATTAGGATGTTAGAGCAATTTGAAAAAATATATAGCAAAATATGCTCGAAATTTAATCTTATGGTGGGGGTAAATGGGTTAAAGTTCACGTAGTAGTGTAAGTTAGTGTCATTGCCCTTCCCCAAGAGTCTGAGATGTCTGTGGGGGATGATATTAGATCAGTTCAGGCATGTGTGGGGCCTGAGGGAGGGGCAGGAGTGTGTTCAGGAGACGAAGTCCTGGTGCCTACAGGGCCCGTCTCTACGGAAGATCCTATATGGGGGAAGACGGGTGCAGCCTCTTTCCCTGCATCCTGGATGTGTGTTTCAGGTGCTTCAGCGACCAGGGGAGACGCCGAGAAGGCAGGTTTATATAATTCGGACCCCGCCGCATGGGATCCACCAAGGACGCCCTTCAGGTCACCCATGAGGTTAGAGGAGGAGTTTGATGCTTGGTTCGACCGAAAGAAGGTTCCACGGTCTCCCCCGGTGCCCTCGTCAACGCTCCCGCCCGTCTTTCTTCAACCCTCTTCGCCAGAGAACATGGAGTTCCCCCCTGCGAATTTGGACGACTCGGGAGATTCAGCGTACTCCCTCTCCTCCTCATCGTCATCCTCTTCCTCGGATTCGTCTTCGTCGGAGGACGAAGGTCCAAAGTCCTCAAAGAGAAAGCGAGAAATGTCACGGAAGAAGTAGTCCCGTTCTTGTTCCAGGCACAGCAGGAAGAGATCCAAGACCTCAAAGAAGAAGTCCAAGAAGAGTCGCTCTTCGAATGATAAGTGGGTGAGAATTACAGTACCCCGGAGTGAGCTGTTTAAGGCTACTTCAGCCGCGGCCACTTCCGGTTGGCTCCCTAGAGCCTCATCTTCACCCTCGCGACCTTACTCCTCCAGCAGACCAGATCTCCGTCAGGGGACGTCGCATCAAGCCTCCCCAGACGACTCTAAGGCCACGAAGGCTCCCGCTTCTTCAACCCAATGGAGGGAGGTGCTCCTCCGGACGGAAGGCTTGGCGTCATCCGCGGCCACCTCGGCGGTCTTCAGCGAGCATCAGGGGCGCCCTTCATGCTTAGAGAAGCCCACAGCCACGGGGGCCCCCGCGGGACAAGGTAGACCCATGACGGATACCTTCGTCCCAGCGAATTCGCCCATCCTGCGGGCAGGCCCGTCAGTTGCGAGAGAGGAGAAGCTGCTCCCTACCCGCGTTCCCCCTCCCGCCCTCGACGAGTCTTCTCGGGCGGAGGAGTTGGTAGCGGATGCCTTGGTAGAAGGAGGAGAGTGCTCATCAGATGACATCTCTTATCGGAAGGTCTTGGCCCTCATCAGACGACACCATAGGTTGGATGAGCCCAAGCCCTCGGCGGAACAAGCCTGGCTCTCAGGACTCAGCAGGCTCGTGGACAATCCGGTTCAACAGAGACCTTCCCTGGCGCTCCCCCTAGAACATGACGTAAAACTAGGGATGGAGCACATAGACAAGTTCTTAGCCAGCCAAGCAGACGCCCCTAGGGGTCAGAGTGCTTCGAAGCTTCTTCCTGGCCTTAAGACCCAGAAACGTTTTTACGTCCCGGAAGGATGTCGTGGGAGACCCCGCGCAGTAGAGTCTGCGGTCACCATGTTGAACCAAGGGGCGGTGGAGGACAGGGCATCCTTGGCCCCAGTTTGTTTTTCCCCAACGGAGACCTCGATGATGGAAGACATGGCCCAGGACCTAGTCTACGTGTCTTCTTGGTTAGACTGGTGGGCTTGCACTCTGGTGGGCTTCCAGTCCTCACATGATCTCTCCCTGCCTGAGAACCAGTCCTTGCTGAGAGAGTTAATCAGTTCAGGGGGGAAAAGCACTGAAGTTCCTTTCTTACCAGTCTCTCTCCCAGGCCGCTAACTGGGTCCTGCGGAAGAGGGACACCATCCTGAGCAAGTTAATGAGGAAGTTACCCGACCGAGAAGCAAGGTTTCTGAGAAACTCCTCGGTGTGGGAAGAGTCGGTGTTTCCCCTCAAATCGGTCGAAGAGACGATGGAGAGGGTCAGATAGATGAAGGATGTAGGAGAACCAAGA
Source organism: Palaemon carinicauda (assembly GCF_036898095.1). Classification (NCBI taxonomy): domain Eukaryota; kingdom Metazoa; phylum Arthropoda; class Malacostraca; order Decapoda; family Palaemonidae; genus Palaemon; species Palaemon carinicauda. Next base: position 70,302,041 of record NC_090748.1, read on the forward strand.
CCCCCTCCCGTGAGACGTCCAGTGCACAGAAGACCCTCGGCGGACGTCACACATACCTCTCATTCCTCGCCAGTCCAACCGAGGAGAGAAACTCCAACGGCTTCTTGGCTCCAGAATTCACAGCCCCCCTGTAGGGGCAACACTACCTCTCAGTCTGGCTTTAGACCCTCCTACAGCAACTCTAGGAGAGGTCGTTCCAGCCGCGCCTCTAGGAGGAGATAGGAAGAGAGGCCCCCTACTCCTGCCGGAGCCTCAAGTAGGGGGATGCCTCAGACACTCTTGGCAAGCATGGCGGGATTACGGGGCAGATCCCTGGACCGTTACAATCCTGAAGGAAGGATACAGGCTACCCTTCCTGACGGAGCCTCCGCCACTTATTTCAGCCCAACAGGCGGAGTGGTTGGTGCCCAAAGACCCCTTGAAACGTGCAGCGTTACAGGAGCAAGTGTCGACCATGATCACCAAAGGAGCATTGGAATCGGTCGAGAATCCCGGGCCGGGGTTTTACAGCAGGCTCTTCCTGGTGGAGAAGTCGACAGGGGGATGGAGGCCAGTCATAGACCTGTCAGCCCTCAACAAGTTTGTGGTAAAAACCGACTTCAAAATGGAAACTGAAGATGGTGTTGTGGCGGCCTTGAGAGAGGGGGACTTCATGATGTCCCTGTATCTCAAGGACGCCTACTTCCAGATCTCCGTTCACCCCTCCAGCAGGAAGTTCCTGAGGATAAAGTGGAATACCCAAGTCTTGCAGTTCAAGACCCTCTGCTTCAGGCTGTCGACGGCACCTCAGGTCTTCACGAGAGTCTTCACAACAGTTTCGGCCTGGGCACACGAGCAGGGCATTCGCCTGATCCGGTACCTGGACGACTGGTTGTTACTTTCAGCCTCAGGAGCAAGGCGCGAGGCTTCTATGTCTGCAAGGACTTGGGTATCACAGTCAACTTAGAGAAGTCCCACTTGACACCCACCACCAGGATGACCTACCTAGGGATGGTCCAGGACACCCGGCTGGTGAGAGCCTTCCCCTCCTTGGAAAGGCTGGACAATCTAGACCGAGTACTGCAGCCCTTCCTAACGAGCCAACCCAGGAGAGCCAAGGATTGGCAGAAGTTATTTGGCCATCTGGTGTCGCTAGAGAAGCTAGTCCCTCAGGGGAGACTCAAGCTCAGGGGTGTTCAATGGAACTTGAAGGAACTGTGGTCCCCAGAGGAGCCCCCGCACAGGATAGTTCCAGTTTGCCCAGGAACATTGGAAGTCCTACAGTGGTGGCACGACAGAGCGAACACCTTGAAGGGGATGCCCTTCGCACTCGATCCTCCGGAGATGTTGTTATTCACCGACGCGTTGAAGGAGGGTTAGGGTGCACACCTCCTCGACGAATCAACAAAAGGGAAGTGGTCCCTCGAGGAAGGGACCCTACACATAAACATTCTGGAAATGATAGCCGTCCAGAGATCATGTCAAGAATTCGTACATCTCAGAGGAAACACCGTGGCGTTGATGTGCGACAACGCCACGGTTGTGGCCTACGTAAAGAAACAAGGAGGTCTAAAGTCAAAGGAGTTATGCACTCTATCGACAGAACTGCTGGAATGGGCAGCAAAGGAAGGGATCGAAATTACGGCCAGGTTCATCCCAGGAAAGAAGAACGTCCTAGCAGACGGCCTCAGCAGGGTAGGCCAAGTGATAGGCTCGGAGTGGACGCTACACCCAGGAGTAGCTCAGACAGTCATCCTGAAGTGGGGTTCACCAGTGGTAGACCTCTTCGCCACTCGTCTGAATACACAACTTCCTGTATTCTGTTCTCCAGTTCCAGATCCAGCAGCAGCGTTCGAGGATGCCTTCCAACATCCTTGGGACAACCTCGACGTGTACGCCTTCCCACCCTTCGGAATGCTCAGGCAAGTACTCAGCAGAGTGAGGAGGGCAACCAACCTTCAGATGACTTTGGTAGGGCCTTGGTGGCTGGAGAGAGAATGGTTCGCAGACTTAAAGGAACTAGCTCTCCTTCCCCCTTGGCCCCTTCCAGACAAACCAGACCACCTCCGTCAACCCCACTTCCAGAGGTTTCACGAAAACCCTCGGTCCCTCCGCCTACACGCGTGGAGGTTATCGAGCGGCTCCTGAAGAAGGAAGGGTACTCGTCGAGGACTGCAACGAGGATGTCGGGCTACCTAAGGCGTTCCTCAGTCGCAGTTTACCAAGCAAAGTGGGCTGTCTTTTCGAAATGGTGCACTGCCCGGAACATCAAGCCCCTGAGGGCTTCTATTCACGAGATAGCCGATTTCCTGGTGTATCTTAGGGATGACGTAGGTACTTCTATCCCGGCTATCAAAGGGATGCGTGCAGCATTAGGGCAGGTCTTCCTCCTAAAAGGCATTGACTTAGGGGCCTCCAGACAGATTTTAATGCTCATCAGGAGTTTTGGGCAGTCATGTTCCCCCCAGGCAACGAGGGTGCCACTGTGGGATGTAGCTAGAATACTCAAAGCCCTGTCTGAACTGCCCTTCGAGCCCCTCAAAGACATCCTGGACAAAGAACTCGCCCTCAAAACGGTCTTCCTTTAAGCCCTGGCTTCGGCGAAGAGAGTTAGCGAGTTGCACAGGCTGTCATACAAAGTCTCGCACTCGAAGGGGTGGCGAGAAGCTTCCTTTAAGTTTGTGCCTAGTTTTGTGGCCAAGACTCAAAACCCGTCATGTTGGGATCCTAGATTCGAGGAATTCTTGGTGCCAGCGATCCCTCGTTCAGACAACCCAAGGGACTTGCTTTTGTGCCCAGTTAGAGCAGTAAGGAAGTACCTGGAGAGGACATCCAGGCTCGGCCCTGCGATCAAGAGTTTGTTCGTCTCGACAGGTCGAGTAAAGAAGCCAGTTTCCAAGAATTCGATCTCCTTCTGGCTGCGTCAAGTGATCAAGAGGGCCTACGACACCTCAGGAACCCCTCTCTCAGGCAAGCCTAGGCCTTATGATATTAGAGGTCTTAGCACCTCGTTAGCCTTCGAGAAGAACATGGCAGTGGGCCAAATCCTGACAGCAGGTACTTGGTCCAGACAATCCACCTTCACGGAACACTACTTGAAGGATTGTTCGAGAAAATCTTTGGACGGTTTCGCCCTTGGTCCTGTCATGTCTGCACTCCAGAAGATCTAAGGTCATAGCCCCGGGGAAGCCGTGGGCAGTAAGTCCAAGAGACACAAGTTCCTTCCTTACCTTTTTCCCCCTTTCTACCTTCCCCTAGTCCCTGATTACCTTCCCTGGAATGACTCAGAAAACCTTAACTACTGTGGGATACGGCATCAGCAAGGAATGCGTCTCCGAGGCGTTTTTACAGAGGTAAGCCACTTAGACACTAAGTTAGTTTTTTGGGTAGTTTTCCCTATCGTGCGTTTTCTATCAGTGGTCAACGGAACCTAGCTGCCTACCTAGTTCCCCCCCTTGTTGCTTCCAGCATTCCGGTCTCTGGTCCCTGCAGGACTCTCCCACATCCTAAAGTTCAAGTCTCCTAAGAAAGTAGTTCGAGGTAAGTACTCCATGTTGGAACAAATCACAAATTTTTAAGTAATTTGTATTTTTCCTAACATACTTACCTCGAACTACTTTCGGGTTATGGCCCGCCCATCCTACTCCGAGGGCCCTGCAGGGCTGAGGAGAACCTTTCCGACGAAACTTACTGAGGGGCACGACCTAAGCAAGCATGCTCTCCAACCCCGGGTCGCCTCAGGGCGCGTATCACTCCGCCTGAGGTTGACCTCCATAGAAAACGGGAATAGGGTAAACTACACAAAATTCTGGTCGGTTGGGAGGAGTCTCCCAGATACTCCTAGGAAAGTAGTTCGAGGTAAGTATGTTAGGAAAAATACAAATTACTTAAAAATTTGTGATTATATATATATATATATATATATATATATATATATATATATATATATATATATATATATATATATATATATATATATACAGTTAGCCCTCGTTTATCGCGGTAGATAGGTTCCAGACCCGACCACGATAGGTGAAAATCCGCGAAGTAGTGACACCATATTTACGTATTTATTTAACATGTATATTCAGACTTTTAAAACCTTCCCTTGTACGTAGTACTGTTAACAAACTACCCTTTAATGTACAGAACACTTAATGCATGTACTACAGTACCCTAAACTAAAACAGGCACAAATATTAGAGGCGATTTTATATCATGCGTTTCCTAAACACGCCAAAAGGCACGATAAAAAATGGCAACCAATGTTTTGTTTACGTTTATCTCTGATCATAATGAAGAAACAAACGCATTTACACATCTGTGTATAGGTTAGTTTTTGCATCGATTATATTGATTATTCAGTACAGTATGTTGATTGTGTTATTTACCAATGTTTTACTTAATTTTTCTTAGGACTTCCAAATGAAATGCTTTTCTTTGTGACGCCGCCTGAAACGACAGCGTCATAAAGTACGCTCAGTAAACAAACGAAGGCATTTAACGTGCATGATGAAAGTTATAAATAATGATATTACTGTACAGTAAAAGCTTTTAGAAAATGTGTTATTACAAATATTATTTACCGTATCTATATAAAATCATTCAGTACATACGTAGCAAAGCGGGAAAACAATTTACAAAGAGAGAGAGAGAGAGAGAGAGAGAGAGAGAGAGAGAGAGAGAGAGAGAGAGAGAGAGAGAGAGAGAGAGAGAGAGAGAGAGAGTGTGTGTGTGTGTGTGTGTGTGTGTGTGTGTGTGTGTGTGTGTGTGTGTTGTTTTACGTACGTACAGTAAATGTAAATTTTAAACAAAAAAATATGATAGGTTATAACATGTATATTCAGACTTTTAAAACCTTCCCTTTAACTTAATGCATACTAAACTAAAACAGACACAAATGATAAAATGTTAAAATATTAAAGTAAAAAATAAAGATTGTTACTGTACTCACCACGAAAGAAGTTGAAGAAAAACTTGAATGATGATGGCGATGAATTTGCTGCACAGTAGAAATGATGATGATGAAGCTGATGATGTCTTATACTGTGCAGCCAATGATAGTATTTTACGTCTCTTCAGACGGAGGTGTCTTATCCTGGGACACATCTTCAACTTCTTCCTGGGACACTTCTTCAATTTCTTCTGAAAGCCTACTAGCAGGAGGAACTGGCTCTTTTTTGCGAGGCTGGAAGAACATTGTGATCGGAAGTTGCTGCCGCTGCTTCTGTTTTTGCTCGAAGAACATCCTGTAGGGAGTCATGTCGTCATCGATCTTGTTGCAGAATTGCATAGACCGAACCATATCCTCGTCCCACTCTTGCGACATTTCTTTCAACTCCTTCGCATGGTTGCAGAACTTAGCAAGCCGTTCTAATGTTAGGCCCGTTTCTTCGACATTTTCTTGGGTCTCTTCCTGCGTTTCACTCTTCTTCACTGGCCGATTTCGTCAGGTCTTCTAGGTCTGCGTCAGTTAGCGGCTGGGAATAGCAGTCCAACAACTCGTCGACGTCTTCAGTCGTCATGTCGCCAAACCCGTCACCTCCGGTTATCGCAGCCAACTGCACAGATTTGCGTATTGCAGAGTGTTAAATTTCAGACTGTGTAAATCCCTCGTCGTCGTAAACAATCTGGGGCCACAACTTCTTCCAGCTCGCATTAATGGTTGCAGGTTTCATTTCTTGCAGTGCTTTTTGAATGTTTTGCAGGCACGTGGCTATTGTGTACTTCCGCCAGTACGCCTTCAAATTGAAATTTTCATCTTCATCTTCTTGGGCAGCATCCACACACGCAACGAGGTCCGCCAAGGTATTCTTCGTGTAGAGGGCCTTGAACGCCCTGATAACCCCCTGGTCCATCGGTTGAATTAATGACGTGGTGTTGGGTGGCAGGAACTCAACCTGAATGCCCTCATGCGACAGGTCAGTTGCGTGTCCACCAGCGTTATCCATAAGGAGAAGGATCTTGAATGGCAAGCCCTTCTCTACGAGATATTTGCTGACTTGCGGGATAAAACACTGGTGGAACCAGTTGGAGGTCAGCATCTTCGTAATCCATGCTTTTTGATTATGCATCCAGTACACGGGAAGGAGATTCTTATTTTTATTTTTCAAAGCGCGAGGATTTTTCGACTTGTAGATAAGCCCCGGCTTTAGCAAAAATTCAGCAACATTGCCACACATCACGAGGGTTACGCGATCTTTGAATGCTTTAAAGCCAGAGGCTTTGGCTTCTTCTTTGAACAGGAAAGTTCGCGATGGCATTCTCTTCCAAAACAAGCCGGTCTCATCCATATTAAACACTTGTTCCGGCTTGTATCCACCTTCAGCGATAATGTTCTTGAAAGTCTCGTTCGCGTAAGTTTCGGCAGCGGCAGTGTCAGCGGAAGCAGCCTCGCCATGCAGGGAAACGCTTTTCAGGCCGAAGCGTTTCTGAAACTTCGCGAACCATCCTTTGCTGGCGGAAAAACGTTGTTTCTGAGGCTGGGAATCAGTGGATGTCCCTGGTTGAAGTTCATCTACATCATCATCTTCTTCAGCATGGTCGCCATCGTCGTCTTTAGGTTCCTTTGCCGCAAAATTCTCATACAAGCTCAAAGCCTTGGTTCGGATGGTGTTCGTATCCAAGGCTATGTTCTTCTTCCGGCAGTCGGCAATCCACACTGCTAAAGCACCTTCCATGCGTACGATCGTTTTATTACGCGTGGTAACGACTCGCTTCGCTGATCTGCTAAAGGTGATGGTAGCCGTCTTTCTAATGTTCGCCTCATCCTTCTTGATGTAGCGAACGGTGGATTCGTTCACTCCAAAATGGCGGGCTGCGGCCGCGTAACTTCTGCCTTCTTTTAACATATTGAGAAGCGTCACCTTCTCAGCAATCGTCATCATCTTTCGGTGGCGTTTAGGCTCACTACCAGCCTTAGTAGAAGCAGAACGCTTGGGAGCCATTGTACAGTAGGGTTTAACAGAAAGTTCAACAAAAATTTCAACTTAAAACAGTCACGCACAGCACAGATTAAAGTTCACAATAACGTAGCAACATCTACACAGCGATAGAGCGGCAGACAAAGTGGCCGTGAAAAGATGCTGGAGGTTGGAGAAGCGGTCAAAACACCAATCACAGGCTAGATTACAAAACTTGGGTTCTGATTCGTCATCTATCAGGGCTTGAACCAATCACAATCCGTCTTATATGCTACGTAGTAGTTACCAATTCAAAGTACAAGGTACCCTACGTATACAGTACAGCTTTACGTACGCTATTTTACGCTTGTTTTGTTGTAGGATGTCTCTCTCTCTCTCTCTCTCTCTCTCTCTCTCTCTCTCTCTCTCTCTCTCTCTCTCTCTCTCTCTCTCTCATCACTGTTTTTGTTTCTTGTCCTATTGTGTGTTTTATTGGATATTATCTCTCTCTCTCTCTCTCTCTCTCTCTCTCTCTCTCTCTCTCTCTCTCTCCTCTCTCCTCTCTCTCTCTCTCTCTCTCATCACTGTTTTTGTTTCATTTCTCATTCTATATGTGTCAATATCTCTCTCTCTCTCTCTCTCTCTCTCTCTCTCTCTCTCTCTCTCTCTCTCTCTCTCTCTCTCTCTCTCTCTCTCTCTCGTACGCTTATTCGAGATGTGATTTTTGCAACAAAGAATATTATTGGATGCAGTACTACGTACGTATACATACAAAAGATTCATGGAAAAGATGCACATCCATTACATTTGTAGTACAGTAGTAGCCATCAGCAGCCTTACACCATTCTAATACGGTATGACTGCATCTGATTTGCGTTTCATGTTCGATTTAATTTTACTACGTACTGTATACTGAATTATCGTATGATCACATTCTCTTTTCGTGTTTTATTTCTTTCTGTACTGAATTATATGTCATATGTAATGCAATGAACAATCAGTAAGAGCAGATATTACTAATTACAGTATTAATGGAATTACAGGTAACGAAATATCGTATTTGCGGTCTTCATATATCGCGGTATTTTCGAAATTTCCGGAAAATCCGCGATATGTTTATATATATGGGTTATGAAAAAAATCCGCGAAGTGGTGAATCCGCGATGGTCGAACCGCGAAGTAGCGAGGGTTCACTGTATATATATATATATATATATATATATATATATATATATATATATATATATATATATTTGATGAGTGGGCTCATTCTTGCATATCTTCAGAGCAACATGTGTCTAAGCATGCAAGTGGTTTGGACTCTGATTCTTCTACTGCTGACGAATGTCATGCTTTGGGTGCACGTTCCTCTCTTGAGTAGATTGGGCAGTCCTGCCTCTCCAGACTTTGTCTATGGTCAACTCGCGCCAGAGACACACACGACAGCACGCTCTCACTAACACGCTTAATACTAGGGTGCAAGATAACAGTTCTTGTGATCCTAAGGATTTATGCTTTCCTCAAGGGGAGAAATATCCTTACGTCCTCCAAACTCGCAGTCATGATTCCTCAAAGGGTTTTGATGATCGCAGAACTGTTGCTGATATAGGCGGTCAGTTGATATAGGAGTTATACATACAGTACAATAAGTTGCTCCTTTATGCCAGCTTGTCAATATGCGTGCTACCACTTCGTTCCCAGATGGACATGAGATAACTGATAAAGACACACTCCAGGTGTGACTTCCGCATGCATTCAGCCTAGATCATGATGCTTACTGAACTTAGGAAAAGTACTTCTTTTATCCCCTATTAGTTCTGTAAGACTGATTGATAGGAGTTACATATAAGACGCTCCTACCGTTTTTTTCTCCAATAGGAGAGAGAGTGTTGCTTAATCTTCACCGAGGACGAAGAAAGAGATGGCTAGATTGCGTGCTACTTTGCTTTTGCCCATTACTATGCATTAGCATACTTGCCAGATCATCTATTTGCAATCGCACACTCTCACCTGTTCAAGCACCTATTAGTGCTACTGTGCATTAGCATGTTACTAGGTGCTTGTGCACTGTTAAGAGAGCACCATCTCATTTGTTTGTGGTCACCTTACCTGTTTGTGACTGTGAACATATACATGGCACACTCTTTTCACCTCAGCTTTTCATGATCGGGCTCTTCTACGCAAGCATCAACTTACATGCTTGTGATCGTGCACATTTACGGAAACATCACCTCACCTGCTAGCCATCGATCAAGCACCATCTTACCTGCTCGCTGTAGATTACACATTATCTGATCTGCTTGCAATCATGTACCATCTCACCTGCTTGCAAGAGCAAGCTTCTATGGGAGCATCACCTCACTGGCTTAGACCGCTCCTCTACTGGAGCGGCACCTCAACTGTTTGCTCTAGCGCTCTCATTGGTTGTATAGGAAGGGCCACGCCTATCTATTTGTTCTCGTTCATCTGACTTAGAGCATTCACATACTTGAGCGTTCCTGTCTATTTGTGCACAAGTGCGCTCACCTGTTGGCACGTGATCTTCTGATTGCCTATTGGAAATGTCCCTTGCTGGTGTTCTGTTGGACGGTAGGTCGAGTCCTACTAGTAAGGGCCTTTCCCTTTTCTTACTTCCATGTACAAGTATCCTATAGTTTTCAGGAGAGTGAGGGAATAGATGTGTATCAAGTGTTGTTCCAATGAGAACAGATATTGGTATAGGTTGTTTGTCAACTGTCGCTGGCCTCGTACCGAATAAGTTGCCCTCAACCGAGTGCTACTGCTACACTTTAGGAAAACACCGTCTAAATGGGTCTGATCAGTGTAGCCACGGTGCTTCTCCAACAGTATTGAAGTACAGTATGTGAGGGCAGTGCATACAGAGACCATACCTAATGTTGAGTGACTCATACAAAGAGCATACCCAGAGCTGAGTGGTATGGGATACAAGCGCTCACACTACAGCTGTTTTAGCTCTTGGTCTTGTTCAAGATCACTCTAGTTTTCTCGATGAGGAAAAAAGCACCTACCCAGTTCTTTGACTGGAGTCAAATAGAGTTGTACTGTTGACATTTCAGAAGTCTACTGATTCTAGTTGGCTGTTTCATCAGCAAAGGGGACAGAACCAGAAAATAAAAGGGAAAAGTATGCGAGGCCCTCTTTCATGCGAGGTCTAGGAATTTCATGGGGAAGAGTAGTTGATAGTGGATGTTTAACGTTAGATACTGCCTCCTGTTCACCAGCTCTCTCCCTCCCCTTATTTCGGCATTGATGACATGGTCCTGTTATCAAAAAAGACTTTGCTCTTTGGATAGAGGTGCAGACTATGCTGCTAAAGGGCACTCTATAAGAACTAAAGGACTGGTCTCTGGGCTTCTTCAGCTGTCGGTTTTTGGTTGAAAAGGCCTTGAGGGGCTGGAGATCTTCAACAGACCTCTCAGCTATAGGATTCAGTTTAGGATGGTGATTTCCAGCACAGTTAGACAGAGTTAGGAAAAATTATTTTATTACCTTCAATTCATGGATGCATACTTTCAAATGACCATAGATCATTCTTCGAGAAGGTATTTAGGCTTTGTCTTTGGGACAAAGGTCTTTCAGTTCAAGGTTCTTTGCCATGGGTTTTCCACACTCCCTCATATGTTCACTTGTGTTTACTTTGGTGTTGATGTGGGCTCATGCCAACAGAATTTGTCTGATCTGGTATTTAGATGACTAGGTAATACTAGGGGATTCAGAGACCTAGCTCAATCATCATAGAGATGGACTTTTCATGTTTGGTCTCGATGTGGAGATTATAACAAAGCTAGGGATGTCCAAGCTTCCTCCCACACAAAGAATTTTATGGCAGACAGGGAAATTGATACAGTAATAGAGAAATTTATCCATCCCAGGACAGAGTAACCCAATTCAGAAAGGTAGCTCATCCTTTCTTTCATCGATCTCAGTTACCAACACCACAATGGCAATAATTACTAGGCCACTTGATCTCATTATGAAATTTGTTCCTCGCTGTTGTCTCTACCTACATTCGTAATTGTGTCTAAAAGAGACAAAGGTCGCTGACTACCGATTCCCTTCTAGCCCTGGTACCGATCGAGCAACACCAAACTTGACCTACTTTGGTTGCTAGACAAGGCAAATCGGTTTTGGTGGTCTCCCTTGGAGTGTCTCCCTCCAGATCTCCTTTTTACCCCTTGGAGTATTCCCCTCCAGATCTTTTTATCCCCTTGGAGTTTCCCCCACCAGATCTCCTTTATTTTACCCCTTGGAGTGTTCCCCTTCAGATCATTTTACAAATGTGTCAAAAAGAGGAAGCAGGCCCATGTCATGGACCACCTGTCATTAGGACAATGGTTGCATGAGGACAAGTCTTATTATCAATGTTCTGTAGTTAAAGGCAGCTTACCTAGCACTTTAATATTTCAAGCCTATATTAGCCAGTCACTTGGTTGCCTTTAGGAACAACAATAAAGCTGTAATGGCATATGTCAACTAGGAAGGTGGCACAGTCTCTCAGCTTCTTTGTTAGCTAGCTGTGTTGGTGCACAAGTGAGTAGTTTGCATCGCTGTGAGCCTCTCAGCCAGGTTCATTTCTGGCAAGAAAAATGTCATAGCAGTCAAGTTGAGTCGGAGGGGTCAGATAGATCAGATTGGTCTTTACAACCTCCAGCAGCGAGGAGGCTCCCGACTTTGTGGGGTTCCCCGACAATGGACATGTTCGTGACAAGCCTCAACTGAAAACTGCCAGTCTATTGGTAACCTGTGTCAGACCCTACTGTTGCTCTTGAGGATGTGTTCTACCCCTCTGGAATGGCCGTGGTGTCTATTCTATTCTGCCCTTTTATCTTTTTCGAAGGATGATAAAAAGTTTACAGTGAACCCTCGTTTATCGCGGTAGATAGGTTCCAGACGCGGCCACGACAGGTGAAAATCCGCGAAGTAGTGACACCATATTTACCTATTTATTCAACATGTATATTCAGACTTTTAAAACCTTCCCTTGTACGTAGTACTGTTAACAAACTACCCTTTAATGTACAGAACACTTAATGCATGTACTACAGTACCCTAAACTAAAACAGGCACAAATATTAAAGGCAATTTTATATCGTGCGTTTCCTAAACACGCTAAAAAGCACGATATAAAATGGCAACCAATGTTTTGTTTACATTTATCTCTGATCATAATGAAGAAACAAACTGGAGGTAGAGCTTTGCTTATTACCCAGACATATTTCCCATACTATTCCCTTAGAACTACATCACATCTTCCTACTTTAGATATATATATATATATATATATATATATATATATATATATATATATATATTTATATGTATACACATATACATACCTACATATATACATACATACATATATACATAAATACATGCATATATATATATATATATATATATATATATATATATATATATATATGTTACTGTATATATATGGGTTATGGAAAAAATCTGCGAAGTGGTGAATCCGCGATGGTTGAACCGCGAAGTAGCGAGGGTTCACTGTATTTATCATCTCAAAGCCTAAAGCTTACTCTAGTAGCTCTAAAATGGCCTCAAGCAGAATTGTATCTGGACATTTTGTTTCTATTATTATTATTATTATTATTATTATTATTATTATTATTATTATTAGCCAAGCTACAACCCTAGTTGGAAAAGCAGGATGCCGTAAGCCCTAGGGCTCCAACAGGGAAAAATAGTCCAGTGAGGAAAGGAAATAAACTATTAAAGAAAGGAAAAATTAGAATAAAATATTATAAGTACAGTATAGTCACAATATTAAAACAGATCTTTCACATATAAACTCAAAAGAGAGAGTTATGTCAGTCTGTTTAACATAGAACATTTGCTGCAAGTTTAAACTTATGAAGTTCTACCAATTCAACTACCCGATTAGGGAGATCATTCTACAACTTGGTCATAGCTGGAATAAAAGTTCTAGAATACTGTGTGGTATTGAGCCTTATGATGGAGGTTCCTAGAGAATTTTCCCCAGCCTGCTCTGTCAGCTTGACCTGCAGAGGTTCCACAACTCTGGAATTCCTATCACTCCAGGAGTAAAGGTTATCCAGCACCTTTTCCGAGGGAAAGGCTTTTCACGCGAGATCATGAAATAGGTTTTGCTACTTCAAGAAATCCTCCACTGACTTGTACCAAGTAAATCGGGATCTTTTGTAGATGCTGTTGCTGACGGAATACTTTTTGTCTCGGAGCCTTAACTGTATTTCACTAGTAGCTGGCTTTCTAGGTTATCTAAGATAGGAAAAAGACCTCGGTCTCAGCTGTGAAAGGGTATTGCTCAACCTTGAGCCAGGTACTGAGACTGAGAGGAATGGATATATTCTCTTTGTGGGAATTGTCTGTACTTATCAGGAGTATGGAGCAATCCTGTCCCCCATGAAATTCGACCTCCAGCTTGGGATCTGGCCAAGGTCTGTGGTCTTTAGAGAAGCTAGCCTCAGATAGGGACCTTACTCTGAAAACACTCCTCCCTCTCTCTCTCTCTCTCTCTTTTTTTTTTTTTTTTTTTTTTTTTTTTTTTTTTTTTTTTTTTTTTTTTTTTTTTTTTTTTTTTTTTTTTTTTTTGCTTTGACTAAGCTTGTAGGTGAAAAACACACACTATCATATTTGGGCTTTCATCCTGAGCACTAGAAGTTGATATTCTTAGTCTGGGTTTCTGATTTCGTTGCTAAAATTCAAAATTCATCTATCCTTGATTCTAGGTTTTTTTTCCACAGTTTCATCACTTAGGGAAGTAACCTAGGATCTGTATGAGTTGCTTTTGTGTTCTGTAAATTTGCTAAGGTGCTACCTTAAGGGTATCGGCCTGGTGTGATTTTGGTGGTATTGGCTGAAATTCGCGAAAATTAGCTACTGTCATATTTCGATAGGTTTGGGGCCCCTCCATTGCCACGCGCAAGATGAAATCGATACAAAGCCTTTCAAACGGTTTAAAGGGCAATTTAAAGGACCTACCTGGTAAAGGATTAAAGGGCTGTGTAGGCGTAACCTCAGCATTTTTTTTTGTTCGTTCTTCCTTGAAGTATTTATTTCTTTTTATCATAATTTTTTTTCGTTCGTCGTACGATATGTTTTCCCAATAGAGTCGGCATCTCCCTATGTTTATGGCAACAACAAAGCCAGTTGTAGCTAGGCCTATATTGTGTGGTTATGCTCTCTTGTATTTTCAAACAGTTGCATCACTTTTTTGAATTATTGAACATCAATTGTGATTTATATATACTACCAGAATGCCTTTAAGGAAGTTTAGTAAGCGAAGAGAAGCAAGCTCTCGCAATATCAAGGCTTATAATGAAAACATAAGGAGAAACAAAGGTTTTACATCCCGCATGGCGGCCACGTGTGAGGATGACCTCACTTGTTCATCCTTTAGCGAATCCGCTTCGAGTGAATTCTATCATTCCCTTGCTCATATATATCAAGGTGATGATGATGGAACTGATGATTTTATTTTGAAGTTATCTGATGACGAGGAGGAGGAGAAGGAGGAAGAAGAGAAGGAACATTTTCGAAATGTAACTTCTATTCATGAGGCAACAGATGATGGTGTGTTATCGGGAACCAAACTACGAAATTCTTTATTGAGTGGTTTTGTAACTGAAAAAGAAAAGCTCTTAAGTGTAAGCAGTGATGGGGAAATAGTTTCATTACCCTTGAAAGTTTTGAAAGATGCTTTTAGTTCGACATATTGTGGGCAGTGTGAAAGCAACATAACACTCGAAGTTGATAAAAACAGTTTTGATGTTGACTTGAAACTAAAGTGTTTGTGTGAAGAACCGTCTGTTTTCAAACATACAAAAGTGAAAGAAAGTGAGTGTGAAAACAGATACTATTGGTGAAACAACAGCTTCTTTTATGTATCAAAATATGATAAATGGGGGAGGCTTAGCAGCCTTGAATAACACTCGAATTGCCTTAGGTGCTAGACCTATGGCAAACAGCACTCACCAAAGGTATAAAAAATGTATTGAGGGAATTGCTTGCGATAGCTACAACGAATCCATGAAAGAAGTTGATAAAGCAATATTTAATTATTATGATAGTATTGGTGTCAGACCGGATGAAAATGGCAATTTACCTATTGAAGTAATAGCTGATGGTACTTGGATGAAAAGGGGGCATAAATCCCCTATTGGCATTGGAGTTGTTTCGGAGGCTTACACTGGGTTTCTTCTTGATGGGGAAGTTTTTAGTAAGATCTGTAATGCCTGCAGTGCTTTGATTAATAAACTAAAAAAAGAAAAGCTAACTAAAGAACAATATGATGTAGCTTATGAAAAACACAAACAGTCTGGGAATTGCAAAAAGAATTTTGATGAAGCTTCTGGAAATATGGAAGCTGCTGGTGCTCTTGCATTGTGGCAAAGATCACTCAACAGGAAATTCATATATAAAGTATTTGTTGGTAATGGGGATTTTACAGCATATAAAGCAATACGCTGTTTGAATGAGGGCACCGGTCCTTATGGCACTCCATATGAAGTCCTCAAAGAAGAATGCATCAACCATGTTCAGAAGAGGATTGTCTTTCGTCTCATGGCCTTGCGAAAGAAATACGTTATGTTCAGGAGTGAACTTGGGGGACTCAATAAATTAAGTGATACCACAGTGATAAAAATTGGAAAATACTTTGGCATAGCAGTAAGAAACAGAGTAAAAGATGCTACTGACCCAATAACTGCTATCAAAAAGAAATATAATGGCAATCTATTTACATTTGACTAGTAATGATGAAAATTGTGATCATTCTCTGTGTCCTATTGGTAAAAATAGTTGGTGTTTTTATAATCATGATTTGGCGATGAATGTACCTCCGAGGAGTCATAAAAAGATGAAAGTAAAACTGCAACTTACAGAGGAACAAAAGATCCCAGTTCGCAAAATATTTGAAGAGCTTTCCTCTGATGATTTACTGCAAAGATGTGCAAAAGGTCGTACTCAAAATCTAAATGAATCTTTCAATGGGAAAATATGGGCAAAGTGTCCTAAGGTCAGACTTCATGGGAAGGATAAGGCGACCTTTGCCTTTCATGCTGCTGCAGCGGTACATAACCTCGGCTATGCAGCAAGTTCATTACTGCCTGTTACGAGAAAAACAACAGCAGAAAGCCTAAAAGGACTTCTGATGAAAGAGAAGACCAGGAAAAGAATGTCTGCAATGTATTCAAGAACGGCGAAGAAACAAAGAACATCTTAAGGAGGATATGAAGGTGGAGTTCATTAGTCCTCTAAAACCCTGGCAACAGTGATACTCCCAGAGAATTGACCATAGGTCTCCAGAATTCTAACTCTTGGCGCGAGTATCCTTAAGAAAATTCTTAAGGATATCGTATAATATCAGGGGACGTATTTCTTGATACGACACATGGCAATCTTCACCCCGAATAGAGTTTTCGCTCTGAGGGGAAGAGTGGCGAAAATGAAGGGGAGCCGTCATCAAGGTTACCCGGTGGATCCCCTTTCCCGTACTACTACGGAGCAACACGGAGTAACTCATTCCTTGTTGCAATTAAGCATGGATGGCTACAGATAGAGTAGTTTTGGGTGGGGATTCTTTACATGTGAATACTCCTTTTCTAGAAAGGAGGGCGGGTCCATCAGGATGACATGGGTATCTCACCCAAAAATAGATTTTCTCTTTGCTCAAAATCCGTTTTTTGGACTCGGCCATGTCGTCCTGATGGAAGTTTGCCGAGAATTACTTGAAAGTACTATATTTGTTGGTTTGTATAAGTGCCTTTACCTTGAATCAGCTTCTATATGGTCACCAGACCACATAAATCTATGACGCTACCGTTATTCGTCATCTCCGCTAAGTTTGGAACTAACTTTGGGCTTCCTGCCCCCTGCAGGGAAAACACTGACTATAGAAGCGACAAGGTTTTGTATACGTAAGAACAAAGTGGAATTAACTCACCACAAGCATGTTCATACATTGAAGCAACTTCAAGTATTTTAAATTAGGAAAATAATTAAAGGACTCTGGCTAGTTTTATTCAGCTACTTGTGGGGCGAATAAAACGCAAATACATTTTTGTATTTATTCGTTTAGACAAAAATAAATACAACAACAAATGTATTAAAATAGAATCATTTACTACATAACCAACATTCTTAAAGTACATATATATTTATCACCTGAAAGGGAAGAAATATATGTTAATAAGGCCAGTCAGAGATATTGCAAAATTATTAAGATAATTTCACATTAGATGTTGGATGTGTTCAAACACTGTGTACGTATGTACACATGGCACTGGTGTTATTGGTTAGATTCTACACCTATAAAGAACAGTCCAAGGGGCACTACGGTGACCCTTAATAAAAGGTATTACACTTGAAGGTGATAACACCTTTTCACCCATTCACTGTAAAGTCCCAAACAGTTCACTGTTCATCGCAGCACTAGACGACAGGTTTTATAACACTACCTGCCGCCACTATGAAGTGTTTAATTTCATGCACTTGCTTCTCTTAATGTTTATAAAAGACTCTAGAGGATCTCCAACCTGTATATGAGCGGAGTCTATCAAAGTCCATATGCTGAAAAAAGTTCAGCGAGGAAGCAATTTTTCTCGGATCATGACCTGCGGGTGTACTGTCAGGATCCGCTCTGCGAATAAAGTAGGTGAGCTTTGCCCTCAGTTGTTTCAGGGATAAGTTTGATCCTGAGGTTTTGCCTATGAAGAGCTATCCTCCCTTGAAGTCTGAAGTTCTTCGAAGATAGACCTTTAGACATACTACTGGACATAGAGAGACATCTTCCTTTAGAGGGCAGATTCTCCAAGGACCCCACCTCTTGGTGGGTACCTCGTTTTTGGCGAGAAAAGTAGGATCGCGATGAAGATTCAGTCCTCCCTCTTCTGTGAGCTGAATATGGCCCTTGTCTCTTGACAGGGCTACTATTTCACTAACTCTAGCCCCTGAGGCTATAGCAAACTAAAATATCACTTTCTGTGTTAGATCCTTTAGGGAGCAATCTTCATTGTTCAAGTGCGAAGCATAGTGCAAGACTTTGTCCAAAGATCATGAAATGGGCTTCAGAGGGGTCTCTAGACAGGGCTACTATTTCACTAACTCTAGCCCCTGAGGCAGATCCTTTAGGGAGCAATCTTCATTGTTCAAGTGCGAAGCATAGTGCAAGACTTTGTCCAAAGATCATGAAATGGGCTTCAGAGGGGCTGTTGTTTTAAGTCTAGCGCATGTCTTCGGAATCTTGTTGAAGATTTTGTTCGACAGGTCCACCTGGAAGGCGTATAGAAGAGGTCTAGTCGAAGCTGACTTACACGTAGTTATCGTGGTGGAAGCCAAGCCTTGTTCATGAAGGCGGATGAAGAAGGACAGGCAGAAGTCTATTGAGATTTCTATCGGCTTCTTTGCTTTAACAAAAAAGACCCACTTCTTCCAAGACGATTCGTATTGTCTTCTGGTTGATTTTGACTTGTATTCTTCTATAAACTCGATGCTGTCTTTCGAGATCCCAAACCTTTTCTTGACTGCTAAGGTGAAAAAATCATGAGATGAAGGTTTTGGGTTCTCAAGTGATGAAGCGTAGACAATTGACTTCTGAACCAGTTGGGATAGAACTGGGTTCGGTAGAGGAAACAGCCTCAGCCTCAGTTCTATCACCAGAGGGAACCAATTGCACTTGAGCCACTTGGGGGCCACCACTGCTGCTGTCCCCTTGAAGGATCTCAGCTTGTTGAGGACCTTCAGCAGGAGATTTATTGGCGGGAACAGATAGATATGATTCCATCTGTTCCAATCGAGGGACATGGCATCCATCGCTTCTGCCCTAGGGTCCTCGTATGGGGGCACGTATCGAGGTAGTTTCTTGTTGTCGCTCGTTGCGAAGAAGTTGATCTGCATTTCTGGGACTTTTTCCAAGATGAAGGAGAATGAGTGTGTCTAGGGACCATTCTGACTCTATTGGCTTTCACCTGGATAGAGCGTCCGCCATCACATGCGGAACCCTTGTAGGTGAACTGCTGATAAATGCCATCTTTTCTTTCTTGCCAAGCGAAAGATGGCCAACATCACGGGGTTGATGTAGGGCGATCTCGAGCCTTGTCGGTTCAGACATCTCACTATCACTTCGCTGTCCAAGACCAACTTGATGTGGGCTGATCTGTAAGGGGATAGCTTTTTCAACGTCAGGAGGACTGCCATAGCCTCCAGAATGTTGATGTGAAAGGTCTTGAACAGGGATGACCAGGTCCCTTGAGTTTTCCTTTGATGGGAATGACCTCCCCATCCTTTCGTTGAGGCATCCGTGTGGATGACTATCGACGGTTGAGGTGGTTGCAAGGGAATAGTCCTTGCTAGGCTCTTGACATTCGATCACGGCCTTAGAAGCGATCGCAGCAAGGTCGATGTCGGTCTCTGTTGATCTCTTCGAGCGTTTGATGCGTATCTTCTCCAGACTCCTGATGCATCTTTTAGCTGTGCTCTTAGCACTGGGTCTGTTACTGCTGCAAACTGGAGAGAGCCCAGTAATCTTTCCTGTTGGCATTTTGAAATCCTGTTGGATTTCAGTAGTCTCTTAACAGAACCCGCGATCTCTCCCCTCTTCTTTGGTGGAATGGAGAGGTAGTGTGACTGCAAGTTCCAATGGATTCCCAACCATTGAAACTCTTGAGCTGGAGAGAGACGAAACTTCTTGTGTTGATCTTGAAGCCCAGATGTTCCAGGAACTGGATCACCTTTGTGGCTGCCTGCAGACAAGCTGTCTTGTATGCTGCCCACATCAGCCAGTCGTCCAGGTATGCAGCTACCTGAACACCTTCTAAGCGTAGCTGTTGTACGACTGCGTCCGCAAGTTTCGTGAAGATCCTTGGGGCTATGTTCAGTCCGAAGGGCATGGCTCTGAAGACATATTTTGTCTTCCGTAGCTTGAATCCTAGGTAG
The DNA here is from genome assembly GCF_036898095.1 of Palaemon carinicauda. Lineage (NCBI taxonomy): Eukaryota > Metazoa > Arthropoda > Malacostraca > Decapoda > Palaemonidae > Palaemon > Palaemon carinicauda. Next base: position 70,321,876 of record NC_090748.1, read on the forward strand.
GAGGAGAGGGGGTGGTTGACTGGAAGGTGGCCAGTAAGCATCTGCCAGGTCTATTGAGACTGTGTACGCCCCTTTCGGTAACAGGGTCCTTATGTGTTGTAGGGTTAACATCTGAAACCCGTTGTTCTCGATGAACTTGAGTGGAGACAAGTCTAGAATGACTCCGAGTTTGTCCGAGTCCTTCTTGAGAACACAAAACAGCCTTCCCTGGAATTTGATGGACTTTGCTTTCCTTATAACCTTTTTGTTCAAGAGTTCTAAGGTATATTCTTCCAATAAGGGGGTGGAGTGTTGGAAGAATTGAAGAAGTGAAGGTGGAGATCTGTTCCATTTCCATCCTAGTCCATTTTTGATTAGGCTGTGGGCCCAGGGATCGAAGGTCCAACGATCCCGAAAGTAGAGAAGTCTTCCTCCTACCTGGAGCATCTCATTGCTTGGATGATCCGGAGGGTTTGCCACCCTGACCATGTCATCCTCTACCTCTTGAGGAGTTTCTTGAGGAGCCTCGTCTAGATTCTCTACCTTTTGGGCGAAAGGTAGTGGTGTGCCTCTCAAAACCTGGGTTGAAGGCTGGTGACTGGGCTACCAGTTGTTGAGGCACCACCCGGAAAGGGGTTTGCGGCTGAGTAACCATTTGGGGCACCGTGGTCATGGTGACCGTAGGATGTTGTACAGGTCGAGGAGGCAGTATTGGCTTCTTCGTCTTCCCTTTAGGTTGGGGACCAGCATCAGGGGAAGATTTTCTCTGGGCAGAGATGCCCCACTTTTGGAGAAGGTTCCTATTCTCCGTGGCAGCTTTAGCAACTACCTCTTGGATTGCTTCCTTTGCGAAGAGGTCCTTGCCCCAGGTACAGGAAGTGATCAACTTCCTGGGCTCGTGTTTGACCGTTGCATTGGCAAACACAAACACTCTACAGGTCCTCCTGGCCTTCACAAAATCGTACAAGTCCTTGACCAGAGTAGCCATGTGCATCTTGGCAAGGACTGTATACATGTCTGGGGTGCTTGCAATGCCTGCACACATCTCCATGCAGTTCTGGAAGGACAGAGAGGCAGCTAGTATCTCTTTTGTCTCCTGTTCTCTTCTCAGGAGAAAGTCCGACAGCTTCGGGAGGTTCTCATTGAACTGCTTTCCTGCAATGTCCGTGTCGAGCTTTGCATTGAGAAGGTTAAGTGGACCTCGTTCCAATCCTTCTCGCCCGTGGGCAAGGCCAAAGACAATGGCCTACACTCCTCTAGCATAGGACATGGTTTGCCTGCATCAACTGCCTTAAGCACACTGTGGAGAGCTTTTGATGTGAAGGGGAAAGCTCTGGATGAAGGAGCAAGGAAAGTAGGGTGCTTCTTGCTCAACGCAGAAACTCTAGAGTTTGTATAGCCTGCCTTCTTCAGGCTACTCGTCAAGAGAGCCTGTGCCTTGTGGTATAAAACCACGACCTCCTTGGGTTCCGTCTCTTCCTTAGACGCTGGCTCACTCTTCAGCCGGATGAAACATTCCGGGTAAGCCGAAAGGTTTGGCCAGAATTGGGTATCGTCTAGGGGGATGGCCCCCATTTTCTCCGAGATATAGAGTTTCCCTTTCATCTTGGGCATGAACTCTGCATACCTCCAGGGATTGGTTTCGGAGCATGATGGCAGGTCAGACACATAGGGCCGCTTGTAGGACCCAAGAGAAGCAACTATACGGCTCGCTTCCCTGAATTGCTTCTTCATATCTACGTTTTCCTTACGTAGAGTATTGACCAACTGCTGGATCTGGGCCATAAGCGCTTGGCCCGTGGGGAACAGCGGGTCTGGTTGAGGGGTTGGAGCCGAAGAAGTTGATGGCACAGGTTGAAATGCTGACACAGGCAGAAGAGGGTCCTCCGCTTCTGTTGACTCGAGGTCTTATTCCTCCTCAGGTGGTTGGGCCACCTCTTCTTCAGGGTCTTCTTGAAGGAGATCCTTTTCAGTGTCCGAGGACACTTCTGACATCCTCTCCTGATGGATGTCCATGCCTTGTAGAGCCTCATTGATGTCGGCCTCAAATGCTAGTTGCACGTAGGGAGGCACGACTGCATCAGATGTTGCCTTAGGGAACAGCAGGCTTCTGATCGCGTTGCTTGGTAGGTACGGTCCCGGAGAGTTCTTCTGGAACCCTCCTACCCACTTCTGAAGCGTTTCCCTTGCAGTATCCGTCAACTCCGACGTCTTGGGATCGCCGAAACCCTCGGTCATCAAGATCGAGCAGACGTTGCAACCCTTGGGGTCCTAGTATCTTAAGGTTTCAGTTGTGATGGAGCAGGGGGCATGAGACCTGCACATGTTGTGGCCATAAAAGTTCTTACTCTTGTGGTTGCAGTACATAACTGCACACTTCACTTTGGCCTCCTCCTGTAAGGAAAGAAAAAGGTGAAATGAGTATGGGGTAATTTATCACACTGATAAATTAATTTCATGCATTACAAATAGCACTTACTATTATCATTATAGCTTAGGATAGTAAGCTAGAAAAGGAATAGGAAAGACACATATCCATGTTTCCTGTCCAGGCAATTGCTGTGACCTCCCTCAATATTAATATTAGAAATTTCCTTATTAGGGGAATCTCGGGTGGAAGAGCTCTAGAATAAAGAGCTGAATTTAGTGTATACTAGCACTAACCCTCCCACAATTGGAATATTAATACTGTAGGGTAAAGATATTGTGTTCTGATGACCTATGGCTCATCAGGATATTGAAGGAATACTTCACTTCAACATTATTTAGCGGTCTCAACAATGGACTGTGAAAGGACACACAGAATATGTTGGAAAACATACTACTGTATATTATATACTATAGTTTTCTAACTGCTGTATTTACTATACTGTAAAAGAACTGGCTATTGTATAATCTTATACTGTAGTTCTGCCGGCGTGCTACTGGCTAGGCTAGTACCTGATGGCACTAGCCAACAGAGAGAGAGAAAGCATGAAGAGAAGGGCTACTGTATTATTATAGTTTAGTACAATAATTAGGGTTGTAGGGACTACTGCCTCTGCCTTCTTTCCGGAATGAGGATTCAAATGGAAGGGGAAATAATGTATTAATTCTAGCTTCCATCCAGCCACAATATCTGTTACCGGCTGCTCAGGGTTTGTGGATGGCAGTCCAAGAGAGGACTGAAGAATACTCAAGAGTTGTTTAGGGTCTCCGACCGGCAGCCATCATGGCCGGCACAACCTTTCCCGGAGCCATGCTTCTGTTAGGGGGAAGGTTGAAGCGGCAATCAAGCCGCCATTGTAGGAGCCAGGCCGGCATCGTAACCCGCCCGGCAAGCAGGGAGATTGTAGAATACCGGCTCCCCTCCTATTGGCTGTGAGAGACTATGAACAGAGCATTACGCCCTAGATTCCCCGCCACATCATAAAAAGTTAAGGTGCGCTCCCATAAGGTCAGGAGTTAGTGCTACTCTAGCCTTTAAGAATAATCTCTCTGTGGTTCAAATTTTAGATGGTGGAGTATGGAAGCGTCAGACCACATTATTTCCGGGAATGCACTTGAAAGTCTTTAGATATGTTTTACTATGTCCTGTGATTACTGCTCAGCTAGTGATGTAGTAACCCTAGCTCCTTTAGGTGAACAAAAGTATCATGTCTAAGTTAGTGGTTACAACATGAGTCTATGGTGAGAGAGAGAGTCTCCGGTTCTTTTCTTCTCTTCTTCCCCTCCTTTGTAGTATAAATATTGGAATCCTATGTAGCTGGATAGATATAAATACAGGTAAGCCTCACCTATAGCTAGCAGTTTTTCTATTACTGTAGAATAAAAATGTTCATTCTACCATACTCCTTATGAGGGGAGGATGGATATTATAGGTAAATTCATTTATTTGTATATTCCTTGCTTGACAGACTTAAAAGTTGTAAAAAAAAGGAAAAAAAAAGAAAAAAAAAGGAGAGATTTTCCTTTAAAAGGCCTTTGGTTGCTTGGGGTTGTGATCCTGACACTATTTTTGACCCTTTAGGCTCAAAGGTAAAAAAATTACACCATTTTTCATTGTTATCTACCCTGTACCTGTATAAGTAACCCTATTAGTTTCAAATTTGCAGGGGAGAAACTTTACATATGGGCCATTTTTTTTAAACTACCACAAATCTTCTAACCTTTGTGCATCATTAACCTTACATTCAGGAGCGAGTAGCATCACCTGCATATGCAACAAGCTTGTTTTCTAGGCCAAACCACATGTCATGTGTATATAGTATGAAAAGTAATGGGCCATGAACACTACCCAAAGGAACACCAAATATCACATTCCTATACTTTAGTGCCCATCAATAACAAGTCTGCAACTTATTAGTTACAAAATTCAATAATGATGCTAAGAAAAGATCCACTCTCTCCTAGCTGTTTGAGTTTGAAAACAAGGGCCTCGGGATTAATTCACTAAAATCTAGAACAATCATACAAACTTGTTGACCACAATCAAGGGAATTTTATGCAGCATTGGAGATTGTATGAAGGTCATCACATATTCCAAGTACTTCACAAAAGCCAAATTTCAAACTTGGGAACAAATGATTACCTTCAGCAGACTTATTTAGACGTTTAGTCAAAAAACGTTCAAAAACTCTAGATATTGTACAGTAATACAGTATGTGAGTTATGAAAATTGGGCAGTAATTATTTGGACTTGAGCTATCACAAACTCATATATGTATTGGAATAACATTACCAATTCTCCAACAAGTGCTTAAAGTTCCTCTTCTTGCTAACTTGCGCAAAATAACATAACTTTGTATCGGTCCGACTATCAAGGGGGCCGTCCGGCTTATGCCGTTTTTCAAGGACAGGACATTTATATTCATACCACTTAAAAAGGTGACTTAGAACATCTCCGAACAGCATAGGATTTCTGCCTCTGACCTCCGGTTTGCGACGCTAGTGTGTTTTATCCTAAAAATTACTGTTTTTCAAATTCTATCTTCTACCTTGATGATTAATATTCAGACCTGAGATTACTACCCTATTCTGATGTCAACCTCCAATCAAATGAGTTTTTTTTCTAAAAGTAATTTTTTTTTGCCAGATATGAATTTTTTCATTTTGGTAAAAGAAGTAAACCCTAAAAATTAAGAAAAAATTGGAAAAAGGGCAACATTTGATTGTTTTATACAGTAATGTCTTTCTAAGTTATATACCAAATTTCAATACTATATCTTTAAAACTAAGGGAGAAGATAGAATTTGAAGGTCAATAAGTATAGTTTTGAGATATGGGTGTTCAAATATTGATAAATCAAGATTATTAATTTTATGTACCTTTTTGGACGTTAATAAACCAAAACAAAGTTATTTATCATAATATGATCATAAATAAAGATCCCTTTGCTCAATATCTTGCTTCTCTAGGCGAGACTATCGCTCCTTCATCATCTATCTCCTACAGTAACTTCACTAATTTTGCCGATATTTCCCACTTCTGAACTCTTATTAAAGTGAATTTTCTTCTTCCTTATGTTAGTGAGATGTTGAAATTGTCTTTTCTTCTTTGGCATGATGAAATTCTTGCCGAAACCGAGAAAAATAGACTTAAAAACAAGTGAATGTCAGAGGTCGAACTCAAACGTGTACTTTCTCTGAGGTTTGTGCTAGGACTGAAGGCCGAAGGGTGTAATTACCATGTAATACATTGTCTTTTGACTCGTAGAATTTATACAGATGCCATTGTTCACAATTTGTTTTATATTAAAATGTAAAAATTATCCAAATTTACTATAACAAGAAATACTGCATTTTCTTTAGGGTACAATGTTTTTGGTTTATTGAGTCACTTTTACTGATTACCCTGTAACTATGAAAGTAAGAGGAATTTTGACAAAATATTTCCTTTGCCCATTTCCTATTGCTAACGAAGCTCAGTGAATTTTTTCAGGATTTTGTGTTTTTCTTCCTATATCCCCATGTATTGGCATACTGGCCGGGCCCTTGAAAGTTATCTGGAAGAAAACCATCTCCTTCTAAAATGTCTGCTGGTGTTGGACAATGCATCTGCTCACCTTCCTGGCCTCAAGGATGATATTCTCCTAGAAAATTCCTTTATCAAGGTTATCTTCTTTCCAATTAACACCACCCCTCTCCTCCAGCTTGTGGACCAGCAAATGATTTCTAATTTCAAGACTCTCTTCGAAACGATGTTTCAAAGTCACTAACAGTACAAACCTTGCCCTTCATGAATTTTGGAAGGAGCAATTTGATATTGTGATATGCCTCAGACTCATTGATCAAGCTCGGCAGGAGGTTTTGCGGCACACCTGGAACGCTTCGTAGAAGCAGCTCTGGCCATATGCCGTTTCCACATGAGACCTCGTGGGATTCCACTCAGGCCTAGTTGAAGGCGAAGCCGAAACTATTGACAATCCTGCACCAGTTCCGCAACCTGAGATTGAGGAAATCGTTTCACTTGGGAAGTCCGTGGGGCTGGTTGTTGATGATGAAGGTAGAGTATTAATAAGCTTCTTGAGAAACACCAAGAGGAGCCCTTACGAAGGACGACCTATAGGAGTTAGAATCCATGTAATTGAACGTCATTCTGGAACAGTTCTCTGGTGGTGAGGAGGAGGAAAACATAGATACGACTACGACAACGGCAAAAATTAAGGAGATGTTTTCTTATCATCATAGAAAAAACACCCCAAAAATGTTCACACAGGTTGTCGTCTTGCGCAGTTTAATGACATTTGCCAGTCATTTCAAGAACATTTTGAAAAGTATCCAGAAACGACCTTTCTTGGATTGTTATTTTTCTAATAAGCCATTAGTAAGCCAAGGTGAAGGTCAGTATAATCTGAGAAAATGCAGAAGTGGAAGTGAAGAAGAAATTGATGAAAATTAGAAAGACAAAATCTAAAGCAAGAAAAAAAAAAATTAATTTCAAGTGTTTCGTAAAGTTTAGTGTTAATGTTTCCTGCCGTATGCCCTCCTCCTCTTCCACCACTTTTGCTTTCGGACGTTGCTTACTCGAAAGGTAAGCTTCCACATTTTCGTATTTTCCATCTGTTATTGGATTACGTTCTAATATCTACTTTATTTACAGGTACAGAGTATTAACGGTCACGTTAGTTATATTGAATGATTCAAATTTAACTGTCTCTTTCACTGTGGTTATAGCTTCATTATAAAATTTAATGTGTTTTTTTGTAGGGCTTGGAAAGAATTAGGCTATATACATGTAAAACATTACTTATTATACGAAAAAAATCGTTACGAAAGTTACTTCGTAAAGAATTAATTTTACATCTTAAGGTATTACTGTATTATATATTTTTTTTATCATTTCTCATATGGACTACAGTTTATTTGTTATTTCTCTGTTACCTTTCCACACCGGTCGGCTTTCCCGGTTGGAGCTCTGGGATTTGTAGCATCCTGGTTTTCAAACTAGGGATGTATCTTGGATAATATAAGAATAATAATAATACCCCTTAGAAAGTACTAACTCCTACATGTATATTATTGTATTATTCAACCCCTGATGACTGCTAATGGCTGAGCTAATATTAGATGTCGCTTGTACTAGTCATCTACATCATGAGGCAACCTTTTGCCAGTATGTCTAGACACTGTTTTAGGTGTATTGAAAATCTGTCGGCCTATTATTAAAAGTGTAATAGGACATGTCACATGATGAATCTTTGCATGGATTTCTTGCTTGTTAGCACTTGATTAAGAAGTGGAAGGAGGTATGTACTGATCTGTACTCCTGTACTGTACCATTCTTCTATCTCTGAATCTGATTGCTTATTGTATGAATCAGGATTGCAGAATGGTGAAGTTTTTTTAATAGAAGGAATTGGATCAAAGCTTTAAATGAAGGATTTCATTGTATAATGAGCCCAGCACCATCATTACAATCAACAGGTAGTATAAAATTACTGCTGGACAAAACATTACGAAAAGCTAGCCAAGGGTTCGAAACTGAATAGGCTAGGCCAGGGACACTGCCACATAACAAATTATTGTGATAACATTTTAATTTTTGGTACTAGATACTGAACACTGCCGGTCAGAACATTGGCAGCTGCAGTCGTTCCTCTCATGCCTTGGGATGATCTCGAGACGCTACAGTGATTCCATTACCAATGTCCGTTGAGTTTGCTATTGCAGCACAGATAACAGGAATCCAATTAAGTCTCAGGCTCTGGGGCAATTGATTCTCAGACCTGGAGTCTCTTGCCACGGAAATTGCTTCCAGGATTGGCCGAGCAGCTTCCTGTTCAACCTTTGGTTGGGCGCAGTAATATACTTTGCCTCACCTTGTTGCTTAACATTCCCAAAAAGACAGAAGGCAAGATCCTTTCTGACACTGCAGCTACCTTACCAAAGTGCCTTGAGATCTCAAAGGAATAGGAGAGAGAGGAATGTACACTATTTAAAGGCTTCCAAATGGATCTCCAGGTCTTTACAGTCAACTCCTCATGTTGGAAAGTCGAATGGGAACCTTTTACCAATCTTCCCATCTATAAGGAAGACAGCTTCAGACTGTCTTGGGCCTCGAGCATTCACGCTTACCTTTCTGGTACCTACTCGATGGAGACTCACATCTTGGGATTTTATTGACAGTCAACTTGTCCTATCTCCGTTGAGGAGGGAATGTTGTAGGACCGAGACCGTTGACCTCCTTTATCATGATCTGAAAGTTGTATTCAATTGGTAACCCAGATGCATGGCCAGGCAGAAATGGAGGACCTGATGAGGCTGATAACACATTGAACATCTGTTCCAATAGGAGGAAAGTAAGGCACGACCAAGAACTTCAGGCTGGGCGATTACTATGTCATGCAAAACTCCCCTTGACATAGGGGATCTCGTTTTACACAAGCTCTAAACCAGTGATTGCTCAAGGTTGGTTGGAAGAATCATTGGAAAACAACCAGTGATTTCCTTTCCTTCTGCTTTCAGTGGAACAAGAAACACAGGAAGATCAAGCTTAGTGGTTGATTGACTTTAACTCTCCAGGAGAGTTCCAGTTGAACCACTTCTTCAGAGATCCTGCTGTTTTCAGATGAATTCAGGGGTGGGACATACTTAGTTTACATGAACACTTGAGAGAAGTGGTTCACAGAAGTAAAACACCTGCTTTTCAATCTACTGGAAGGCCAAGCAATGCTCTTTGCTATCTCCCCAATAGGTTTTAATAGTCACCTGGAAGGGTTGAAGAACAACTCCACCTTTGTGACCTATGTCCACAAGCAAAGAGTTTCTGTTTCACAGATTCTTGGCAATTGGGCAACCAGATACACACCTGGGCACCCAACAACATGACAAAGTTGTATGCAAGATCTATTCCAACCAGAGGAATGATCTTAGACACACTGAATCACTAGACACATGGAGTAGGATCAGTGATACTCTCATGCGTAGCGGATAGGATCCATACACTTTGGTTATGGCCATCGAAGGACCTGTTCACTTACTGTTTGATGCAGAAATTTAGTCCTAGAACATCTTCCTCGCGCTTGTCTTAAGTATTTGTCATAGAGCAGGCTTCTAGCCCAGCGCAACTCCATTTTTAAACTTTAAGGGGCATAATGACACTATCTTCTGTCATGTGATGACATGACGACACTATTAGAGATTTCAGATCCCCTTATGGAGCACCATTTCCTCTTTCTCTAGATCATTGTTGCTTCTGATATATTCACCTTAAGCCTTGCTGATCCAAAGAGATTCCAGAAGTACTATCCCGGGTCAAGTGCTGAAGTTAGGGATATTAGATCTTCCTTAACCTTTAGTAAGAACCTGTCAGTAGCACTAGTCCTGAAGGTAGGAATCTGGCATGACAGAACTTTCACTGCCCACTATCCACAGTTTTCCCGTAAGTCCCAAGATAATCTAATTCTTGGTTATGCTGTACCTACTTAAGTCTTGTTGCAAACCTGATTCCCTTACAGGACAAGGAGTATTTAGTCTGAGATGGCCGTTGTTACATAAATCTAGAAGGGAAGGTAAAATGTCTGGCCAATCTTCTCTTCATTTTTTCCATTTGGGTGAAGTGGTCGCTCCGTTATAAGTTGGATGTGGTGTTAGGTACAGTTGAATATTCATTTACAGACTTGAGTTCTGTATTGTAGTGTCTCCCCCATTATTATTATAATTATTAGTTGTTACAACTCTTGTTGGAAAAGCAAGATGTTATAAGCCCAGAGGCTCCAACAGAGAAAATAGCCAAAAGAGGAAAGGAAATATGGAAACAGATAGAATAGTGTGCCTGAGTGTACTCTCAAGCAACAAAACTCTTAACAGTGGAGGACTGTTGTAAAAAGACTATGGCACTACCAAAGACTAGAGAACAATGGTTTGAATTTGGTGTGTCCTCTTAGAATATAAGCTATTTATTATTGATAAAGTCTCTCTTCTACCCTTACCAAGTGAAAGTAGCCATTGAACAATTACAGAGCAGTATTTAACCCCTTGAGTGAATAGGAGGAGAATGTGTAAAGAATATGCCAGGCTAATTTTTTTATGGTTTTAATTAAACATTCTTTTAATATTTAGTTATAATATACGATATAGGCGTCAATAACCTTTGATGTCAGGATGCCAAAAAACTTCAGATCAATCAATCAATCAGTGTATGTGTAGGCAAAGGAAAAATGAACCAAAATAAAGGAGGGTTCCAATGTAGTATTATCTGGCCAGTCAAAGGACCCAATAACACTAGCGGTGTAACTCTTGGGTGGCTGGTGCCTTGGCCAACCTACTAACTATGTTGGGAGGATAGACAAAATATAAGCTTCTCATATCTCTCAATACCCATACATTAGGACACAATATCCTTATGGATATATTATTCCATAATTGCCAACCAGTCTCCTGGCATGGATCTTGCATAACACCTGCGTTATCATCATACAGTGTTCTGAAGTAGTTAGGAGGTTGACAGGAGTCATCACTTTGCTCTTCTCCAAGACTAAAGTGCACGAACATTTCCTGGGTCAATAAAGCAAGCCAGATTAGTTTTTGGGACCTACTATCCTTCTAAGTGCTAGTTTCCTTTTAAGGGTCAAAGGTTTATATTACATAAAGAAACAAGACACAAATTTTCAAATCAATTTGTATTTCTACGAACTATATAAGCATGATACCTTCAAGTTGAACTTCCTACCTAAACTTCCCTACAAGTCCTAGATCACAGGTGAAAGTTAAGCTAGCACTACCTTTTGGGTGTGGGGCCTAACCACCTCCTGGCAGTCAGCTGTGTTTACCTGGTTAAAAAGCTTAATAGCCGTTCCAGCTTTGCTGAAGTCACTCCTATTAAAGGTCTTAGGTTTCTATGGTTAGGAAAAATACAAATTAATTAAAAGATTTGTGATATTCTCTGAATATTTGATATAAAAAAAATCTTAAAATAATCAGAAGACATATCTACAATATATTTGGTTGAGCTATACAACAATAAAAAAAAACATTAGAAATTTTTAAAACAAAGAATCGTGTAGTGAGTGAAAATATGTCTGGAAGCAAGAGCAATAACTTAAAATTTGAATCGCACCCAAACTGAGATTGTTCACCTTAGAGTGCCACAGATGGCATTCCCAGTCATATCATAATAGGGGGAAAGGTGATTGGAGTGAGGGAAAGAGGGAAGTTTTTAAACTTTTTAAAGATATATGTTGAAAAAGAAAGCTTCTGAGATGAAGCTAGGTGAACTACAGGCAAGATTCATTGAAAGGATATCATATTGATACCAGCATTTTTTTTTTTATTAACTCGTTCATTTACCAGCAATTTCAGGTTTATTTATTAAGGAATATTAAAGTTGTTAAATGTAATTCACTGATCCAATGATTAACTTTATATCTTCTTTTTTTCAGGTTGCCATAAAAATAATTGATAAAAACAAAGTTGACACAGAAAACTTGAGAAAAATCCTACGCGAAATAGAAATTTTAAAAAAGTTAAGACATCCTCATGTTATTCGCCTATACCAAGTTATGGAAACAGAAAAACATATTCATCTTGTAACAGAGTACGCCAGTGGGGGTGAATTATTTGGTAAGGAGGAAGGTTTGGTTTTATTATGTAAAGTACTGTTTTAAGATTTAGTTTTACTATTGCATACAGTTCTCTTATCCATCTATATAAAAAAGGTGAATAGTTTTCATTTCAGTGATGATACCCATTACATTCTTGTTTTTTTAATTATTTAAATTACCATATAATATATTAAAAGAGTTGAATTTAGTAGAGCATTTTTATACTATTCTTGTTTGATAAAACCTCTCATTATTATTCACAATATCTAATGTGTTCATATAAATTACAAATCTTACAGTAAGTACCATTTTCCAGTTAAAGATTCAGATGAGTCATAGTATCTAAAAGTTCTTGGATATTAACTCAGTGGGGTGATCACCTAGAATCAAAGCTTTCATATACACCTGTGTTCTGTTCCGGTGCTATATGCAAACCTTACGCTCTTTACGTAGGAGTATTATTTCGGCGATAGCTGAAACTAGCTGTTAAAGCTTTTGCACGGGGTAATTACCCTCCGCTAGTTAGCTGAGGGGGTTATCTGGGCTAGACCAACCACTCCACTCACGCCAGCGCTAGTAAATAACTGTCAACTTTATTTCGGCTTGGAGCAGTTCAGACGTCATCTTACTTCCCTGTTAAAAGCAAATAAAAATTTCCCAATAACTGACTTTAAAAGCTAAAAATTTCCTTCAAAACTTTTTCTTTTAAGGTGTGACTGCCCGTGGGGATCTTTAACCATACGAGTTTGTCCCGGCATGGAAGGTCACATGGTTGCAGCACTTTCATGTCACTATTGGAGAGTGATCATCACGGTCTCCGCCTTGCTTGTAGCGGTCACACCTGTACGCAGGAGTTTCCATGGTAGGTTTGTCGAGAGTGATCACCCTTCTAGTGGACGAATTTAGTAGGCTATGGAAGAAGAAGGCCAAGAGGGATTCTTTCCCTTCGGGGTCATTCTTGAAAGGGAAGAAACCTCGCCATTTAACTCCGTTAGCTCGATCTCACCATCGTGACTCTGCTCGGTCAGCTTTCCCATGGGGTCAGTTGAACACGAGTGGTGCCCATGTGATTCCTGGATAACCCAACGACCCGGGGGCCGCAGTTGCTTTCCCTAGTGAAGTAGTTACGGCCGCTGCCATAGGGGATTCACTTTCTGACGATGCTGTGCATTTGCTTTAGTCATCCTCAAGGCTCACAGGTTTCCTGTGCAAGGAAAGGCTACAAGAGGTCTTGCGGTTAGGTGCGGAACTGGAGCAGACATCCTCCCCAGGGGTTGAGTCCCATCTTACCTCTTGAGATTCTGTAGTTCGAGGACCGAGAGTGTCTCATGCACATCCGACTGTCTTGACCTCAGCACCTGCTCACCCTAACGTTTGCTGTGCTTTCGCGGGCGGGCGTGAACAGTTATTATTATTATTATTATTATTATTATTATTATTATTATTATTACTACTAGCCAAGCTACAACCCTAGTTGGAAAAGCAAGATGCTATAAGCCTAAGGGCTCCAATAGGGAAAAATAGCCCAGTGAGGAAAGGAAATAAATAAATGATGAGAATAAATTGACAATAAATCATTCTAAAAACAGTAACAGCATCAAAACAGATATGTCCTATATAAGCTATTAACAACGTCAAAAACAGATACGTCATATATAAACTATAAAATGACTTGTGTCAGCCTGGTCAACATAAAACATTTGCTGCAACTTTGAACTTTTGAAGTTCCACTGATTCAACTACCCAATTAGGAAGATCATTCCACAACTTGGTAACAGCTGGA
>NC_090748.1:70340659-70353159 GCF_036898095.1 Palaemon carinicauda
TCCTCACCACCTAGAAATCAGAAAAGAGAGAGACCTCCATCTCTCTCACCCCCTTCCATAAGAAATATTAGAGTTATGACATCAAATAGATATGATGTTTTGTCTGTTTGATGTTTCTGACCAAACAGAAAACAATTTAAATAAATCAGAAATTCAAGTTGAGGTCCACCATCCCCCTCAACAATGGGATCAAAAGGACAACAAGAAAAGCACAAACACAAAACCATATTTATCAAGACCCTCTCTAATAAAACCACCAGGAAATAGCATTAGATCAAAAATTGCTAATGGGAAGACTTCATTTAAAAGTTCTTCCATAAAATAAACCATAGTTTTTCCTCCATTTTGCAATGGAATTGTCAGGGTTTAAGGGCCAAATATGAAGAACTTAAGCTCTTAGTTCACGAGCATTCCCCCATAATCGTAAGTATACAGGAGAGCAAGCTTGATGCTAATAACCCTTGTCCTCGCGAATATATTAGCTATGGGACACCTTTTGATCACGAATTAGGGTGCCATGGCGGAAATCACATATACGTTCGTCGAGATGTTCCCCAAATACCTTTATCTGTCCGTACACCTATGCAGGGAGTGGTGGTACGGATTAATATAGGGAGAAAATATACAATCTGTTCGCTATACTTGCCTCCAAATGATAACATATCGTATGATGATATAGTAGAGGTGATTCAACAGGCCCCCCAACCTTTTCTTTTACTTGGAGATTTGAATGGTAGACATCCTTTGTGGGGTGATGTTTTAACAAACACCAGGGGCAATATTATATCATCAATTGTGGAAAACGTGGATGTCGGACTCCTTAATACAGGAGAGCCCACATACTTCCATGTTCAGACGGGTACCTTGTCATGCATCAACCTTTCAATTGCAAGCTCTAACTGCCTTCTTGATTTTGATTGGAGGACATTAGATGATTGGCATACTAGTGATCATGCACCAATCATTATAAACACCAACAATGGTCCACCTTTACAAAGATCTCCATGATGGAATCTTGATAAGGCGGACTGGGATAGATTTCGTGAGCTAAGTGAAATTGAAGGAAATACAGAACAGTTTGAAAATATTATTGATGCCATAGACTTACTGAATGGAATCCTTCATACAGCAGGAGTTAATTCAATTCCCAAGATGACAGGGTTGTTCAAACGACGACTAGTCCCCTGGTGGTCTTCAGAACTAACTGCCCTGCACAGAGCCACAAGAAGGTCTTTTAACTCGACTGCGCAGACACTGCACTGAGGGCAATTTGATTATATACAAGAAATGTAGAGCACAGGTCCATCGTGTCATGAAGGAAGCTGGGCGCCAGTCATAGGTGTCTTTTGTTTCCTCCATTAACAGTAGAACACCACCATCTGCTGTGTGGTGGAAAATAAAAAAGATTCCTGGCAAATTTACCACAAACCCACAACCAGTGTTGAAGGTGAATGGTCAGTATGTGACTGAAGCAAATGATGTTAGCAATGGCCTGGCTGAACATTTTTCAGATGTATCCAGCAAGTGTGAAGAAGCTCCTGGTCACCATTATAGGAGCAATGAGGAAAAGAAAATTTTAAATTTTGTAACAGGAAGGGAAGAGTCATATAATTCTTTTTCTGAAAGAGAATTTAATTCCGTTCTTACAAATTGTAACAATACAGCCCTGGACCCGATGGAATTCCATATGCAATGATTAAACATGTACATTTTAATACAAAGTTATGTATTTTAAACATTATTAATAGAATATGGCATGATCATAGTCATCCAAGTGTTTGGGAACAAGCCATTATTTTAACCTTTTTAAAACCCGGTAAGGACAAGTTTGTAGCAGCAAACTACTGAACTATTGCATTGACATCTTGTGTATGGAAAATCATAGAGAAGATGGTCAATGCAAGACTGATTTGGTACCTTGAAAAGAAGGGTATTTTATCACCGATTCAATGTGGATTCAGAAAAATGCACTCAACGAACTGTGTTGATACGACTTGAGTCTTCTATTCGAGAAGCGTTTGCTTCCAAACAGCACCATGTGACAGTCTTTTTTTTTACCTTGAAAAGGCATATGATACCACATGGAGTTATGATATACAGTACTTAAAACAATTCATGAATTAGGATTAAAAGGAGAACTACCACTATTTATTCAGTCATTTCTTTCACATAGAGTTTTTCAAGTGAGAGTGGGGGAAACACTATCAGAGAGTAAATGTCTGGAAGGAGTTCTTTACGGTAGTGTGCTGAGTGTAACCCTGTTTGCACTAGCAATTAATGGGTTATCCTCAGTCATTCCCTGGGATGTTCTCTCAACATTATTTGTGGATGATCTCTCAATATCATTTGCTGGAGCTAGAATGGCAATTGTTGAGAGAAAAATACAACTCTTTATTGACAAAATTATCCAGTGGGCCGATATGAATGGATTCAAGTTCTCGACAAGTAAAGCTACTATTGTCCATTTCTGTCGCATCTGGGGAGTACACCCAGACCTGGATATATACATTAAAGATCAACGTATCCCATGTGTAAGTGAAACTAAATTTTTAGGTTTGATATTTGATTGTAGGCGTACGTGGGTGTCTCACTTAAAAGCGTTAAAAGCTAAATGTCTTGAGGCTCTGAATCTTTTAAAAGTATTGTCCCATACATCAGAGGGGCAGACCGCAATACTATTTTGAAATTATACAAGGCCTTGATTTTTTCCAAAATTAGTTAAGGATGTGAAATATACTCTTCAGCCACCCCAAGCCAATTTAAGATGTTAGATTCAATACATCATGCTGGTATTAGATTGTCCACAGGAGCGTTTAGAACTTTGGCTATTACAAGTCTCCTTGTTGGTGCTGGAGAATTACCTCTAGACCTTTACCGAAAATCTTCTATTGTTCGGTATTGGTTTAGGTTGCAAAGACTCCCCAACTCTTTAGCCTTTCAGACTGTAAGCCTTGTAAGACCCACATCATAATTTGAATTTAACCCTAAATCTCCTCAACCTTATGGGTTTCTGGTGAAACAATTTTTAAACAGTCTGAATATAATTAGAAGTAAGTTGCTTCCATTTAAGGTATCATCAATGCCTCCACGGAAATTACCAGAGGTATCTTTTTCTAAATATTTTATTGGAGTTAAGAAGAATATGACTGAAGAGTCCAGGTCTCTTTTTATGGAACATGTTGCAGAACATAGTGGATTAACTTTTATATATACTGATGGGTCCAAATCTGATGCTGGCGTTGGATTTGGAATACATAGTAATGATTTTAATTGTAGAGGTGCACTTCCTCTAACAGCTTTGATATTTACTGCCGAACTGTATGGCATACTAACCGCTATTGAGAAAATAGCGTTGGAGAAGGAGGGTAATTTTACCATTTTTAGTGATGCAAGGAGTGTCCTTCAAGCTTTAGAAGTTTTTAATTCAAATAACCCCCTAGTTTTAAAGATTTTAGAATGGCTTTTTATTATTGGTCGGAGAGGTATAATGGTTCAATTTTGTTGGGTTCGAGCACATGTAGGAGTGTCTGGGAATGAGAAGGCAGATTTACTGGCGAAGAATGCTGCATCCAAGCTGCTACCAAGAAGGTATCCTATTCCCTTTAATGATTTCCTACCTAACTTTAGGAAATTGTTTTGTAATAGTTGGCAACAGTACTGGGATGGTCTAGATAGTAATAAGATGAGAGAGATAACAAATGTCATATCTCGTTGGAGATATAACATGATGCCCCGAAAGTGGGAGAAGTCTCTTTGTCGTCTCCGCATTGGTCACACACGGTTGACACACGAGTTTCTTCTGAAGGGCCAACACCAACCGTATTGTGACGACTGTTTGGTACCTTTAAGAGTGAGGCATTTGTTGATCGAATGCCCCAATTATAATAACTTGACCCTGGATAGGTATCGTTATTTGACCACCTTAATTAGGTATTGATGGGTCGACCTCTACCCGAGGTCACAAAAAAATTCATAGAAAATTTATTTACAAAGCAATTCACAACCTTTTACTATTAAAAAAGAATCTCAAAGAATATTCTATTCATCAAAAATAAAGTAAATGAAAGTAAATTCCAGAAAAATATTGATTACAAATAAAATAAAAAAATAAGTATACAAAAAAAAAAGACTGCAAAAAAATTTACATAAAATCCAAATATGGAAATAAGCTGAAACTATTTTAAGGGGGCCATCCGCCATGGGGTTTTGACATAACAACTTTCAGAAATCGAAAATCGTTTTATTGCTTCTATGTATGCATAAACATATCGTACATGCTCTCCAGAAGTTTCAGCCAATTATTTTTACAAATAACGAAGATATAGCGGTCTTTAAATGATGACGTCATCCTTACTGTGTCGTCTGCATGACTGAGTTTGAAAAAATCGTCTTTGTGTGTTATTTTTGCATATCTATAGCGATTTTTCACTTATGTTTTGAACTATCGTACGTCTGGCAGAAATGGGAGGCATTGGTAGAACGTAGTTGAACGAATTCTACTCAGAGAACAGAAGCCAAAGTTTCCAAACACTTACAGAAATTATAATGCATGCGTTTGTTTATTTGAAGTTCGTATGTAGATTGTTTTCACAACGTCCTCGGGAACTTTATAGCAAGGCCAATGTTACCTAAGGTCATAAAAAGAACAAAATGCCAATCATTTTTCCAAACAATGAAGATATAGCGGTCTTTAAATGATGACGTCATCCTAACTGCGTCGTCTATCTGACTGAGTTTGAGAATCGTAGCTCTCTCTCTCTCTCTCTCTCTCTCTCTCTCTCTCGAATTATATAAAACTGCCATTTATACAAATACTATAATTCACTCTCTCTCTCTCTCTCTCTCTCTCTCTCTCTCTCACTCTCTCTTGAAGTTCGCATGTAGATTGTGCTTTCACAACATCCTCGGGAACTTTATAGCAATCGCAATGTTACCTAAGGTCATAAAAAGAAAAAATAGTCTATCATTTTTCCAAACAATAATGATATAGCGGTCTTTAAATTATGACGTCATACTTATTGTCGTCTGCATGACTGAGTTTGGCAGAATCGTAATGTTTATTTTTGCATCTCTCTCTCTCTCTCTCTCTCTCTCTCTCTCTCTCTCTCTCTCTCTCTCAAATTATTCAAAGCTGCCATTTATACAAATTCTATAATATCAATGTTCAACTCTCTTAGAATCAAATAATGGTTGATCTCTCTCTCTCTCTCTCTCTCTCTCTCTCTCTCTCTCTCAATTTGAACTGCCATCTACAGTATATCAACCAAATGCTATCACTCCAAAATTAAATTCATGATTCTCTCTCTCTCTCTCTCTCTCTCTCTCTCTCTCTCTCTATGTTTCGATATATCGTACTTCTGGCAGAAATGAAAGGCATTGGTAGAGGGTAGCTAAATGAAAAGTACCAGCTACCAGAACATCAGCAAAGTTTCCAAAGACATATAGAAATTATAATGCATGTGTTTATTTACCTGAAGTTCGTATGTAGATTGTGCTTTCACGTCTTCTGGAACTTTATAGCAATGCCAATGTTACATAAGGTGATAGAAAGAACAAAAAGTAAGTGGAGAACAAAAAAAAGAACCAAGAAAGAGGGAAACATGAATAAGAGTAAAAGCTGAAACCTGCTAACTAAAACACTGGCAACAATAAGAGATCGCTGGCAACTCGTAACATAGGAATAGTAAACTGAGGGTTCAAATACTTCGTTTAGGGTGCATTTATGTAAGAATAAACAATAAAAGTTATCATAATATTATCTTGATTTCTTTAAGAAAAGAAGCAAAAATTTGTTGCAAATCTTTGGGAGCTCATAACTCAAAAACATACTTATTCACACTTAGGTACATTTTTCTCACTTATTTGTTGTTCGATATTAGAAAGAAAGATATCATTGAAAAGAAGAATAAAATTCCCACAATTCTGTCAGACAAAATTTTTATTTTTTTTTTATATTTTTTTTTCACGATTATTTTCTGTCTAGACGAGGAAAAAAAAATAAAAATTCATTTAAAAAAACAGAAAGGAAAATCAAAATTCTGTCTGACAGAATTGTTCGGTTGATAGAGTAGTTTTTATGGTATAAGTTTCAATACAATTGATAATATAGTAGTGGGGAAAAATGTACCTAAATTTTTTTTTTAAATCATGATATTTGCTAATAAATCCAAAATTTTTTGATCAAATGACTTGAAATTTTTATATGATGAAGGTATTATATATGTCTAAAACATATATAGAAATGGTGTAATTTGGATCATTAGAAAAAAAAATGGCGGACATGGCGGACGGTCCCCTTAAGTACTTATTCTACAATAATTAAACACCATTGTCTGATATCCAGGGGGAGGAACCGCAAGGGAACGTTTCCTGATAGGAGAAAATGTATATTTTTTTTTTTTTGGCTAAAAAAATCTATCCTCTTTTCAACATTTTTTGTGGTAGGTAAATGACATAGTTAGTGGCTGAAAGCTTTACAGGATATTGTATTATTATCGTACAACATAAATGTGTAAAAGAATCTACACCTGGATATTATTTAGTTTTATAAAAATGAGAATTTATTTTTTTTTTCGGATTTCTATTTTGAATTTTTTCATAAATAAAATCCTTATATCCATTTCTGAGCATGGTTATTATGCATGAAAATATCAGAAATGTTATAAAAAAGAGGAATACATAGAGCTATGCCAGCTTGTGTAGGATACGCTCACAAAATGGCCGCCAACCACACCACCTTGGAAGGTTAAATCTGCTACCTGAAATGGAGAAAGGTATGTCAGTATCAGCGAGTCATTTACTTATATAATTGTTCGAGGATTTGCATAAAAATATTGTGGTAGCTAGAATAAATTTTATAGGTTATTTGGCAATTAAAAAAAATAAAGTGATTATCATAATAAAGGTACAAACTTACAAAAACAGGAGAAATTATAAGCTTTTTTATAAAAACATAAAGTGTAGAAGACATTCACAAACACTTTACAACAATCCTTTTTTATACACTCCTAAACACTACTGCACATTCGATAATTATATAAAAATTTGATACTACACAACTTACCTTAATTAGGTATTGATGGGTCGAGCTCAACCCGAGGGTATCTCAGAAATAGCACAAGAAAAAGAGCTGAAATGAAATGCGTCCTCACACGACTTCTGCGCACACTGAACTGAGGTCTCGCAGGTCGATATCACTCTCAACCAATATGGATGAAAAATTATGGCAAAAAAAGTGTTTTTATCTTAACCTCTCCTGCCAAGATCCTTGGACATGATGGGTCGTACAATGCAAGTGGCATTTTCAAATTAATATCAGAAGCAGGTCTTCTTAATGCTATTTAACTTTTATAACACATTTACTTCTCTGGTTTTAATTGAATATTCTTTTAATCTTTATTTATAATGAACGATATCTGCGTCAATGACCTTCGTTGTCAGGATGTCAGAAAACTTCAAATCAATCAATCTATCAATCTCACTGTCACGAGTAACACGCTTGTGATCATGATTGCGAGCATCGTGTGGTAAAGATCACATGCTACACTCGTGATCACAAACGAGACGCTCGCGATCTCACAAGCGATGAGCAAGAGACTCATGATAACGGGCACAAGCCAGACACTAAATACAAGCTGATTCTCACGATTATGAACTAAATGCTCACAGTCATACATTCTCATGATCATGGGCTAAATGCTTATGATCACGATCTAATCATACACTAGCTCTCGAGGCATATGATCGTGAGCCAGACGCTCACAATCGCGACCGTGTTAAACATGCTTCCATGCGGGACGCTCTTCAGCGAGATGTTCACGCTTTTGGGCGAGATGCTTATGCTCTCGAGCATAACTCGTGCAGGATGCTTGTGCTTTTAGACGTCACGCTCACACACTCGTATGAGATGCTCATGCTCTTGTGCGAGATGCTTACTCTCATAAGCAAGAGGCTCCCATGCAAGGCACTTATGCTCAGGAGCAGCATGCTCTTGCTCTCATGCAAGATTCTCGCGCTCTCGTACGAGGTGCTCACGTGGGAGACGCTCACTCTTGTGAACAGGACTCTCACAAGCTCACACGAGGCGTTTAAGACCTAGAAAAAGGCTCTCATGATCATAAGCACAGTCTCAAGCGAAACAATCCTGACTGATTCGGTAGATCCTGGATATTCTAGATCTCCGATTTGTCAGCTACCAATCCGTTTTTCAACGGCTATACGATTTCCGGTTGCTTATCACTAGCACTGTTCGCTGTTTTTATGTTCATCAGCTAGTCATTCGTCGTCTTACACGATAGTAGCTTGTCGTTTTCGCTTGCTTGCCATTTTGCTGCCGGACGTTCTCTAGTCAGAGACTAGTGACTACTATAAGCCTGCTCCATTCTAGGCCTCTAGTTTGACAGCCACTTTCTGAGAGGGATCTGCTCAAAAGAGCACTCTCTTCTAGACAGTATAGATCGTCTCTCCTCACTCTTGAGCTTACTCTTATTTGTTATACCCTGCAGAGTGGATGGAATTACGGTTTTTTCCTTCTGGAAAGCTAAGAATACACCCTTCTTCACCAACGGGATAATATTCTAGTGCAAGGCTTAGTCTCCCTTGCTCTTTGGGTTCTTGTTTGTGTATCACAAACAGGGCTTCTTGGGTTCCAAAAGTTTTCTCTCTGTCGGCGGAATCAAAGGGATCCTCTTCAAAGTGGCCAGGTGTATGCATTGATTCCGGCACACACAGGAATTCATCTCCCTTGAACGTGCAAGTTTTTCTTGTACACTTTGTTCATACTACAGGAAGGCTTGTGAACAAATTGCCTCAGGAACCAGTTTGCTGCTTCAGTTGCTATCTTCTCCCCTGTTGTATTGTTTATTATGGGGCTGCTTATGAGCCGGATTTGCTTGAATAGGAACTACGCTAATTGAACAGTCTCCTGAAGCAAATCGGATCTCGGATTCTTTGAATCTGTTTGTCTCTCTCGTTTAGCGGGAGACACAACCTCTTGAGGTTACTGCCATTCTCACCCTCTTAGAGAATGAAATTCAGTGCTGTATAATCGACAGCCTTAGCAATATACTTGCTATGATTTGGTTCAGCCCTAGATGGGTGACTGACAGGAATAACAGAGGATATTGAAAATCTTGTGTTCTCCCAATCTCCGTTGGCCCTTATGCCTTAGGACCTTAGTGGAAATACATTGAACCACCATCTGCTTCTGTTCCGGGAAAGCATCTTTTATCTACACTCCATGAAACTCAGGCTTGCTCATGAAGTCGGCCGATGACCATCTCCTGTAACTGGTGCTCCTCCCCGGAGTGGTTAGGATTGAATATATTCGTTTCTCATAAGAGAACCCCTCTCACGAGCTCGAAATAATCGGCTTATGTCTTTTTTGTCAAGGAAAGAGAGTTCAGACTTAGCTACAAGGATACTATCTTGTATCCTCCATCTTCCTCTAGGAAATGGTAAGCAGTCTCTATCTTCTTCCTCATGATTGGAATATCCGATCTCATAGGAAGACGGGGGATGCCGGAATATAGCCATGCTTTGTCGGTTAGAAGTCTCCACTTTTAGTCTCTCCTCATGAGACAAGCTTAACCTTCAAAACTTGTCATGCGGGGGAAGGTTTTGCGATCAACCAGTTAGCCTCCTATATAGGATCGGCCCTTTGTCTGGAAGACCTCGATCTACTGACTGATTTTAAAGTCTCAAACTCCTGCAAGACATGTCCTTCCGTTTCCCTTGATCTATAATTCCAGTAATCGAAGGAAAGCACGAAGGTCATATCCTATACGGATATCCATAGACTGTTTCATTACCCTGTAGAAACTTCCGCAGGTCTGACAAGACTGCATTAGTCCCCATCAAGTGTGACTTCTGAAGAACTAGCCGGGTCCCAAGTCCTTCGGCACTAGGGATTGTCCTTCTCTTGGTACTCTACAAGACCTAAACTAGTAACGGTCCTAGTTAAAAGACTGCCTGATGAGAATCTCTCCCTAGGAGTAGATATCCTTGTTCTTCTGGATTTGATGCATCCTATAGAGGCATCAAAGAAAAGGGGGTGAGTCCTCATATAGGACCATATGTCCTTAGGGGGTGAGTCCACATACAGGATCATATGTCCTTAGGGGGTGAGTCCACATACAGGACCATATGTCCTTAGGACTATGATCAGGGCATGAATTATACCGTCTTTTAATCCCCTAGTAGGCACCTTCTTTCTTTGGGAAAGTGCCGGGGTGGAATGACAGTGATTCGTCGGTTTCCCGTTCTTGGGAAAACACTTCCTGCTCCTACTTGGTCTCTCCTTTGGGGTATCCTGTCCACAGGTTTGGATTTTATAAACTCCACACCTTCTGCTAGAGTATTCCTCCTACAGCCTCTGTTATAGAGGTCTGCCTTCGGGAAGCGGAATGAGTGCAGTGATCTTTTTGCAAGAGAAGGACTACTTGTCTGCTTTTCTATTCCCTTTTTGCGAGCAATTTTCTTCGGGAAAGGAATAGAGGGCTTCTCCCCACTTCAGTGCAGACTTGGTCGGACTTGTCTCATCAAGGGACTCGACTAGAGCTTTGGTCTAGCCTCGTCGGCAAGACTCGTCTTGCCGAAAAGACAGGTCACATACAGTGACACATTTACGACTCTGGAGAACCCATTACGGTCTTCATTTACAACAAGATACTCCGTAGTGAGAGTCGAGGGAAGTCTGCTCTTTTCTCTTCTCAAGAGTGCTATTCTAGTCATGCTCTCAAAAATTGCCAACGAAGGGAATCATGCTCTTAGTCTTAGGCAATGGAAGACCTTTGCTCGTCCATCGAGCATCTCCTCCAATCGTTGCTCTCCTTAGAGTTTGAACCGATTACCCGTAGTGGGGTAATACACCCTTCTACGGGACGGGTGGCTCCAAACTGATCCCGAAGACAGGTCTTTTCCAGTGTGACACGACCAAAAGAGAGACATACCTTATAGGTCTCCTTCAACGTCTCTTGTTCACGGTGAGAAACCAAGTAACATCCTATTTGGTTCCGGGTAGCTTGAACATCAGGTTCAAATTTTAGATTTCTTTCAGAAGCAGGTCTTCTGAAAAATATTTAACTTTTATGACATTCAATTTTTATGATTTTAATTGAATATTCTTTAATTTTTTATTTTATTTCATTTTTTATTTTTGTATACATAAATTAAATGTTACCGGCGTCAATGACCTTAGATGTCAGGATGCCTGAAAACTTTAAATCATTCATTCATTCATTCCCTCCAACTGGGAACCTACCACTTTGTAATCAAGGCTGTAACACAGGTAATTACTTTAGGACATACCTCGAGGAGGGTGATTACCTAGCCCCAAGGGTATAGCACACTGGGTCAGATACTCATCATTGTTTTTCTTTTTCATGCCAGTGATTATATTGTGGCACCCTCAGGAAAACAATAAAGGAGTTCTCTCCTTAGGTTCAGCACTGTTGTAAAGATCTTGACCTTGACAGGGACACAGGTCCTATACCAGTCACAGAATCCCTCTTCTCCTCCTCCTCATAGCGATGATCCAGAGCTCTGAATGTTTTAGGGCAGAATTCGTCCATAACATTTTCAAGCAGCTCCTTTGTGACACAAACTGTGCCATTGGTAGGGTGGAAAGGTGTCTGATCTTCACCTCACCCTACCTACAAGACGGGACCCACAGAAGACCCGATACTTTTTCTCTGTTGCTCCTGTAGTCCATAACGCTTTTGAGTAGCTCCTTTGTGACACAAACCGTGCCGTTGGTAGGGTGGATACGTGTCTAATCTTCACCTCACCCTACCTACAAGACGTGACCCACAGAAGACCCGATACATTTTCTGTATCACTCGTGGTGGTGACACAATAAGTGGTTTAATAATACCTTGGGCTCCTTGTAGGACAAGTAGGAGAAGTTGAAGGCAGTGGCTACCAGGGGTAAGACTGGGATGAATGTAAGTATGCCTGGCTCTTTTACTTTCATCATCTTCCCCTCCTTTGAGGAACAGCGCCATGAATCCCTTTGCAAAGCTGGCTTCAACCTCTGCAGGAAATAACCACTTCCCTTGTGTAACCAAGTACGTTTTTCTTATGCTCATAGACATTCCCAACGCCTCCTGCGAGGTAGGCCTTGGGAAATGTCTTTTTATGTGTAGGGCTCCTATTTTAACTAGGAGCATCTTCCTACCTAGACATTCTCATGATATCTCTCACGATATCTCTCACAACTACTTAAGTTGCTCAGGCCACTATCATAATCACTTGTATTGATATGCGAGGTGCAAGGTTTCCCTTGATTACAGTCTAATACGGTACTAGGGAAAACCGGGTCAATGACTAAGCCAGTAGTCTGACTTACCACCCCCCTAAGAGTGAGTCATCCAATATAAATAGCCGAAGGTTTGTTAGTATAGGAACAAATGACAAATTCGGAGGTAATTTGTATTTTACCCTAACGAATGCAAACCAGTAGCTATTTATGTAAATTGGCCCACCGTCACCTGGTTCGTCAA